>NC_056751.1:715013352-715213352 GCF_019279795.1 Protopterus annectens | reverse complement strand
TGAACGATACTTTTGGCAACTTGTCAATATAGAAGGGAATATTTATTTCTGCTGCTTTTTGATTTTATTACTTTTTTATTTTTTACTTTCATGTTTTACTTATTTACAAAGTCAAATACAATTGAAAGTATAAAATGTGCAGTGTCTTTTACTTGGGGGGTTGGACTTCTAAAATCCCGTTGCAGGGAATCAAGCATTTTAATTGAAATGTGATTTCCACTGATTTTATTTTAAAAAGTGGAAGTTTGTTGATTCTTGTTGTTTGTCTGAAGAAGTCCTGCTAGGAGCAGGATGAAAAGCGGAAATTAAAAGTGAAGGCTTTACTTTTCAAACTTTCATGTTTTGCTTGGTCCATTGAAGGTGGATATTGTTACCATTTGGATTGTTTTAACAGAAGTGGTGCAGTGAGGGTGTGTCCATTTGTTTCAGTACTGTGTGAAATGTTCATATACCAGAGATAAGTTACTGTTACAGCAGTTACAAGGGGACACTGCTGTGTTGGGGTTGTGGGAACAAAACCACATGTTCTGCTGGGATACACACTAGTCTGATTATCATTTAACCCTACTATCTAACATCTCCCTTGAATGATGTACCAGTAATCTGTTGCAATAAGACTGCATGAATATGAGGCCTGCTATATACAAATGGAAACATGATAGTGGAATGGGTATCTGTACTCTCATGTGGATGTAATTTCTGTCCATCTAGCCCACTATAGTTACTTACATAATGTACCAGGTCCATACGTACAATGACCTTTTCATAGTAATCCACTAGAATACTGTGTAGGTTATGGACTTACCCTGAAAAAGCAGCAGTTGACACAACTTTAGTTAAGAGATGACTGTCTGATACAAGCAGTACACAGCCAATACATGGGTAGGTACAGGAAGTGTGTGTTGCCTGGCATCAATTTTAATATATGTATATGAGTAGGAGTAAGGTGTCAGTCCCTACGTCCCTAGGTTGTCAGTGAATGTGCTATGCATTGTTTCTTGGCCAAAGCCAAAGCATACAGAACATGCCTACATCTGCCTACAGGGACATCAGCAGGGGGTTCCTCATCCAAGTCCTCCTGTGACTGTGGCTGTGGTGACCTAGGTACTGGTTGGGGGGCTGTGCATCCCTTCCCTTTGCTGATCTGCTGCAGCTGTTTCCACAGGATCAGACTGTGTAGCATTGCACAAACTGTGAATATCTGTGCACATGTGGCTGGAGTATACTCCAGGCCTCCACCAGATATAGTGAGGCACCAGAACTGTGACTTTGGAAGCCCAAACACATGCTCTATGATATTAATAGTTTGTAAGTGTGCCTCATTATGGCGGTCTTCCTTTGATGTGTGTGCATTTCTGATGGGTATCATCATCCACGGTTCCAGGGCATAGCCAGCATCCTCCAATAAATGGCCCTGTGAGATGTCCCTCATAGCAAACATCTGGTACAGCTTTGATGTGTGCCAGATATGGGAGTCATTGTAACTGCCAGGGTTGCCAGCACACACATTCAGGATAATACCCTGGGCATTGCACACAACTTGGCAGTTGATAGAGCGGTACCCCTTGTGGATAACATAGATTCTACCCTGCTCACCAGGTGATGCCTTAATGTGTACATGAGTGCAATCTATGGCATCCAGTACTTCAAGGTAGTGTGCTACATGGTAGAAGTGCTTCATATTGCTGGCCCTCACCTCAGGGGAAAGGGAAAAAGATATGTGCTCACTTGCATGTGAAAGCATAGCATCTGGGTATTGGTGGAGTATCCTGGATGTAGATGCCTGTGGCTCTCCCATCATGTCCCCAGCTGGTCTTTGAAAAGTACCTCTAGCTAATATCCTAAGGGCTACACATACATTTATTTCCACTGGGATGGGGTCCCCTCTGTTAGCTCTGGCTCTGGGTTGAGGGCAGCAGAGCTCACTGAGTTCTTGTAATATGTCCCTGTCCACTCTAGAATCTCCAGCTCATGTAGCTCTTGGAAGGTTGCCCTGGGCTCACTCTTCTCCTTCTCATGCTAGGCCTATTGTCAGCAGCTCCAGCAGCATTGACTTCAGCATCTAACACATACAGATGTAGCATAGCTGCAGCAGCCCTTATCTTTTTCTCAGTTAAAATTTCCAAGTCTCTACTCCAATGGTTCAGTTTATTGAGGGAAAATCAGAATGTAGGATATATGCACACCTTATACAGTTCTGCTGTAGGTCCACCATGTGGGATTGGCTAATTATGATACAGTTCACCTGCCTAGGATGTAATTGATATGATTTAAAGGCCCTACTTTATTGCACGATGTGGCGCTCTGCACTGCGCAGCATAGCTTATACAGAAATCATATGTTATTAATTGAATTTATCCATTTTTCAATGATATCTGCTTATATAATCACTGTGACTTGGGTGGTCTTTTCGCATGAACCTGCTAAGCTATACAACTCACCACACAAACATGCATTCTGAGCATTAACACATCCTAAAAGTGACAGAACACACCTCCCTGATGTCATCCACATCCAGTGGGAATATCAACATTGTGTAGGAGTCTACATGAAGTGCATATGCAAACATGGTTGCTCCTTTTAGCAATTCAACAATCCACCTCATTTGCATACATATCCATGCTGACAGCCTAGAAACTAGACTGTTCATAGCCGTGTGAGCTGGGTAACAGCACAAATGCACCATTGTAAAGACCTGATGCAAGGTCCTACAGTACATGTGTGTAAACTACATTTTAAATGTTATTTTACTAATTATTTTTATTTTTCTGTTAACCATGTTTTCACAATGTGGCGTATAGTGCAAGCATGTCATGTGGAAATTATTAAAAAAAAAAAATAACTTTACATATTCCCTTCCTCTTTCAGACATCCACAATGTACGTTTTCCACAAATATGTATGGTATCTTACATTTTCAGGGTAGTTATGTCCATATTTGTGAACTTTTACATCTCCTTCTGTCCATGTAGATTCTTGTACTCGATAAATTTCTGTGTTCACTACGAACACAGACATGGAGTCTACATGGATGCCTTTCAGCTTGTTGGATCACTCTGCCTAGCTAATTTGAGTAAGATTCACCTGCTTATGCAGAAATTTGCATTGCACGGGCATTTCCCTGTTTGCGAGTACTTGCACCGCTAAGCTACATTTACTGAATCTAAAAATGTTCGAGCTCATGTAAGCATTACAGAGCGATTCGTACACGAAAAAAATGTGCAGGTTTTATTGAATTCCCCCAATATTTATTTATTCTTTGTTAACCAGGTTAGTTCAACTAGACTAGTGAATTACTTTCAGGTGGGACCTAAGGTTGTATTTATACTATTAGGTGAAATTTGGCCAAGGCATCAGGGAATTTCCCCTACTCTTCTGATAGGTGCCATAGGATTTTTATATCCACCAGATCTGCCACCAACTAACGCAGATAGGACTTTGGTTTAATATTTCATCTGAAGCATGACCCACTCTGGAGTGCAGCACCCACTTATGCAATAATGCGCTATCAGCAATGAATCTTCCTGGTGTGAGAATAAAACCCACAGCCTTCTGTAGCAAAGGTGAGAGTTTAAGGGAAGGCCGAAATTGAGCAACTTATGTAATGTTACAGTGAATTAAATTTATTAGAAGGAAAACATGAATACTGCATGACAGTAACAGTGGAAATTGTTACTATAGTTTTTATTAATGTATGCAACATCATGCTACAGATGAAAGTACAGTGACTTAGTAAAGATGTTTAAAAAGAGGAAGTGAGAGGATTTGGAAGATACAGAGGAAAGTTAGTGCTTTTACAGGAGGAAAACAAGGGCAGAAGTAAAGACACCTGAGAGCTGTGTGGTGGAGCAGGAAGAAAGTGCAGGTTAAGTTACATTAATGATTCGAAAATGAGGTAGCAGAACAAACAAGAGTAGATTCCACTGAAGTGGATGAAAGATGAGAAAAGGTACACACCAGGAGCTAAAGACATTTTTATGAACTTTATTTGGAATTGTACAAAGAAGCTCAAGTGGGTGAGAGTGACTTTGAGAAACTAAGAAATAAGTTGTAACTGATGAAGGAGAGTTTTTCTGAGTAAAGAGGTGAGTGGGGGGTGGTAATAGATCCTGTCTACTATATGGATAAAGGGAATACAGAGAAACAGAAGGATTTCTAATTTATTATTATAAAACAATGAAAATGGAAGTAGGGCAGATGTTAGCAGGAATGTTCAATGAGTATATAGGGACAGAGAATCTTCCAGATTCAGTGAAATAGGTGGGGATGTTGGTCCTATGCAAAAGGAAATGGATCCTGGAGGAATCACTGAATAATTGACAAAGCTCTTTATACAATATCAATGCTTAATTTGCAAGAGTTTGGGGAGCTAGATCGGAGAGGTTACTCCTTTATGTTATTTTTGAAAGAAAGCATTTTTTCTAAAGAAAAGAACATCTCTAAACCACTGAAGATTTCTAATGCAAACTACAATGTAGGAGAGAGAGAAGGGTAAGTTAGGGTAGTAGTTTTAGTGAATGTGGAAAAAACATTTGACATTGTAAATTGGGAATGTCTGTTTAAGACATTATAGCGGATACTAAGTCTGAGAAGATTCTTGAGGGGGGCTGCAGCTCTGTGTTGTTAAACGGAGATCAGAATTAGATTTAATGGGGATACAATAGCAGCAGTGAGATTAGACATGAAAACAAGCTATGGATTTCATTTTTCTCTGAATTTTTTTTTTATTATATAAAATCTGACACAGGGAATAATGGAAGAAATACAAGTGTGGAGAGGAAGAAGCAGAAAGACTGTCAGTATGTTCACTGGTGATTGCACATTTCTGTTGGAAGATATTGATTCCGTGTTGCCACAAGCATTAAATGTGTTTGAAATGTTTGGGACTGAATGCAAGTTGAGATATTGTACAAATAAGTCACCAATGTGGTTAGAATACGTGGAAGAGAAATACATTGGATTACCTAGTCTGGAATTGTGAAATAAATATTTGTTTTTCTTGTTTTTTTTTTTTTTACAGTTTCAGATGTAAGGAATAAGAACTGAGAGTAAATTAAGGGAAAAAAAGAAAGAGAACAACCAGCTCAAATCATCAAGAAAAGTATGAGAATATTTAATATGTACTAGCTTCCAAACAGCTTTCACATAGGTTCATAGGATGATACCAGGCTATTGACCCAGAGGCCATTATAAGCCTATCCAAGAATGTCAACCATGTTCCCAGAAAGTCAGCACCTGTTTTCCCTGTCTAGTAGGTACACAGGTGAGATCCCAGGGGTATATTTCCTGTTTCCCATCCAGTCATCCAGGTTCCTCTTAAAGAGGGCTAGTGAGGTACTCTGCTTGACATGTAGAGGGAATCTATTCCACAAATGGGGGAGTCATTGGGACACAAATCTATCCTGCCAACAAGTTCTATTAATGTCACAGATCAGGTTGAGACCTTGTGTGTGGGTTGTGTGAGTGGAGTATGACTTACAGATTTGCAGCAACTCCATCAAGGCTGAGTCTGAGATGGCCTTGTATGCCAGACACAGGTCACCTCTGAGCAGTCTGTATGAGTCTGAGTAGAGGGGCAGGCCTTTTAGCCTCTCTGTATAGGATAGGTGCTTGAGACCCTGGATTTTCCTGGTCAGGAACCTCTGTGTTCTCTCCAACTGCTGCATGTGCTTGACAAGGTATATGCCAAAGGGGGCATTGTACTCAATAATGGGTCTGATAAGGGAGGAGTACAGGGATGTTATGACCTCCTTGTTCCTGGATGAAATACTCTTACTTATGAAGTGGGCCATGTAGAAAGCCTTCCGTACAATGGAGGCAATATGGTGGCCAAAAGTCAGGTTGCTATCAGTCTGGATGCCCAAGTCCCTCACGACTGATTGTGTGCTTAGAATGTTGTTATTAATGTGATAATTAGTGGGGACACCATTTTCCCCAAAGGGGATAATGATGCATTTCTTGGCATTCAGTTTGAGGCCATGCTTCTGGTACCAGTCATTAGTTTGGGTAAGGCCCTCTTGGAGGATGTTCACATCACTAAGGGAATTTATAACAGTGCCCAGCTTGCAGTCATCTGTAAACTTGGTCAGCCACAGACCACTAGTTTTGGCTTGCACCTCAAAAAAGTATATCCCAAACAGTAGAGGCCCCAAGACCAATCCTTTTGGTACGCTGCTTGTTATGGGTCTACTACTAGATGTGTCTTCCCCTATTTTGACCAAGTGGGTTCTATCAGTGAGCCAGTTAGCTACCCATCTGGTAACATATGGGTTGATGCCTAGCTGGGAGAGTTTATCTATTATGCCTGAGTGGCAAATAGTGTCAAAGGCTTTGGCTAGGTCAAGGTAGGTGGTGTGCACTGCCTTCCCCTCATCCATGACTTTGGTGACTGTTTTGAAGAAGTCTACCAAGTTTAACAGGCATAATCTCCCTTTGACAAAACCAAACTGTATGGGGTCAAGGGTTTGGAGGTTGCCAATGTCCTTGTTTATAAGGTCCATGATATTGCGTTCCATGCCTTGCAGATCAGGCTAGTTAGGCTGATGGGCCTATAATTGCCTGAGTCGGTGGACACTCCAACTTTGTGTAGAGGGATGACAGTGGCTGTCCTCCATTCTGCTGTGATGAAGCCGGTGCACAGGCTTTGGCTGAATAGGATGCCTAGTGGAGCTGAGAGCTCTTGGCTGAGTTCATGTAGTACACAGCCAGAGATGTTGTAGTGTCCCATGGAGGCTGTATTTTTTGCCTTTGAGAGGGCATTAATGACCTACTCCCTGGTGATGAGGGGAGGGGGCCAGGTGCTGGGGATGTCCTGGTTTACTTATGGGGGATGGGTGGTGAAATTTTTACTGAACTTGTCTGTCAGCAGGGTGGCTACATCTGTGGCATTTGTGTATGTGGTATTCTTGACCACTAGTTCAGAACAAATTTGGGAGTTATCTTTGAGATTGTGGACGTATGCAAAGAAGGCCTTGTGATTGTCTTTAGTGGATGTGGTCAATTTGGACTCAAGGTTAGCCTTACAGGATTTCACCAGTAACCTTATTTGCTTGTTCAGACAAAGGAAAGATTGCTTCCAGCTTGGCACCTGCTCCTTCTTAGTCCTGGAAAGCAATGTTTCCCTTTCATTATAGGGTCTGTTTATTGCTGCTGTCCACCAGATAGGTTTACTCTTCCTTATGGGAGATGATTTGGTCCTATCAGGTATTACTGAATCCATGCAGCTATATAGGTACTCATATAGTTTTTTTGGTGTAGGCTTGGACATAGTGCTTGTTCCAACTGAAGGGATGGTGGCTATAAAGCTGCTTATACCTGCTCTAAGGAAGTTGTAGTCAGCTTTGGAAAAGTTATTTTGATTGACCCTGGCAAGGTTCAGGTAAGGGAAGCTGGTGACTTCAAAACTGATTGCTTTATGGTCAGATCCTGCCAAGGAAGATGACACTGTAGAAGTGTTACAGTGGCTACCCATGCTGGTTAGTAACAGGTCCATGATATTTTCACATCTTGTGGGGGTGTTGACCAGCTGCTCCAATGCATTGGCATTGATGAAGTTGAGAAATCTCTGAGCATTCGTGTTTGAGCTAGAATAGGTCTTCCACTCTATGGTTGGGTAGTTAAAGTCACCCATGATCAGGGTAGAGGGTTGCATCTTGATGGATTCAAGTAAGTCCAGATAGGTGGAGTGGGCCTCCAGAGTCATAGTTGGGGGTCTGTAGCTAGCTATGATTTGAAGAGGTGTTTTGTCAACAGTTAACTGCACCTGGAATGTCTCCTGTGCATCATATTGTTTGACCAGCCTGGAGGTGTGTATGTCTTTGATAAATACTGAAACTCCACCTCCTTTAGCTTTGTAGCTCTCTGTTTACGGTCTGAAAGTATGGTAGGACAAGTAACCTGGTAAGGCTGGGGTGCTGTCCACAGCTTTGAACCAGGTTTCAGTGATTGCACAAATGTCAGCATCTTCCAGGGTGACGAATGCTTACAATGAGTGCAGTTTCATGTTAAGACTCCTAGCGCTTAGCAGCATGACCTTTAAATTTCGTTTAGAAGAATTTTTCACATTATAATTTTATCCTCATGACTTTGCCTAAAAATGGCACTATGGGAGAGTCAAGAGCCTTTGCCAGAAGCCTGAAGCCCAGGGAAGACAGATGAAGGCCATCTCTGGCAAAGCATTGTGGTCTGTCAATCATGCCCTCCCAGGCTGTCAGGTACTAGATCCCCTTGGTATGACACCAGAAACTAAGCCAATTGTGAAAGTCAATCATTTTCTGCTTGTACTGAGGCATCATTCTGGGTGACAGTAGGATGCTGCTTAAGGCTAGGGACATACCTGCCCGGGACACGTACTCAGTGAGCTCTATATCATTCTGAGTGATGGTAGGATGCTGCTTAAGGCTAGGGACATACCTACCTGGGACACATACTCAGTGAGCTCTATATCATTCTGAGTGATGGTAGGATGCTGCTTAAGGCTAGGGACATACCTGCCTGGGACACATACTCAGTGAGCTCTATATCATTCTGGGTGATGGTAGGATGCTGCTTAAGGCTAGGGACATACCTGCCTGGGACACATACTCAGTGAGCTCTATATCATTCTGGGTGATGGTAGGATGCTGCTTAAGGTTAGGGACATACCTGCCTGGGACACGTATTCAGTGAGCTCAATCATGTCTCTCTTCATATAGTCAAGAGATGTATTTCTCAGGTTATTCACATGAACATGGACTATGACAGAGTCATAACAGTACCTGTTGTTGATAGACTTGAGTGCATGAGTGATATGGCGGATTCTAGCATCTGACAAGCAACTTACCATGACTTTCCCCTTGTCTAGCCTGGTGAGGGGCACATCTGTGTTTCTCATGACAAAGTCTCCGATGTTGGGTTTGTGGCTGGTCCTTACAGGCTGTCAGACACAAGCATGTGTACTATGTGTGGTGCTTGGTGCAGTGGATTGTGACATGCATGTGTGTTTTTGCGTCAGAGGTCTCTTTTGTTTAGGTATGTTTTTGTTGAGAACCTCCATATATGTAGGAATGTACTGTACAGGTGTGGGTGGTGTTACAGGTGTGGTGTTTGTGGTGTTTATGCAGACACCCTTCTCAGTGCCAGATGTACTGGCTCATGATTGAGACAGCAAGGATTCTAGGTTCTTAATGCAATTACATTAAAGGATTCTAGGTTCTTAGTGTAATTAGGAACCTAAGAATCCTTGCTGGCTCGTGAGTGGGACAGCAAGGATTCTAGGTTCTTAATGTAATTGCATCTCTCACATATTGTGTTCCTAGGTGGTAGAAGAAGAGGGTTGTCCATGTAAATGAGGCAGTTGCTACATTGTCTCAGGATGCCCATATCAACAAGACTAGCGGGAGAAACGATAGGAAATTTTCACATAAGTGTTTCTTCAGGTATCAAACAGTTAAAACAGCTTCATCAGGTAGATAATTGAGTGGAAATGCAGAGTAATGGGACAAATATTGGACCAATGGTCAGAGAAGGTAGGGACACTATGAGGCAGAAGAGAATTGGTCCAGGATTTAATAGCATCCATGGTGCTTTATTTGAGGAGACATATATATCAGCATGCCTGGGTGGAAATGAATAAGGGGAATGCAGAAGGTGTGTCATAGATCTGTGTGGCAGTAAAACAGGAAAAGGACTGGGAAGGGAAACCATAGACTACGCAGGGAAGAGAATGGATGGATGGGATATGCCAAATTTTAGGTAGTGTGCTGCAACAGCTACTATGGACCAAAGAGGCAGACAGGATAGATATTTAAGGCAAATAAGAAGAGGCTGAGGGGAGGAGCTAAGGAGTGTGGTATTCAAGGAAATTGAAAGAAGAATGGATAAAGTAGTGAACAGGTAGATAGGCTCTAAGGAGGAGCTGTGAGAAGAGGGAGAAAGGAAAATTGGGGAGCCGGCAGTCAGAAAAAGAGTTTTTGAGGGATTAATGAATCAGAAGAATGTGGGAAGTTTGAGGCAGAAGCAAGACCTGTGGTAGGAAGAGGAGAAGGACATGAAGAGTTCTGAGAACTAGAACACTGATTTTGGGCTAAGGAAGGGAGTTTATTATATCAGAAATTGTTTTTTAAGGTCTGGAAATGTGCAAACAGGAGAAGAGGGATGCATGGGAAAATAAAGGGGAATAATAATTACAATATATTTTTGTAAATACTGAATCATGGAGCTTTTCTCCCCAGGTCTCCATTGAAAACGGTTTCTTCTAGGCCCAATGGACTTTCCCGGTTAACAAACTGCAAATAAAAATAAATAAATAATAAGGAAGGAGCAGTGGTCTTCATGTGATATTGAACTGGTTAGGTTTATAAAGACTTGGAAAGTCAATTAAAGAGATGGAGAAGCTTAAAGTGAAATAAATGCAAAAAACTGGTGTGTTGGACAGACAGAGAGAGAGAGAGAGCAGGAAAGCAAGATGAAGTATTGGTAGAGGCTTGGAGAAAGAGCAAACTACTGAAAGGGGTAGAATCACTGCATAATATGAACTACATATTGTTCTGTATATGATATAAACACCATGATAACAGACAGAGGAAGGGAAGAGGATATGGTGAGGCAGAAGAAGAAAATGCCCATGTGGGAGAAATGAGAAAAATGTAGAGCAGGATTTACAAAGGAGAAGCTGAGGAGAACTAGTTGTATGTCTGTTTGAAGTAAGAAAGATAGGAAGTGGAACAGAGCTAAGAAGAAGAAAGCTGTTTACAGCAGGATGGGTTAACAGATACATAGGTTGAGAACAGAAACAGGTTAGGGAGGAGGAGATGAAGTGTTGCATGAAAAAGCATTCCTGTGAAATAGGGGCGGAGAAGGATTAAAGATGTAGGGAAGAGACTGGAATGTTGGGAGGAAAGAAGAGAGGTGAAGATAGCAGAGTAACAAAAGTGTTTATGGGGAGAGCGGCTCGTGTCTATGTTTCTGGGAAAAGGTGCCGTAGTTTCTCGCAAAAGGTGCATTTGTTAGTTGATGACCCCTTATTGCCTAACATGGGCATATGGATAGGTAGTCACATCAACCATTCTGTAACAGGGTTGGTTACATGATAGCATGTTGAATCACTGCATGGATATTCAGGGGGACTCTATATGCTTGCTTTTATATTGCAAGCCATCAAAATGTGATGACAACCAAAGGTAGCAGGACTGAATGTGATAGTTTCTAGTCTGTGTTTACTTGAGAATATGTCCTACAGTGTAAACAGATGTATCATATCATGTCCCATGCTGACAGTGCCTGTGTGACTCCGAAGTACAACAATATTAACGTTATGGGCCACTTGTGTTACTGATCATGACTGCAATTGAGAATGCCAAAATAGCTGTTTTGGACATTTTATGTCTAGCATGTATCTAGCCAACAGCATCAGAATGCAAAAGGGTTTGCATCTTGTGACATGCTGAAAGCTAGTTTTGCTGCCCTCTAAATTTGTATGACTATCGCCTAACTTCTCCGAACAAAATTAGTGTGTACGCTGTTAAGATTGTTTTTGGTTAGCTCTGTACTAACTACTTGATTTCCTTTCATGTCAGTCTAGAACTATACCAAGTTATATAATTTTATGTTAAAATGTATGCAAATCTGTATTTTTCTCCCTTTTTGTATTATTGTTATATATGTGGAGCTTTTCTCCCAGAGCATCCACTGAAAAAGGGCTACTAGCCCAGTCGGACTTCCCCAGTAAACAAATATAAAATAAATAAATAAATTCAGGAGTCCTCATCACAAACGCTTATATAAACATCATTTAGGAAATATCTAATTTGTGATTTACCATTATATTTTTTTCTTAAGTACCAAAACAAGACAACATTTATATCTAGTACAAAAGCAATTAATCTCCTAGAAATTCTATCAGCTCTTTAACTGTGATAAAGATGATGATGGACAGCATCTCTATGGATTTTAATCCAAGAACAGTGTAGGCATCCCTGTACAATTCTGCATTACCTAAGTAACAGGCTCAAATCATAATAAACTCTCTCTACTGTTATATCATGATTTGGGAAGCAACATGTCCATCCACAAAGGAAAACTTCAAGGCTATTCCCATATTCACACATCAAATTTAATTTGTAGTAATACTCAGCGCAGAAGTTTAAGGTTGTGAGCTGTAGTTCCTGGGGAACAAGGTTTGATTCCCTCAGCCCACATTTACCTACTGTATGACCTTAAGTTACTCACTTAACCACATATTCATTAGGGACAACTGGGAATTTGAGCTTGGCTCTTCAATGGTCACTTGGATTGCAAGCCTACTAACTACTTTTGAACCCTTCCAACAACTGTAGATATTTTGTGCATACACTGCTATTAGCTGATGTTTGTTTAATTACTCCAAATCTTTTAGGTTTCCAAAACCATAATGGGACTGGATCCCATTGCTATGTCAGGGTATAATTCAAGTTTAGCAAAATTAGTATTGCTTCAATCTTTGTTGTTAGCCAAAATGCCCTTTGCAGCACCCACAATGTACCCACAACTGACTCCCTCTGCAATTCATATGGAATTACATATAGGTTCACAGGTAGGTACTAGGCTATCTGCCCGAGGGCATTTATAAGCCTAGCCAGAGTGTGTCGGCTTTCGCCGCCCCATTGATTAATTAACTGAGCCTCTGTCAAGCAGAGCCAATGAAGTGATCCCAGGTGTACTTTCTGTTACCCATCCACTCATCAAGGCTTCTCTTGAAGAGTGTTAGTAAGGGGCTCTGCCTAATGTAGTTAGGAATTTTGTTCCAAAACATGGGGAGTCTCTGTGACAGGAATCTATCCCTCTAGCATGTTCTATTTATTGTTGTGATGAGGTTTAGCTCACTAGAGCTCGTGGCTCGCAGTGACTTGGATTTCTTTAGGTGGAGCATGTCCATCAATTCTGAGTTGGACATGGCTTTGTAAGTCAGGCAGAGATCACCTCTGAGTAAGCGATATGCCACTGAGTACAACCGGAGTTTTTTCAGTCGGGCTGCATAGGACATATGTTTGAGGCAAAGTAATCCTCTTGGTGAGGTGCTTTTGTGGTCTTTCAAGTTGTTGGAAGTGTCTTGTGAGGTACATCCCAAATGGGGCATTGTACTCTATGATGGGTCTGATGAGTGACGAGTAGAGGGCACTATAACCTCTTTATTTCTAGATGCGAACCCCTTAGTAATTAGATGGGCTACACAGAAGTATTTCCTAACTACTTTGGCAATATGATTGCCAAAGGAGAGATTACTATCTACCTTGGTCCCCAGATCTCTTATTACCTCTTCTGTATTAAGGGGGCTGCCGCCTATGTGGTAATTCATGGGTGTTTTGTTTTTCCCAAACGGGATGACTATGCATTTTTTGGCATTTAGCTTGAGGCCATGACTTTGACACCAGGTGTCTGTCTCAGTAAGGCCTTTTTGGAGGATGTCCATGTCAGCTGGAGAATCAATTATGGCTCCCAGTTTGCAGTCATCAGCGAACTTGGTTAGCCATAGTCCTCCTGTGTTTGCCTGTACTTCTGAGAAATATATGCCAAACAGTAGAGGTCCCAGAACTGAGCCTTGTGGGACACCACTTGTGACTGGCTTAGAGTCAGACCTGGAGCCCGCTATTCTTACTGTGTGAGTTCTGTCTGTAAGCCAGTTGGCAAGCCATCTTGTGACGTAGAGGTTTATGTTCAGGCTAGTGAGTTTTTCTATAATACCCGAGTGAGGAATGGTGTCAAGCGGCTTGGCGAGATCAAGGTAGGCTCTGTGAACCACCTTTCCCTCTTCTATGGCCATGGTAACTGTCTCGAAGAAGTCAACCAGGTTTAGTAGGCATGATCTGCCCTTAACAAAGCTGAACTGGGTTGGGTCAAGTGTTTGGAGGTTCCCAATGTCTTTGTTAATGAGTTCCATGATGATGCGCTTCATAGCCTTGCAGACCAGGCTAGTCAGGCTTATGGGGCGATAGTTACCTTTGTGGAGCAGAATAACCACTGCTGTGCGCCATTCTATGGGCATGTAGCCTGTGGAGAGGCTGAAGTTGAACAGCGTGTTTAGGTGGGGGGTTAGTTCGCTCTGTAGTTCGTGCAAGACGCAGCCTGGGACACCATCTGGCCCCATTGATGCTGTGTTTTTGGCTTTTGAAAGGGCTATTTTCACCTGTGCTTCTGTGATTTCCAGGACAGTACACTTTTCCGGTATTGTTGTGGGCCCTTTTGAAGGTGAGAGGGAGGTGAAGTTTGCACTGAATCTATCTGCCAGTATGTTGGCAATATTAGTAGGTTCAATATATTTTGTGCTATTTTGCACTATCTCAGAGCATATCTGCGAGTTGCCACTTAGATTCTTGACATAGCTAAAGAAGGCTTTGTGGTTATCTTTCGAATCCTTGGCTATTTTTCTTTCAAAGTTAGCCTTGGATGATTTTATGAGGGACCTTAGTTTCTTACTGATACTGATCAGGGATGTCTTTCCTTCTTGAGATTTGCTTTTTTTCGGAACTAGTTTCCTCCTTTTGTTGTATAACCTGTTTATGGCAGGGGTCCACCAGACTTGTTTCCTTCTCTTAGGGGAGCGAGTCTTGGTTTTGCTAGGGATGGCACAATCCATGCATCCTTGTAGGTGCTCATAGAGTGCAATTGTAAAGGATTCTGCATCTTGGGCAGTGTTATCCTTTAGTGTGGGGGCTGTGAAACTTACCACCTCTGCCTTAAGTAAGGTGAAATTTGCTTTAGAAATGTTTTTCACTGTGGTTTCCTTGGTTGGGAGTGGTGGTGGGGTGTGGACATCCAGGGTGATTAGTTTATGGTCTGATCTAACCAGTGACGGGTTGACCTCCGGTACGGAGCACCTGTCGCCCATGTTGGTGATGACCAGGTCAAATATGTTGTAGCCTCTAGTAGGGGAGTTTACCAGCTGATCCAGGGCATTTGAGTTGATAAATTTCAGGAAGCGCTGAGCCTGGGAGTTTGTACTCAAGTAGTTTTCCTAGTTAATGGTAGGGTAATTGAAATCTCCCAAGATCAGGGTGTTCGGTAGGACCTTCATGTTTTCCAGTGTCTCTAGAAAGGTGGAGTGGTGGTCCTGGGTCATGGAGGGTGATCTGTAGCAGGCCACAATATGCACTGCAGATTTGCCCGATATTAGTTGCACATGGATGATCTCAGAGGTATCATGCTGCGCCACTAACCTGGAGGTGTGGGTATCCTTGATGAATATGGACACAACCCCTCCTTTTGTGTTTTGGTCCGTGTTCTGTGGCCGAAATGTGTGGTATGATTTGTAGCCCAGTAGTGCTGGAGTGCTCTCTGGAGCCTTGAACCAGGTTTCGGTTACTGCACAGATGTCGACGTTCTCCATACTTAGGAGTACTTCGAGCACATGCATTTTGAGATTTAAACTCCTGGCGTTGAGTAGCATAACCCTCAATTTTTTACTTGTGCTGTTTACGAAGGTGGGTTTGAATTTTGAGCCTTGCCTAAAAGAGGCACTATGGGGGCAGCAAGAGCATTGGCCAGTATTCAAAAGCCAACGGGTGACAGGTGCAAGTAGTCTCTTGTGAAGCAACGCGGCTTGTCGAGCATGTCATCCCAGGCTGACAGACACTGGATCCCCTTTGAATGACACCAGAAGCTTAGCCAATTGTTGAAATTGATCATTTTTTCTTTATACTAAGGTATCATTCTTGGTGAGGGCAGGATGCTACTCAGGGTCAGGGTCATACCCGCCTGGGCTACATGATCAGAGAGCTCTTCCATGTCTCTTTTCATGTAGTTGAGGAAGGTACGGCTCAGGTCGTTCACACCAACATGAACAATGACAGAGTCATATTTGTACTTGTTCTGGAGTGATCTGAGTGCTTGTGTTATGTGGCAGATTCTGGCTCCCGACAGGCAGCTAGCAGTAACCTTCTCCTTGTCCAGCCTAGTGAGTGGGGCATCAGTGTGCCTGACTATTGAGTCACCTAATTACTACTGTGCTAGGTATGTTATTTCGCCTTAAGGGCTGTGATTGTGCGGCACATTGATTTTGTGTTTTATGTGTTGTCTGGTTTGTGAAGGGAGGTGCAGGTTTTGTGGGTGTCTGCTTTGGAGCTCTCAGATGCTTTTGCAGGTTTTTATTTAGAGCCTCCAAGTATGATTTTGTATATTTATGTGTATTTTTTGCCAGTGCTGGTTTAGTAGGTCTATGTGAGGCTGGAGGTGTGGTGCAAGTGTTAACCTTCTCCTCATGACGGTCTGTTCCAGTCTTGGGTGGAGATACCTTAGCCTCCAGTTTGGCTGTATAATTGCATCTCTCACATATGTTAGTGTTTTGTGGTAGGAGGAGAGGGCTGTCTGTGTACATGAGGCAGTTGTAACATTGCCTCAGGATACCCAGATTCACCAGCTGGACTGGAGAGTACACCTGAAGTTGTCCTTTGGTCATGCCTGAATAGTAGGGTGAGCTGCTTAGTCGCTTGGTTGGTGAGGGGTGGATAAAGTGCCTTGCCCTGTTGGGCAGTCAAGTGTCGGGGTATATTAGTGCTTGCTATTAGGTCTGAGCAAGTGCTGGACTGTAGGATGCTTTGTGAGTGCTTAGGTTGAGAGTTAGACTAGTTTCAAGTGAAAAACTGAAGAGGAGACTTAGTGGAGCCGGGAATAATTTAACCCTAGCTAACCGGTGTTGCCCGGCACACAAAACCATGCAACGTGTTTTTTAAACTACTAACTTCTGAGCTGGAACCACTCCTCCAGGGACAGATAGCTGCTCAAAGTTCCCCTCTCTCACAGGTGAACAGAGAAACTTCTCTCTATCCAAGTAAGGTATGGGCAACTCAGAAACTTGTAACACAGCCCTGAATTCAGCACTAGCCTGAAAACTGGACTATACTAGCTTAGAAAGGCGGGAAACAAGACATTTATTTATTTATTTATTTATTTATTTATTTATTTATTTATTTTAAAAGATAAGGCAAAAACAGTAAAAAGTACACTTAAACCAGCTTTAAACGACTACAAGTGATCAGAAAAGGCTATTGCACTTTAATGTGTAGCCTACAACAGTTAAACAATTTATTTAAACAAAAACAACTTTTAAAAGTGCAGGCAGTCAAATAAGTACAATATGTGAAAAAAATAAGCTTTTAAATCACAATAAGTGCTGGAAAATCAGCGTTTAGGTGGAAAACAGTGAAGTACAGCAAGAAAATACAGAAAATTGATACTCAATCACTCCAAAGTCTCTCTTTTAAGCTAGAAGGCTTATATCAGTTTAAGGCTTTCTAGTGCTTTCCAGCAGGTTAGTTACAGGAAAGATGGGAAACAAGTGCAGATGTGGTCTTTTAAACCAGAAAGTTGAAAGAGATGGACAACTTCCCGAATGGCCAATAAACTACAATTCCTGGGCCAAGAACTACTCCTCTTGTGGTAGACAGGCTACCTAGTACATACCACTCCCACTGAGAAGCTAGAAGGCTGCACTCCAACACAAAGGCTTGGGGATCTCAGAAGCTTACAAACAGTCCTGGATACAGCAAATCTGTACCTGGACTAGACTAGTTACAAGAAAGGTGGGGATCAAGCACAAACACGGGCTTTAAAACCAGAAAGAGATGGACAACTGCCCAAATGGCCAATAAACTACAATTTCTGGGCCAGCAGAATCCTGATACAGCAACTCTGTATCTGGACTAGGCTAGTAACAGAGAAAGGTGGGAAACAAGCACAAGTGCAGCTTTTAAACCAGAAAGCTGAAAGAGATGGGAAAACAGCCAATAGCTACAGTTTCTGGGCCAGGAACCACTCCTCTTGTGGTAGATAGGCTACCTAATGCTTACCACTCCCACTGATAAACTAGAAGGCTTCCCTCCAACACAGAAAGGCTTGGGGGCTCAGAAGCTTACAAAGAGTCCTGGATACAGCAAATCTGTACCTGGACTAGACTAGTTACAGAAAAGGTGGGGAACAAGTGCAAACACAGGCTTTTAAGCCAGCAAGTTGAAAGAGATGGAAAACTGCCTAAATGGCCAATAAACTACAATTTATGGGCCAAAACCCACTCTTCCTGTGGTAGATAGGCTACCTGATGCTTACCACTCCCACTGATAAGCTAGAAGGCTTCCCTCCAACACAGAAAGGCTTGGTGGGGGCTCAGAAGCTTACAAAGAGTCCTGGATACAGCAAGTCTGCACCTGGACTAGACTAGTAACAGGAAAGGCAGGAAACAAGTGCAAACACAGGCTTTTGAATCAGAAGGTTGAAAGAGATGGAAGAGCTTCCCAAACGGCCAATAAACTATAATTTCTGGGCCAGAAACCTCTTCTCCTGTGGTAGATAGGCTACCTAGTGCTTACCACTCCCACTGATAAGCTTGAGGGGCTCAGGAGCTTACAAACAGACCTGGATACAGCAAGTCTGTATCTGGACTAGATAAGTTACAGGAAAGGCAGGAAATAAGCTAGGAATTTTTTTTTTACAGAAAAGCAGCTAAAACAGCAGTAAATACAATTCAAATGCAGTGCAGGCTAGCACACGTATATCAATATTACGGCAAATACAGTTTAATTAAATGCAATTAAATTAACAAATGACTAAAAAACAAGTGCAGAAGGCATTAAATTAGAAGGCTACTAACAAGCAGTAATAAGTGCAGAGTAAGAACAACTGAACAGATAACAGCCCGCAGAACAGCAACTAAGACAGTTATAGTAAGAGCAGCTGAATATATATATATATATATATATATATATATATATATATATATATATTTTTTTTTTTTTTGTGGGAGGGAAGACAGCAGGATTAAGAGGCTACAGTGATTGTCCTTCTCAAATGCTCTCTTTGTACACAGTAGGAGTGCCTGAAATCAAAATATGATCTCACTGCACTCAGTTGACTGAGCAAATGAGATAGGCCCAGAAGGAGTATCCAAATACAAACTTACAAGAGGGACGGGCAGTTTCAAAGCCACCAAGACTAACACCAAGACAAGAACAGATCCAAAGAAAAAAGCTAGTGCTAAGCCAAATCCCAGTTCAGCAAGAAGATAAATCAGCAAAGCAAAAAACGTCACTGGGAACTGCTGCTGTGCGAGTAACATAAAATGTTTATTAAAACACACAAAATAAACCAAAATAAACCAAGGTGAGCGCTTTCGGGCTAAGCCCTTCTTCAGACAAAGTGCTCTTACAAACATTACATTTTTAAAATAAACATACACCAATCACTCTTCAGTAAATAATCCCGCCCTTCTCTGTGATCTTGCTTGAAGCTAACAAACCATAATTAAAAACACATTGTTACTACTCTATATTCAATAAAAAACACGCCTACTTTTGTCATTCAGCCCAGGTTTAATGTGGGCTGTTAGGTCTAAAATCCATTTTGATTCTATAGCCTCTGTCTTCAACCTAACATCACCCCCTCTCTTATTAACAAATACATTAGCAATCACCCTAAATTTAAATCTGTGTGTGGGATGATCCTTTACATGATTGTACAGTGCATTGTGCTCATCACAGTTCCTGATTGACGAAATATGCTGTAGTATCCTAACTTTAAGCATATTGTTGGTCTTACCAACATAATATCCTGTGCATGATGTACAATCAGCCAGGTACACCACATTTGTAGTCCTGGAAGTGGCTCTCCCCCTGAGATAAAAACTCTTCCCTGTGGAAGGATGTAAACACTGTTTCTATTGATATGTTTACAAGCCTTGCAGCTTCCACATGGGACAGTGCCCAGCGACCTAGGTAGGCACGTGGCATCATTATTGCCCCTATCGTGACAGAGTATATCCTTTAAGTTCGTATTCCTCTTATAGCTAAACTGTGGGGAATCCTCCACTATATCATTCAAATTCCTGTCACTAGTGATGATGTTCCAATTCCTCCTAATGATGTCACATACCCCTTTGATGTTACTACCATAGGTTAACGTTACCCTGGGTTTAATGTCCTTCTTCCTAACTCTATTCTGGTAACTATTGTTAAGACAAGAACAGGGAGAGTGGGTGAGAGAAACAGTGGAGACACAAGAGACAGAAACAGAAACAATACAGCACCACTATAAATAATAGTCAGAAGTATAAATACAACACAGTGCAAGTTAAAGTGGCAAAATATGTACTTATCAGTTTGAAATAGATTCCAACTCTGCACAGCAAGTCTATCAGCTTTCCAACAGTTCACCGAAATGCAGTCTGTATTGGAATTACAATGAAATACACCTCAGGCAATGACTAACAGCTAGGATGTGGGCTGGCTCAACAACCCCCTCTCTGAAACTAGCCTGAGCTACCCTGAGAAAAAAACACAGTGGAGACACAAGAGACAGAAACAGAAACAATACAGCACCACTATAAATAATAGGCAAGTGTATAAATACAACACATTGCAAGTTAAAGTGGCAAAATATGTACTTATCAGTTTGAAATAGATTCCAACTCTGCACAGCAAGTCTATCAGCTTTCCAACAGTTCACCGAAATGCCTGGTAGCATATCTAAATATGACAGTAGAGTCTTTTTTTATTAGACCCGTTGCTGCTATTACTACTGAAACTGTCTGGGTATCTTTCTTCCACAATGGTCTTGTTTCTGGCTGCAAATCTTGATTTGTTTTATGACTTTTGTGTCTCTGTATAGGAGACACTGTAGTCATAAGCTATAGCAAATTCAATGATCAGTGTTACTCTTGTCTTTATTTTATGGGCTACTATATTTGGTGTATCTTGCATCCATTTTTTAAGCTGTTGGTAATGGGCTACTTGTTTAATTTCTCCAAGTTTTTTGGGTTTCTAGTACCATGATAGGAATGGACCTCATTCCTAAGTCAGAATATGTCAAACTTTGATTAAAGTTCATGAAATTAGAAATGTTTCAGTCTCTTATGTTAGACATAACTGCTCTTTACAACACCTGCAATGTGATCAATAAATAAATGGATATAACCATGTCTTTTTAGTGTAGTACAAGGTTATACGTTATACAAACTCATATATATTCCTAGCCTAGCTCTGTGTAATGGTTATGTTTCCCTGATGCTGTTGGGAAGTGTACTGTTCCAATGGATGTTCTCAGTAACTCTTTTTGGAATATCTACTTCAGATAAGTTTGTTACTCCCACGTTATTCAGACCATTTATTGCACAGGTGGTTCTCTGGGTATTATTGTCCATGACTGTATAAAATGTGAACTGATTTCCTCTGCTAAGAACAAAAATGAACTCCTTCAATACTGATGATTTTCAAGAAGGCAACACCCACACTACTGTTTTTTAACAATTTTTGCTTTGTATGTATAAGTGCTTATGTCTGCAAATGATACTAGGATAGTTATCCATAAAATATTATTAAGTTTTACTCCTAACTTCAAAATAAAGGATTGGTTGCATCTTGAATTTCAATGGAAAAAATCCATTGTAATTTTATGTCATAAGATTTAAAAACAATAGCAGTGCCATGTTTTTGCAGAAATATACATTTTATTTAAGTGTGAAGTACATATTTGTATCATTCTCTCTTTCTAGATTTGTGTAGCTCTCTCCATGTGTGTATATATATATATATATATATATATATATATATATATATATTTACTTTTATTTTTATTTATATATATATATATATATATATATATATATATATATATATAGATATATACACACATATAGAGCGAGAGAGACAGAGAAAGATAGCTACAGGTGCACTGCATTATGTGTGTGTGTGTGTGTGTGTGTGTGTGTGTGTGTGTGTGTGTGTGTGTGTGTGTATATGTATATATATATATATATATATATATATAGAGAGAGAGAGAGAGAGAGATATGGGAGCACTGTATTATGTTGTATGCATGCATGGGCAACAGCTGCTTTCTTAACTGGGTAGAGTAGACTAAGCAGCTGATCAACAAGTGTACAAGACCACACAGTTCCCCAGGTTGGGGAACATGTCCTTATCCTGAGTTCATGAGATCTTGGAGTTAGTATAAATAATTAACAGGGGGTGCAGTGGGGCTTGTTCTTCTGGAAAACACTTTCATTTTTAAACTGAATGCTTTGCAGATATTGCATGGTTTTAGTTATTGTTGGTCATTCTGACCCATATTTGAATTTAGATATTGTTATAAAAACGATCAGAAAATAACTCTCAAGCACAACTCTCAACCTCTTAGAGCAAGAAATCTAGACAAAGCTATAAGTAATGGGGGTACAAAGGCCCCAAAATAGGGACAATTTTTAAGTATTGCTCTTTCAAACTTAGAAAGTTGATAGAATAACAGGTTTTGTATTAGCACAGATTTTCTGAACAGTATGAAATCTGAATCTCAAATGACTGTCATTCTTTTCTGACTTCCTCAAAGATTTGGCAATGACTTGTCAGAAAACCACAATTTTATGAGTAACAGGTCAAAAATAAGAGGCAAAAATTGGGATATTCTGCGAAAATCTGTACAGTTGAGAGGTATGCTCTCAAGTAGAATGCATTGCACACTGTATGAGGTAACAGATCAAAAGCAAGAATAAAGGACAATCATGTGTAAGTAAAACAATGTTCTTCCTGCACCACCCTCCATGAGGAACAAACCCTCACATATTAAACTCAACTCCATGAATGCACCACTCCTTCATGCTAGTTTGCATTGTTTCAGTAAAGTACAAACAAGCAAAATCAGTGATTCGCCAAGTGACAGAATCAATGAAAATGCAACTAAAACTCTAAATTCAGTGTTTATACAAAATGGCTGTATGTCAGTCAGCCATGGAGAGTCATTGGTAAAATGTTCAGGAAATGCTACTTGGATATGGAGATGCAAAACGAATTTAACGTTGGCATTCTACTTACAGAGGTTTAAATTTTGCCATCTGCTGAAAGTGTATCCACTACATTTCCATCAATACAGGGAATTTTGGCTGACAAGTTTCCAGTATAATACATGTTCCCTTTTCATCTGAAATGTATATGACTTTTACTTCTGCTATAATACCAGTTCAGTTTGTGCTGTGGACATGTGCTCCATGTTCTATTTGAAACAAAGTTCATATTCCCACCCCACTGGAAAAGCAGATATAGTGCTGCATGTCAGACTGTTACTGACAAATGCCATTAAAATCCAGCACTCAAATGTTTATGTATAAAAGATGGTATGTCAACCTACATACAGGAGTTCATAGTAAACTAACTATGAATTATACTTGGAAATTTTTGCATAAAATATACCTAAGACTGCCATTATGGCCTTTTATATCTAAATTGAAGGCAGTGATGAATGTAACCTACCTCACTGCCAACATCTGAACAAGGATCTTTGGTCATGGCATGATTCCAGTAGCAAAAAATCAATTTTGTCAATAATTATATATGATTTTCACTTCTAATGTAATGGCATCTCATATATTATGGATGTGCTATATTCAGCACCCTAAACAGAAGTCACATACATATCTTTAGTGGAATGGATCTATATCACATTATCAAAAATATAAAATGTTTAACTTCAAAAGAGTGAAAGTGCTGAAAACTCAAAGTTCAGTTTTTGAGATAGCAGTACAGAGAAGATTGGTATATTTGCCCTTTCCTCACTGTAGTGTGATCTTGGAGTTGGAATATATATTTAGTGGGGGGGTACAGCCCCCCACAATACGGAGTTCGAGTTTCGGCATTTTTGCTCTTTTGAGTTTTCGACATTTTACATCTTCGATTATATGATATAGACACAGTGGAACTTCAGTATAACAGAGCATTCTCAGCTATCACTGCCAAATGACCCTTTATTTTGAATGGAATATATCTCTTAACTTGTTATGGAATGCCAGAGGATCCCACAGTGCGAGGTGATGCAGTGCTCATTTTGCTGCCATTTTTCTTTGCAGAAAATCTCAATTTTAATACTATGAAAGATATCATAAAGATTGGTTTATTTCTGAAAACATTGGAAAATATTACACTATAATATATATATAAACTAAGAAATGAACTTCGTGACAATAACAGCATTCAAAAAATAGTAAATCACACCAACAACTCTTGTAGTACTTTAGCTTTTCGCCTTATTTATTATGTTTATCAGGCCTTCTTCAGAAAGACATGCTTCATAACTATGAGCAACCATTTTCACTTCCTTTAAATACATTAGTTCTAGCAGGCCATTTAAATTAACAACAATTCCTTTCCAATAGTTAAGTGTGAACAGGCAGGGTGCTGTGTGCATTTTTATTAACATTACAATCGCAGTTACATAAGGTAAATTGGTCAGACAGTAATAGCCTTGTGGTGCCATGTCCATACTAATAGGGATCGTGTGCAAAAAGGGATCGTCTGCAAAAGCAAAAAAAAAAAAAATTATATAAAAATATAGGAGAACCGGGAAGGATGAGAGTCATGCTATGATAATTCTAATATTAACACGTAACTTATGAGTCCCTGCCTCCAAAGGTAAGCAAAGAAGGGCACGGACAAAGGCGGAGGAGTCAGGTGGAGAGTCCTATTATGCTTGGGTATCAGTGTGTATGTAGAGAAATGTGTGGGTATGCCACCTGAGGGGGGAGTGGGAGGAATGCGGTGTGACCGTGAAGGGGGTGGACTGTTTGGGAGCCGCCCACGACACGGAGTGTGGAGCCGGGGTTTGATGGGTAGGAGAATATGAATAACAGAGTGTCCCAGAAGACTATCAGTGCAGATGGTACCGCCCATAGGCTGGTTCGGATGGCATCACCCCTTGAATGGCTGCGTGAAAAGTGAAACTGGGGGGGTTGTTGGTGGGGTCAGCGGGGGATAGCCTGGTGACTGTGAGTGTGTGTGTAGGGGGTAGGGGGGGGCAAAAGTCAGAGAGAGAGAGGAAACATTATATTCACTTGCACAGTTGTAAATCCATAAACACATTAAATCCACTTGCACAATTCTTCAGACCATATAACATTTCAATATCTATACCTTCTAAGCGCACATTTGATGTCCAGGCTTACGCTGAGTAAGGGAGAGAGGGAATACATAAAATCTGCTTGCACAATTGTTAAACTTTCAACCCCTACCACATTTCAATCTCTATACCATTTACGTGCACATTTAATGTTCTGTGTCTCATTGAGACCTGGATGGACATCAGCTCTCGGTTCTATCTGCCATTTTAGTTCCCATACTTGCAGGAATGTGTCCATATCCCCTACAAATTCTGTTATTTTTTTCAGCGCTGAGAATTTGAATCCTGTGAAGTTTGGGCAAATAGCACTGTGTTTAGCCAAGGCATTCAAACTGTCCTGTTTGCGTATTGCTACAATGTGTTCTTTAATATGGTTACTCAGCTTTCTGTTAGTTTTGCCGATATAAAAATTTCTGCAATGTTCGCAGAAAGCGCAGTAGACTACATTTTTTGTGTTGCAATCATAGTGGTCCTGTAGAAGGACAGTTCTGTTGCAGTGCGGGAAGGTGATGTTGTTGTCTTTTCATGTGTGTCAACAGGCGACACACTTGCCGCAGATCAGACATTCCAGGTTCTGTTGATACTTCGTTCTGTGGGGATGGGCTTTTATTCCTCTTGAACACACCACCAAAAGAAGAGTTTTGTTTGAAACAGAAGTTCGAGGATGTCCCAAGTAACTTTGTCAGATCTTTTTTTCCTTCCAAGATGTCCCAATTGTTGGTGAGGACCCCCTCTGATTATCTAGATTATGTAATAATGAACTAAATTTAGAAAGAACATTTATGACAGTATTATTATGTTCTTGAAAAGAGGATATAGTATTGATATATTAGATTTTTGTATCAATAAATTAATGATAAAATAAGTTTTAGAAAAAGGGTAATAAAGTGCTGACTAGTAATAATAGAGAAGAAAATGTTTTTACCTTTTATGAAAAAGGTTAGCTCTGCTAGTGGGAATAATATTTGTTCAATGATTTCTACTCAGGAAATATCAGATATTTATTTTGTCACCGTTTTTACAACATACACAGTGACAAAATTTGGGATATTATTAAATATTTCTGGAAATTTCTGATTTCAGATAAAAAATCTTGTAAGATCTTCTTCCAATTATTCCTAAAATTTCTTTTAAAAGAGGTCAAAATTTATCTGATAAATTGATTAATTCTATTATATTTCTCCTTTAGATAAGGTATATAATAATAATTTTTCTACAGTAGGTACTAATGTTTCATGGTCAGTGCAATATATGTAAATATGTGGAAACCATATTTTGACAATATTAATGGAATTTCATTTAGACCCAATAATAACTTTTCATGTAATTCTGTAGGGGTTATTTATTGTAGTTAGGATGCCCTTGTAAATTATATTATATTGGTGAGACAAAAAGAAAATTTAAAACTAGAATGCAAGAACATATTAGAGATATTAGAAAAGAGTATTAATCAGCCCCATTGCTTTACATTTTATGGAATGTCACAACAAGTAATGTTGAATTGTTTGAATGTTGTATTTTAGAAAATATTTTTGTTAAAAAGGTGAGATGACAGATTAATTAAGAAATATTCTGTTATTTTTAAAGAAACTATTTTATATTTTGAAATATAATACCTTTATGTCACCTAATGGTTTAAATTTAGAAGTAAACTGGAAAAGCTTATTATAATTTTGTATAATGGAAGTTCTCTCTTTAAATGATATATTGTTTTGTTGATTGATTAATTTATGTAATTACTTAATTAATTGTGATATATATTGGAGTGGGTGTGTGTCTGTAACTTGTGTTCATTGAAGGCTATTATGCCGAGGCGCTAAGCTGGATTAAATTCATTTGTGAACTGGTGTTGTTTTCCAGGCATTTGCCTTCTCCCTTTTGATTTTTAATACATAAAATCTGCTTGCACAATTGTTAAACTTTCAAACCCCTACTACATTTCAATCTCTATACTCATTTACGTGCACATTTATCATGATATTTCTGTGTCTCATTGTAGGACCTGGATGGACATCAGCTCCTTCAGTTCTATCTGCCATTTTAGTTCCCATACTTGCAGGAATGTGTCCATATCCCCTACAAATTCTGTTATTTTTTTTTTCAGGCGCTGAGAATTTGAATCCTGTGAAGTTTTGGGGCAACATAGCACTGTGTGTTTAGCCAAGGCATTCAAACTGTCCTGTTTTGCGTGCATTGCTTACAATGTGTTCTTTAATGCTGGTTATAAAGCTTTCTGTTAGTTTTGCCGATATGTGTACTTTGCAATGTTCGCAGAAAGGCAGCGGTAGACTACATTTTTGTGTTGCGGTCATAGTGGGTCTCTGTAGAAGGACAGTTCTGTTTTGAAATCTGGGAAAGGTGATGTTGTTGTCTTTTTCATGTGTGTCAACAGGCTGACAACACTGGTACATGAGTCAGACACATTCCAGGGTTCTGTTGATACCGCTCCGTTCATAACCCAGGGATGGGCTTTTTATTCCTCTTGAACAGCACCACCAAAAGAAGAGTTTTGTTTGAAACATAAGTTTGGGGATGTCCCAAGTAACTTTGTCAGATCTTTTTCTCCTTCCAAGATGTCCCAATTGTTGGTGAGGACCCCTCTGATTCCGAACATATCTGTGGACATTGGAAGGGGGAACTTGACACCCAGTCCTTTTTGTTTGGTCCGTTCTGTGCCCTTGCTGTGAACCCCTTTTCCAGGATTGGTGGGTACGTGGAGTGTCTGTGCTGTAAGCGATCTCTTGGAACAGGTTGTCCACTAAATACTCTGGGTATTTCCTTTCGAAGCAACAAGTTTCTGAGGTGTAAAAACCTTCCTTGATGAAAACCTCCATCCCTAAAATGAGTCTTGGATAACCGCATGAATTTTCCTTTACAGTATTGTTTTTTGAAGTGAAATGGAAAATGCTAGCTGCTGAACTCTAGATAGTTATCTGTGGACAAGTGGGCTTGCGGTGGATGTTGGAGTCAAACTGTGTCACTTTCCATGTGTCTATAGTAGAGGTGGATATCCAGGAAACTGATGAGTGGTTCCGATATGTCAACCAACTGAGGTCCAGAAGTCCAGACTCTGGAAGAAGGGTTTCAGAAATTGCTCTTAGAAAGTCTGTCCCCTTCCAAACAAAAATATGTCACATCAATATAATGTCTGTACATTATGGTGTTGTTGGAACCCAAACATGTCCTTATCCATTTCCCAGGCACACTGAGGACTAAGTTCGTGATATGTCGAGGTCATTTCTGGACCTCCTGGCTACTCCCTTTCTGTTATTGGTAAATCTTTCCTGTTGAATTGAAAGAAGTTATTTCTTAATTCACTGCTTCTTGTTAACCTTGCACACAGTATTAATCTTAACCCAGTTATAGAGTTAGAGTGCCCGTTCAGGTGCCTGTCTGGTGAGGGTCAGTCCTTGATAGGCGTGGGAGATGTTTGTGTAGAGTGAAGCTTCTACATCTAGGGTGACTAGTAAATATTCCCCTCCATCCAGCCTTAGTTTGGAGATGTCATTTAGAAAAGCCTTCCAGGAGTCCTTGGTGTAGTATTTGCTGTTCTGTACAATTGGGTTGAGGATGTGGTCCACGTGTTGTGAAATCTTTTCTGTTTTTGTCCTTGGGTTCGATACCACGTGACAGAAAGTTGGATTTTCAGGGTTTCCTTGTGAACCTTGGGGATTCCAAAATATTTCCTTCTCAAGGCTGGGTGTCATGACCTGCATGAAGCCCTTTTCATCTTGAGATCTCTTCCCTGAGGTACAGTTCCAATAGTAGGTTGTCACTTTGTTTGAAAGTTTTGTTGTACCTTGGTTGATGTGTTGACATTTTGTAGGAAATCCTGGTTATCCGGGTGAGGATGATGCTTCACTGTTTGGATATATCTCTCCTGCTCCATCGCCTACTATCCCGGATCCCTCGTCAGCCTTCATGATTCGCGAGGGATTTGTCCTGACTCAATAGCGTTCTTTCCAAGCCTGTCGTCTTTCTTTCCCTGTTCCAGGTTGTGCCCACTTTTGCCGTAGGGCTTATCAGAAGGAGTTTCCTGATGTCCTCTTTCACAGGTACTACGCAAAGAGGCTCAAAGTGTCATTGGAGAGTGCAGGGGTGTATAGGCTCTTTTCATGGTAAGCGGTCTCATCGTTATCCTCCCAGTTTTCCTCATCTTCTTCTTCTTCATGTTGTTGTATATCTAATTTTAGTTGTAAACAAAAAACCTAGGAAAAACCTGGGAGTATGACGTTGACTGAATTAAAACCTACAAAAACCTGGAGCATTAGACAGACTGGATTAAAACCACCAAAAACTAGACGCATGACAGTAGACTGAATTAAAACCTACAAATGGCCTGGAGCATGATTGGACTGATTAAAACCTACAAAAACCTGAAGCATGACAGTAGACTGATTGAAAACCTACAAAAACCCGTGGAGCATGACAGACTGATTAAAACTCCCCATACAAAAACCTGGAGCATAGCAACTTCTATCTGGAAAGGTGTTTAGAGCTGATATAGTCCCACAGGGTTCTGTGATCTAACCATGCCCCTAACAGGACCACTCCAAACTCCTCCAAATCTCCTCACAAAGAACTGGTCAAAATATATAATAACTTCTAGGCTAGCAGCTATTATCAAAAGCTCCCTCATCCAAAGCAATACTGGAGAGTATGGACACCTACAGAAGTCTTCAAAGAGATGATTTGCTGGAAACACATCCTGCAGGATCACTACATTTTATTGACTTTGCGGAAATGTGGGACAATGTACCGCATACAAAATTACTAGTACAGTATGACACTGATTGAAGGGCAAGAAAGACAAATTGCTTAGGAAATTAAACAATAATATGAGGAAAGAAAAGCATACACCGATCAGGCCCATATGTCCCCTTAGACACACGGAGAAGGCCAGACAGATGGCCCCACAAGCCAACCCATTGTCACACAACTGGACCTAAGGAGCTACAAACAGAAATTAGAGCAAACCCACAAACGGACTCCAACACACCAGAGGTAGATAGACTCCTCATCACATCTCAGCGTAACTAGCAGGGAGTAGTTCCCAGATGAAAAATATCTCCTCCTGGGGACAGCCAAGACCACAAATGCCTCCTCCAGGAATCCAGCCGACATCAGGCGATCAGACACCTGTAGTGAACGTGACTCACCACAACAACAACTGCGGATGCTAACAACACAAACACGGTAGGACACCGGATAGTGAGATTCAATCAAGGAGGCAGTGCTTATCAGACCCACCAATGAATGACCTGTTCTTTAACAACAACATGACAAGTTGCAATAACAATTTTTTTTTATCTTCAACCAGGACTCACAACCAGAACCAGGACTTGTACCAGGTTCAGACTCTGGGGGTAATGAATGAAAACTGGAACCACAACACCAACAATGGTTGAGAGGAAGGAGAGAGGAACAACAATCACAGGGGAAGAAGAAGAGGGGAAGGATACAATGGTATTATTACAAGGATGGACTAACCTGATCATCCTCCCCTATTCACTGATACAAACACCTACCAATAGCACTGGACTTGAGGTCTCCAGTGGAGGTGGGTGACATCTTTAACCTCACCACATGAGTTTTCTCGAAAGCCACTCATGAGGGTACTGAAGAAAAGGCTTTCTTTTCTTTCATCCCGTGTGCAGAGAGCCAACACGTACGGATATGTTATCCTGGACCCTCAAGTGCTACCTGAGAAAGTTACAACTAAAATTAGGGATATACAACAACATGAAGAGGAAGAAGATGAGGAAAGCTTTGCCAGAGGATAACGACAGATCCATTACCATGAAGAGCCTATACACTCCAGCACTCTCAGCCTCTTTGTGAGTACCCGTGAAAGGGTATATCAGTGAAACTCTCTGATAAGCCCTCGGCAAAGTGACACAACCTGAACATGGAAAAGAAAAGACAGGCTTGGAAGCTGAACTGAGTCAGGACAAACTCTACAAATCATGAAAGGACAGACAAGGGATCGGGATAGTGGGTGTGATGGAGCAGTGAGAGATATGATCCAAACACTGGAAGCATCCCTCATGGATAACCAGTTCTACAAAAAGGTCAACATCAACCAGGGTACAACAATAAACTTTAAACAAATTGACAACCTACTATTAGTTGAACTGTACTTTGCGGGTGATGCCGACACCCTCTCAAGATGAAAAGACTTCATGTGCAGGTCATGACACCCAGCCTTGGAAAATTTTTTGACTCTAAGGGTCACAAAACCCCTGAAAATCCAGCTTTCCACCCTACGCGGGTATCGAACCGAAGGACAAAAACAGAAAAGATTTCTACAATATGTGGACCACATCCTCAACCCCATTGTACAGACAGCAAATACTACAAAAGCACATGCTCTGGGCTTTTCTAAATGACATCTCCAAACTAAGGCTGAGATGGAGGTAGACACTGGGTCACCCTATAGATGCTTAAGAAGCACTCTGGACAAACATCCCCCACGCCAAAGTGACTGACCCTCACCAGAGTTACAGTACCTGAACAGGCAACTCCAACCTAAAGCGGGATCTAAGATTAATACTGTATGCAGGTTAACAGAAGCAGTATTAAGAAAATAACTCTTTCAATTCAATGGGAAGATTTACCTCAAACAGAAAGGGGGTAGCCATGGGGTCCAAAATGGCCCTGACATATGCAAAACCAGTCCTCAGTGCCTGGGAAATGGATAAGGTTGAATCACTGCCTGGGTTCAACCAAATGCACCCATGAAGGTCGTTCAAGCATTATGGCTTGATAGGACGCTCTCGTTTTTGTCTGGAAGGGGACAGACTCTCTGAGCAATTTCTGAAACCCTTTTTCCAGAGCCCTGTGCTACTTGACCCTCACGGTAAAGACATAGCGGAACCACCACTCAGTTCCTGGATATCCACCTCACTATAGACCAGGAAAGTGGACAGTTTGGATCTCAACATCTACACATGAAGCCCATACTTTCTGGAATAACTATCTAGAGTTCAGCCAGCCAGCATCTCCGCCTTCATGAAAAAGAATATTGTAAAAGGACAATTCGTAGGTTATCCAGACTCATTTTTAGGGGAAGAGGTTTTCATCAGGAAGGATTTTACCTCGAAACTTTTAGAAAGGAAATACCCAGGTATTTGGTGGACAACCTGTTCAATAGATCATACCTTTGAACCTCAGATACCCACCAATCCTGGAAAGGATTCTGTAGGAGCTGGAATGGACGAACAAAAAGGACTAGTGTCAGGTTTCCCCTTCCAATGTCCACAGATATATTTCCAGAATCAGAGGGTCCTCACCAACAATTGGGCACCTTGGAAGGACAAGGTCTGACAAAGTTGCAGGACATCCCAAACTTCTGTTTCAAATGAACCTCTCTTCTTTTGGTGGTGCATTCGAGAGGAATAAAAGCCCATGCCCACGGAATGAAGTATCGACAGAACCTGTAATGTCTGACTGTGGCCAGTGTGTGTCACCTGTGTACATATGAAAGAACAACAACGTCACCTTCCCTTTTCACAACAGAACTGTCCATCTCGCATCCACTATGACTGCAACACAATGTAGTCTACTCGCTTTCTGCAAACATTAGTTGGGATTTTATATGACGAAAATGAACATAAAGCTGAGTAACCGTATTAAAGACACACACTGCAATCTACATAAACAGGACAGTTTGAATGCCTTGGCTAAACACAGTGCTATTTGCCCACACACTTCACAGAGTTCAAATTCACAGCACTGGAAAAAATAACCAAATTTGTGAGGACATGGACACATTTCTGCAAGTCCGGGAAGTAAAATGGTAGATAGAACTGAAGAGCTGATGTCTATCCAGAGCTCAACGGACACTGAACATTAAATGTGCACTTAAGTGGTATAGAATTGAAATGTGGTAGGGTTGAAAGTTTAACAATTGTCCAACCCAGATTTTCTGTGTTCCCTCTCCCTTACTCAACATAAGCCTGGACATCAAATGCGGCGCTTAGAAGGTATAGAGATTGAAATGTGATAAGTTTGAAGGGTGTGCAAGTGGATTTAATGTGTTTTATGGATTTACAACTGTGCAGTGAATAGTATGTCCTCTCTCTCTGACTTTTGCCCCCTACCCCCTACACACATCCCAGTCACCAGGCTAGCCACGATATTCTAACAACCCCCGGTCTCACCTTCCACCCAACCATTCAAGGGTATTACCATCGAGAACCAGCCCCACGAAGCGTTACCATCCACAGACAGTCTTCCTGGGACTCACTGCTTATTCATATTCTCCTACCACATCAAACTTGGCTCCACACTCCGTGTAAATGGGTATTTTAAACAACCCCCAAGGCCACACGACATTCCTCCCTCCCCTCAGTTAGCATACCCACACATTTCTCAACACACTGATACCCAAGTATAGTAGGACTCTATGCCTCCTCCACCTTTGTCCGTGCCCTTCTTTACTTACCTTTGGGCATGGACTCTTAGAGATATGTATTTATATTAGAATTATCACAGCATGAGCTATCATCCTTTCCAGTTCCCGATATTTTTTTAAATAATTTTTTTTTGCACACAATCCCCTTTTGCACGATCCTTTTTACCCTGATCCCTTTTTTGCAGGCGAGTCCTTTTTACTGCAGTCCTATGGTATCCACATGGCACCTAGGAAGGCTAATGCTGTCTGACCAATTTACCTTATGTAACTACGATTGTAATGTTAATGAAAATACACACAGCACCCTATATTCACACTTAACTATTGGAAAGGAACTGTTGTTAATTTAAATGGCCTGCTAGAGCAATGTATTTAAAGGAAGTGAAAATGGTTGCTCCACCTTATAAACGTCTTTCTGAAGAAGTATTGATAATAAATAAAGAGCGAAAGCTAAAGTACTACAAGAGTTGTTGGTGTGATGTACTATTCCAGCAAAGCCAGTTTTAATGCTAGAATAGTTACCCAAGCCAAAGACAATCACAAGGCATTTTCTTAGTTATGTTTGTAATCTCAAAAGCAATGTGCTGAGCTGATTGCGAATGATGCTACCTACACTGAGGATGAAGATATAGCTAGCCTACTGGCCACAAATTTAGCTCTAACTTTACCCCTCTCTCCACTCCATCTGTTCCTCAAGATATACCTGAAAATGGCTCACCTCCAGCTATCACACAAGAACAAGTCCTAAAATGCTGTCAGTGTGCAATCCTAACTTCTCTATAGCCAGCTTGGTGGATATAGGCATCTTGAAACAATGTAGCAATTGTCTTATGTTTACTGGCAACCACTTAATCCTTAAAAAATCAGACAGTATGCAAGAGGTGTAATTACACACCTCACATAGTACACAACACGTAGACTAATGTATGCTAAGGCACTTAAAAGCAAATCTTCCTTAACAACAAAGATCACCTAGACCACCCACTGTCAAAGCTATGCCTCAGCAAGCCCAACGGCACTCAGATAAAACAAACCTAACACCACAAATGCTGTCACTCTCAGTGAAGTCTCAAACATTAAGTCCCTAAAGCAAGCAACCCCACTTCCCAGGACTCTTGTCATAGGGGATTCCATTGTAAGATATACTGATGTTCCCTAACCAGGCTGAACATGGACAAAATAACTATTATACAATTCCTCCCCTAAAACGTGCACGCTGATTGGCCAGCCCAACCAGCGTGCCCGTTGTAAATCCCTCAATATACTAACGGAAAAAGGTCCGGTCGCCCGGACTTTTTCCGTTAGTATAAAACACTGTCTCACTATGTTAAAAGAGTTTAACATAGCGACACAGGTTTAAAAAAAGCAACGGAGATCTCCGTTGCTTTTTTTAAAGCTGTCTCGCTATGTTAAACTCCTTTAACATAGCGACACGGTGTGTAAAAAGCAGCGGAGATCTTCCGATCTCCGTTGCTTTAAAAGCTGTCTGGCGCTATATTAAATGGGTTTAACATAGCGAGACAGCTTTAAAATAAGCAGTGGAGATATCCGTTGCTTATTTTAAAGCTGTCTCGCTATGTTAAACCCATTTAACATAGCGAGACAGTTTTTTAAAAAAAAAGCAAGGGAGATCGCAAGATCTCTGTTGCTTTTGTACTGTTTCGCTATGTTAAATGAGTTTAACATAGCGAGACAGCTTTACAATAAGCAACGGAGATCTCCGTTTATTTTAAAGCTGTCTCGCTATGTTAAACCCATTTAATAGCGAGCATTAAAAGCAACGGAGATCTTGCGTTCTCTGTTGCTTTTGCCCACAACTCTGATGTACTGCGTAGGCATGCGCGGTACATCAGAACCGCCGCAGAATACCAGACAGCTGCAGAAGGGCAGTAAAGAGGCATTATACAATGCCATTATTTAAGAAAAGTAATTATTTCTTTTCTTAAATAATGTCATTGTATAATAGCAATAACCCACTTCTGGGTGTGGGTAAATCTGGATTTACCCACGGTTGGCTTTGTTTGGTCCCTCGGGCTTCGCCCTCGGGACCAAACCATGCCAACCGTGGGTAAATCCAGCATTACCCACACCCAGGCGTGGGTTATTGCTATATTAGCTGCTTATTTGGAGCCAAGATCTGCCAAATCATGTGTGCGCCCAAGTCACTGTGCCACAGGTACCAGTACAATTCCATCATAGTCCATGTAGGTGTAAACGACCTGAGATGTACCTCCCTGGACTGTATGAAGAGACATTATGGGGCTTTCAGACTATGCGTCTCAGGCTGGTATGAGCCTAGCACTGAGCAGCATGTTGCCAGCACTGAGGATAATGCCACAACATGAGCAAAAAGATTTATTTCAACAACTTGCTGTCTTTCTGGTGTCATTCTAAGGGGATCCAATATTTGTCAGCTTGGGAGGACATGGTCAACAGATCACATTATTTTGCCAAGGCTGTTCTGCTCCTTTCCCTTCTAGGCTTTTGAATACTGGCTAAAACTTTATCTATCCCCATAGTGCCTTTTGTATGTAATGCTGCATTGGCAAACCTACTGACATAGGAAAACCAGCTCAACAGAACCTCAAGGTGTTACTGTTCAATGTCAGGATCCTAAATAAAAAAAACATCCCCTCCAAGCCATCCTCACACTCGAGAATATAAACATCTGTGCAGTTACTGAGACATGGTTTTAAGCAGCACTGAGTACCCTGGCAGTGCAAGGTGTCAGTGCCTTCCACACTTTTAGACCAGTAGCACAGACAAGGGCTAAAGGTGGGGGTATTGCAGACGTCTCAATATACATTAGTAACAAGCATATCTCTAAGGTTGTCAAACAGGATTACATGCTGGAGTTCCTCCATGTGCAGATCACCATAGACAAAATCCTTTACCATGCACTAGCCAGCTGTAGGTCACCCTCTGTGTCCCAAAAAGCTCACAGTGCATACCTGGACCTACTGGAGACACTTGCTATCGAACCTAACACACTACTCATGGGAGACTTTATATCCCCTCTATAGACTGGCAATCCTACATGGCCTTAAATCTACAGAAACAGAGATTCCTTGATTTTGTAAATTCAAACACTTTTGACCAAATAATGGATACACCCACTAAAGGTTCCAACATACTGGACCTCATGCTCATAAATATGGATATAATCCGGCACTCCTCTCCCAATGTCTCATCCTCCCTGGTAAGGTCCAATCATAAAGCTCTCTCCTTCAAAATCAAAATCATTTGAGTAATCCCATTAAAGCCAGTAACAGTAAGGAAATATTCCAAGACAAATTACCCATTATTAAGACATGGTTTGCCGAAATTCAATGCCTCCCCAAACTCCAAGAACACACCAACCTCTGCTGAATTTCTCCCAGAACTCTGTATGACCATGTCTATAGCTGCACAGAGGCTGCTATACCTAACAGACGTAAGAACAGAACTAACCCCAGAAACAAATCATTCTGATGGCATCCCAAACTAAGCAGAATACACATAAAAGGAAAAAAGTGATGGCAAAAATCAGGAAGGGTAATTCCCATAAAGATAAAATCTCTCTCATTAAAGTAAAATGGCAACCAAGAGGGCTAATTAGATCAAGCAAATATAACTTTGAGGTTAAGATATCCTCGCATGTGAAAGATAACCATAAGGCCTTCTACAGCTATGTCAGACATATTAAGGGCAGCACACAGCACATGCTGAACTGGTGGATACATTCACAGAGTCTAGTAATATAGTGAACCTGTTAGCAGACAAACTCAGTTTCAACTTTAACCTGCCTCACCCCCAACCATCCCCCCAATAACACCCTCAGACCTAACCCCTCCAACTATAACTTTGGTGCATGCACTGGCTGCATTCACCAAAGCCAAGAACATCAGTGAACCTGATAACATCACAGGATGCTTCCTAAATAGTCTAAAATATGACTTAGAGACACCTGGAGTCATTGTTTAACTTTAGTCTTAAAACAGGCTTTGTGTCACATGAATGGAGGACTGAGATGGTCATCCCCTTTCATAAGGGAGGACCTACAACAGATTCTGGAAACTATAGACCCATTAGTCTGACTAGTCTTATTTACAAAACCATGAAAATAATTATCATGGAAATTATCAACAAGGACATAGGATACCTCCAGACACTGCATCCATCCCAGTTTGGCTTTGTAAAAGGAAGGTCACGCTTACTGAATCTGGAGGACTTCTTTGAAGAGATCACTAAGGCAATAAATGAGGGCAAAATGGTGCATACTATCTGCCTAGATCTGGCTAAGGCATTTGACACAATACCCCATTCGGGCATTGTCAACAAACTTACTGAACTGGGTATAAACCCCTTTATAACACACAGGATAGCTAGTTGGCTCACTGATAGGAGCCAGGCAGTTAGAATCAGTAAGGCCATCTCAACAAAGAGGCTGGTCACCAGTGGAATCCCCTAAGGCTCTGTGCTAGACCCACTCCTCTTTGGCATCTACTTCTAGGATGTCAAAGCCAATGTCAAAGACCTCTTGCTAAGCAAGTTCGCATGTGACTGCAAACTGGAGCAGTCAATGAATCCTCCCAAAATGACGGCACACTTAGGAAGGTCTAATACAGACAAATTCTCGGTGCCAAAGCCATGGCTTAAAACTCAGTACAAAGAAATGCATTGCAGTACCTTTTGGAAAGACTGCCACCCCAGGTATCTGTGTCATCAATAAAACACCCTGAAAAGTTGATTCACTAGTCAGTGATCTGGAAACTCGTGTGGATAGTAACCTAGCCTTCAACTATCATGTGCCCAACATAGTAAGAAAATCCATTTATGTTGCTTAACTTATTAGCAAGGGCATGGCATCTAGGTTCAGAAAGGTCATCATATGACTGTACTTGACCCTCATCAGATCCATCATAGAGTATAATGCCCCCTTCACTATGTACCTGACCAGACACATGCAGCAACCGGAACATCCACAAAGGTTCCTTACAAAAATAATACAAGGAGTAAACCCAATGTCCTACACTGATCACCTCAAAGCCCTGTCTGTCTACTCAGTACCATACAGACATCTGGGAGGTGATCTTTGCCTTGCATACAAGGCATTTCTGGACCCTGTTTGTGTGAATTGTTTGCACATCTGCAAAACAAACAGCATCAGAAATACTTAATTAAAAGCTCCTTTGATGTGCATCTGTCCAGACACAGACAATAACTGAAATACCTACAGAGATATATTACTAAAAGGATGTAAGGCCTAAACAACGTATCCTACATGGACTGACACAAAGCCCTGTCACCATACTCAGTATCCTACAGACTGCTAACGGGTCTATATTATATCCTTGAACGCTGATTGATCGAACTTATTTTCATGAAATTGCAAAATATCGAAGCAGCAGAAACTCTAATTTTTTCCTAGGGAAAGAATTCGGTTGTCCGTTTCTGTTGCTTCGGTATTTTCAGTGTTATGGTGGAAAGTTACCGGTCGGATTCAGGTAAGTGTGCGATTGTGTGGATGTGAGTGTTAGGGTGATTTAGATGAGTTAGGGTTAGGGCTCGGGTTAGATGTGTGTGGGATTGAGTGGACATGAGGGTTAGGGCAGATTTAAGTGAGTTAGGGTTAGGGAGCAAGTGAGGTGAGTGTTCGATAGTGACGGACCTTAGGGTTAGGGTTTGGGTTAAGGTAAGTGGGTAGTTAGTGGTGTGTGCATAGTTTAGTGTAGGGTTAGGTATCAGATTTTAGGTGTATGTGTGTGGATTTCTGTTTGTTTGGTGTGCTTGTGTTGTGTGTATGTGTTTTGGATCAGCGATTTTTTCCCCAGGAAAAAAAATCGCTGATCTGACAGTTCGAGATTGTAAGCTTTCGCTTAAATTAGGTCGATCAATCAGCATTCGCTTTTTTAAGCATTCAATGATATAATATAGACCCACTGCTAACACGTGACCTGTGTCTGGTATACAAGACATCCTCCAACCCATTACTGACGGATTCACTTCACATCAGCAAGTCAAATGCCATCAGAAATACTCAGTCTAGGGATCTAAACCTCTTCTGCAACATCAAGAGAACAGTTTGTAGGGAAAGGTATTTCACAGCTGATACCACTGCTGTGGAACAGACTCCCCATCCACATAAAATAAAGTTCATCCCTATCCTTTTCATGTGCAACTTAGAGCTATAGATGGGAAACAGAAATTTTAACCCAGGACTGCTCCCAGTAATACAAATGGACAGAGGTGGCTCCTAAATGCTTTATCGCATGCATGGGTGGTCCCCACAAATTATCTATGTATGATGCCAGTTATTCTCATTAGGGATAATATATAATTATTGACTATGTGATGGGTAAAACCAATATATAACAAAATGTTATTTTGAGCACCAAAACAGAAATTGGCTAGGCTTAAAATGGCCCACAAGGGCAGCTAGCCTAGTTCTTACCTTTTTTTTAACCAAGGTCTTGAAAACAAGATTAGTGATTTGAAATTAACCAATCTGAACAAAATACATGTCATGCTGCTAAATGCTAGGAGCTTAAACCAAAAACTGTACTCCCTAGAAGCACTTCTATCAAACTTGGTTTAATGCCTCAGATATACATTCACCTCACACCTAGTTAGTCTGAACAACTGAAGTTACTCCAGGTCAGGTTATGGTGGGTAATACCCCCATTCAAGTCCTAGCCAGTTATAGAGCCCCCTCCATGGTTTATGATACCCACAAAGCCTACTTAACAAAACTGAAGACAATCCAAATTTTTCTGAACACACTAGTTATGGGGGGTTTCAATTATCCCACCATCAACTGGGAAACCTCCTCTAACCCAAACTTGGTAGCACAAATGTTCCTTGACTTTGTGAATTTAAATTTCCTGAAGCAAATTGTCCATACCCTGACAAAAAGAAAAAATATTCTAGATAATGTCCTCACCAACATTTCAAACGGGTATACTACAGCAACTGTTGGATCCTCATTACTTAAAACTGACCACAAATCCATTACCTTCAAACTGGCACTAAACACTAGAACTTACAAAGGGTGAAATCAGACTGAAAAACCTCACCAAGGCAAACTACACCCTCCTCTGTGAAGGGTAAATGCATTCTTGGTGTCACCCCAAGCTGAAAGTGGTAACTGCACCAAAACTTACACTAAAGCCCTGTACAATCACTTGCATAAGTGCATAAACTCGGCTGTACCAGATAGAATCAAAGCCAGAGCCTCAAGTAAAATCAAGCTGCCATGGTGAACTTCCAGCATCATCAAACTCTACAATAAATGCAAAAAGTTACTGTCCAAGGACTCAACATTGAAAAAGCACCCTCCTCAACTTTAACCAGCAAATAAGATAACTTGGCAAATCCTCCAAGAGCTCCTTTGAGAAAAACTTAGCAAGTACTGCCAAGGATAACCATAAGGCCTTTTACAGCTACGTATGTAACCTAAAGGGTAGGACCTAAGCATGTGCAGAACTGGTGGCCAGCGGTATCACACACTGACCTAACAGAGATAGCGAACCTGCTAGTGGATAGGTTTGGTGAAAATTTCACTTCCTTATCCCCTCCTAACTTACAAAAACCCTCTCCCAAACTTCCTCCCAACTTACGTATCTGAAGAGCAGGTCCTCAAAGCCCTTTCCAAAGCAAAGAACATGGCTGTTATGGGACCAGATGATATCCCAGGCTGTCTTTTAAACAGGCTAAAACATAAACTAGCATCACCTCTAAATAGCCTTTTCAATCATAGCCTAACCACAGGTAAAAAATCCTGGGCACTCACAGCTGCAGGCAGTAAATAAAAATCCAATAAGAAAATCCAATAGGCACAACGGTAACAAATGTTTAATAGTGGCACAATGGCAACAAATGTTTAATAGTGACAAAATGGTAACAAATGTTTAATAGTGGCACAATGGCAACAAATGTTTAATAGTGGCAAAATGGTAACAAATGTTTAATAGTGGCACAATGATAACAAAAAGTTGTGCCTGTTGGATTTTCCCATTGGATTTTTATTTACTGCCTGCAGCTGTGAGTGCCCGGGACTTTTTATCTGGAATTTCACGATATTATTTTCCGGTCACTTTATTCTGTTATCTGGAGTATTGACTGTGTAACCACAGGCTTTATTTCTGTGGAATGCAGCACAGCTACAGTCATTCCCCTCGACAAAGGTTGTCTAGTAACAGACCCAGGGAATTACAAACCCATACACCTGACCAGCCTCATCTGTAAGGCCATTGAGTGTATCATTATGGGCCACATAAATATAGACTTAAGTGACATCCAAACCCAAGATCCTACCCAATTTGGCTTTGTGAAGGGCAGATCCTGCCTGTTAAATCTGGTGGATTTCTTTGAACGTGTGACAAAGGCCATTGATGAGGGCAAATCTGTGCACACAGCATACCTCGACTTGGCAAAGGCTTTCAACACCATCCCACATTTAGGCATTATCGATAAACTTAGAAAACTGAATGCAAACTCCTTTGTTGTAAGATGGGTTGCCAACTGGCTCACAAACAGGTTACACACTACCAAAGTGGGCAACTCCACATCAGCCAGCAGACCTGTTACCAGCGGATTGCCACAGAGGTCAGTGCTGGGCCCCCTTATGTTTAGTATATACTTCTCTGAAGTTCAGGTCAAAACTAAAAGGTTGTGGCTGACCAAGTTTGTAGACAACTGCATACCAGGTGCAATAATTGAATCTCCAAATGATGTCAGTATACTCCAGGATGGTCTCACAAAGACCAATGACTGTTGTATTAGTCACAGCTTAAATGAACAACAATAATAAACAAAATAAATGAAAAGAAATGCATCATCATTCCCATCAGTACAAACAATGTCCCTTCACACTATCAAATCAATAACAACACCCTAAGTACCCATGAAGTGGTAAGAGACCTGGATTTCAGTTTGGAATTTTACAAATAGTGAAGGAAGACATCAGGGGTGGGCATTGGCAAAATAAACTGGAAACTATGGAACTTTTGTGGCAATTTAGGCTAAATGCCACTACAAGTCCAGGTATTAATGATTGTTGTTCCCTAATGCCGATTTTAAAAGACAAATCTACCATTTTACTATGATTGTTAAGTGTATGCTTTTAAATCAAATATTAGAAGCCTATTTTGTTATGATGTCATCAATTTTAACAAGGGTTTTACTTAGTGGGTGGAGTTGACTGTTTAGTATTTAAGTGATATGAAGCTTTTGTACTTTCTTCTGATGAAGTCCTGATGTGTAATGGACGAAAGCACTTAACTGGATATTTTTTGACACAATTGGCTGATGATTATTGTTTTTTTGTGTGAGATTATATTAAACTGTCCTTTCCAGAGTCTACTTTAATTAAACGAAAGCGCTGTCGAATACGAATCCGTCGACACATAAACAGTGAAAAGCGACAACATCAAACATGCAAAACTACAAAATTTAAACATCAAAACCGCAATAGTCGGCCAACCCCACCGCCCGTAACATACTACCTACGCAAACACAACAACAAAAAACACATACATACACTAACCAAAACCCTACTACTAACCCTAAATTAAAGCACCAAAACCCACTTGTAACCCTACACTAAACCCCACATACACAACTATCTATGCACTACCCTTAACCCCTTCCTAATCCTAAGGTCCGTAACTACCGCACACTTACCCTACACAACTATACCCACACAAAGTAAATATTCCACACACATACACTTAACTAAACCTTACATACATTATCTATCTATGCACTTACCTTAACCTGCACCCTAACCTTAAGGTCCATAACTATTGCACACTTACCTTACGGAGCTATACCGCAGACGGGCCAACTATGACAATTCGACATTCCCGATTTCGCTATTTAGTGCATTCGATGTTTACGTGTTTTGCTGTTTACGTGTTGATATTCGACTGATAGCGCTTTCGTTTAATTAAAATAGACCCCCTTTCCAACAGGGTGTATTTGGCAATTCATTACGAGGTTTGGTACTCTTTACATGGTTGTGGTTTACCTTGCAGGCACACAGCTTATTTTTATTTAAGCTTTCCACATAGCTCACTTGATTAGAAAAGGCATCAGCTCTAGAACAAAAGAAGTTATAACCCCCCTATACTCTGCACTTATCCGGCCCATAATTGAGTATAACGCCTCATTTGGCATGTACTGTGCTAAGCACCTACAGCAATTAGAGAAATATCAGAGGTTTCTAACAAAGAAGATCAAGGGCCTCCAGCATATACCTCACACAGAACAAGTAAAATCCCTGTCATTATACTCCATATCATATAGACTTCTTAGGGGAGACATATGCCTGGCTTACTGAGCAGCCCAAAACCCAAACCTAATGAACTTACTGCATATCTGTAAATCAAATGGGTCTAGGGCTACCCATTCTAGGGACTTAAATATGGCCTGCAACTTAAATGGGATATGCTGGAGGGACAGATTTATCTCACAGTGACTGCCACGTCTTTGGAACAGGCAACCAATTCATGTGAAACAGAGCACCTCTATGACACTGTTCAAGAGGAACCTGGATGAGTGGATGGGCACCATAAATTCTTACCAGAGATATTACCCACAACCCTCCTGGACATGGGCAGTCATCACTAAATGCAATCTTGGGTAATGATTAGTACCTCTACAGTCTTACACTGGGTTGAAATGGCTATGCTTAAAATTACCTCCGGGTCGATAGCCTAGTAATCTTCTATGATCCTATGATCCTATAAGTTTACCAATCTATGAAACCTGCACATTCTTAAAATTAATCATAAATTCAAAATCAAATGAGGACCATTGTCCATGCTGATTTTGTTAGTCTGGAGACAGTGAGGCTTGAAGCTGAAATATACTCTGAAGATGTGCATAGCTTAAAACTTTACAGAATGTCAGATCCTACTAATTTGCTCAGTAAAATCCCTATTTAACCATGTTGGGTTGGTTATAGAGTATGTTGAGTTCATGGTTTGGACATAGTTGTAACTCCTAAACTAACCATATGTAACTCCCTTCATTATAAGATGGGTTGTGACTAACGTAAGCAATTTCTTTGCCATAAGGAACACTAACAGCACAGTTCATGGATATATATAGATATATATATATATATATATATATATATATATACATATATATACATATATATATATATATTATAATGATCATGGGAGACTTCACAGTTATCGTCTTTATGAATCTTGCTATTATCCTAAAGTAATACATGCACTGGTGTGCACAGCTACTGTATGTGAACATGGACGCAGTGTATGTATCCAGCGGAGTAATTCATGTAGGAGCAACTCAAACAGAGACTTACAGGATAAGCAAAGATCCACTAAAATGACCTATAACAGACTCACTATGCTGAGGTAAGTTTAAGTCAGTTTTCATAATCTAAATCCCAAACTCGTTAATCTTTATAGTGAGATAAATTTGCACTCTAACTGGCCAAAGTGATGGTCAGTTAAAGAATAGAAGGTCTTTGAGATACAAGGCTTCATGAGAGCCTTGCAAAGGGGGATCGATAGCAGTGCTGAACTTTAATTAATGACACGCAGAATCAGACTTGTATCACTCCACGTGTTTCCAACCACTTCAGCTATCCCAGGAGCAAAATACAGGCCTTTGGTTTCTCATTTTAGCTTCTTTTTTTTTAAACTGTTTTTACTGTTTGTGTGAAGACTAATGTTACCTTGACAAATGCTACGGCAATGCCATTCTTAACGTTACATTTATAATTATTCCTTATGCACCATTCGTGCATACGAGCTCAGAAAGTACAAGGTGCAAATTAGTCTAAAAGGCGACATATTAATGTAGCATAACTTATAGGCTAATGCACATTTTGCTAGATATGTAAGATCCCTTGATTTCAAACTCACAGTACAGATGCTAAATAGTAAAGGCCCCATAGTGAGCCCTGCATAACCTGTCTAGTGATTTCAGACTCTTAACAAGTGCTGCTGTTTTGTTGTTCATAGTTAAAAAAAACAGGAAAAACCCATCCAATATCAAATGCTGCAATGCAGTAAGGAGCACTTCTATTAATTTAAGTAACAAAATACCAAACGGTGACTTATATTCCATTAACATTGCTATTCAGCTATTCAGTACTTTGAACTATTAAATAGCAATTAGCCTATTCATAAATTACTTACAGCAGGCAAGGCTGCTGCACACAGATCCATATAGCTGTGAGAGTGATGTTAAAAACAGGATGACTAATCACCAACCCAAAGTAGTTACTCCATGACAGAAGACACAGCTCTGAAAAGACATCTGATTCATCAGAAAGATGTGTCTCCACTGGGGTTTCCACTTAACTCTGATCTCAGACATAGGGCAATCACACACTCATCAATAGTGAATTCCTTAGCAATCTTAGCTGTACTCATTGTTTGAAGCATATCAGCTTAACTCAATCACATTTAAGCACTTTAAATGTGGTATAACATATGAAATAACCTGGGTAAGTTAAGTAGTCAGGTCAAACATCTGGGAATCTTTACCCCAAAAAGAAATGCAAGTAAGGCTGAGGAGAACATTCTTCAAAACAACATTCAGCTTACCCATTGTATCCCAACTTGCTATCAGCAGAAGATGGGTAGTTAGATCATGAGTGACATTTGACAAAGGCACTGGCACAGCCCTCAGGTGGACTGTACTGCCATTATAACTTCAGTGAATTCTTACAGGACTGAGGAAATATGACTTGTATATTTTCATTTTAAACCCTTCCAACACACATGCCTTTCATATAGATCTTCAGCTGTTTTAAAAGAGGTCTGCAGGGGCTCATTGTTTATATCACATACTTTTCCAGTTGTTGTTGGTCTTTTCAGCTTTTCCCAGTTAGGGGTCACCACAGCAGAACTCCAGTCCGCTAATGATTGGCAGTAGATTTTTATGGTGCTGAGTTGCCAGCCTGACGCCCAACCTTCAGTGAAGACACATCCATTCACACATGTCTTTCAGAGGCCACTCGACCACAGGGAGGACATGCAGATGCCACACAGAAGGCACTCCAGCTGAGAATCGAACAGGAGAACCTCTTGTTGTGAGGTAACAATGCTACCACTCTACCACTGCGGCTTATCACATACTTTTCCAGTGAATTAGTTTATTCTCCAAATAACCATTAACTTCAGTTTTTATAGACACTTAAATTGACTGGAGATGAATATAAGCAGCTATTTCTATATCAATTGATAAGTTATATTTGTTTTCATTGATTGACAAGTCAGCATTTGAGCTCCTTTCTTTTAGATTGGCCACATTAAAATAGGTATAACAAGCCACACAAGATCTCCCAGTATCAAGGACTTTTGCTAGTGTAAGAAACACTTTACATATTTAAGACACAGTTTTTCTGCACTGCTAGAGGCTTGTTTTTTTTTCTTCTAGACCAGAAAGCATTGAACTGAAGTGTATTTAGGCAGCTTGAGGGAAAAAGCCAAGTACAGTTGTGTGTAACTTCTTCAGTTACATAGAAGTACCAAATTACAAGGTACTTAAAGTGACTGATAAAAAGAAATGGCAGACATAAGAGTAAGTAAGAATCTTTTTAACAGCAGCTCAAGTGTTGAAATGCCGATCATTAACTCATGATACTGATTCATCCATGCAGGGGAAACCACGTGCACGTGCGGCATCATGCACACATCCTAGCTGTGTTTCACCACCCTTCGACACGTTTCTACTAGGGCTGCTGCTCTGGCTATGCTGTCCTGTTGTAACAGTACAGGTTTCCTTCCTTCTTTCGTTAATGACACTTTTTTCTCAAAAATGTTTTTTTTTTATTTTTAACAAGATCAATAAGCAAAGATATATTTACATTCATAACTATAGTAAACTATGTACAAAATGCATAACAAAATTATAAATTTATATACAGATTGGAAATCATCTAATATTTCTCCAGTAATAGTTTTTCTCAAGCAATTAATTTCTGTGTTGAATTGTTTTTTCTCATCATTATGGTAGAGATTTCTTTATCACATAGTGATTTGACTAAATAAATAAATTCATTATTAAATGAAAGAGAAGATTCAGTTTTCCAGTTCTTTGTTACAACTTTCCTTACCACTGCTAGTATTGATCATAGTATATACAACATCTAGTATTGGTACATTAAACAGAATGAGAGTCAGAAATTATGCAATTATCATTCCATAAAGCTTAACAGAAAAGGTTAAATTCATTCCAAACGATGATACCATTTACATACAAGAATCATATGAAACCAATCAGCATCTGCTGATTTACATCTCCAACATTTTGCATAATTTTTTTTTTATATATTGTTGCAATCCTGTGTGGTGTCAAAAAACATCTGTGAAGGAACTTCCAAGTACAAATTCTCCAATAGGAAGAAACTGTCTTTCTTCCTGCTGATCTTAGAGTTTTTTTTATTAGTAGTAGTAAATTCTTCTTTGGTTATTTTTGTAGAGTAGTTTCAGTAAGATACATTTATAAAACTGAAATCAGATCTAATGGTTTTATAAATCAAAGATATAAATAAGGTACCTCTTAGAGAACTATTAATCATATTAGATATTAAATCTAGGAATCTGGGTGTATTATTCCCGTGTGTTTGTAGTGATAGTATAATTTTGTTATAAAAGAATTCCCTACAAGTTTGTATGTCTAACCAATTACTATTTTGCAAACTGTGTCTAGCAATTAAGAAGTCAGCTGAATAAATTTTGTTTGTAGACAAAAATTGGTTCGAATATAACAAATTACTTTTTTTAAATTCTAACATTTTGTTAATATCAAAGGAGATTAAACACTCATTAGTGAATGCGATTGGAAAGATGGACATTAATAGGTTTTTGATTAATTGACTGGATTGTATAAGTCATTTAAAATTTAGTAGTATCTGATTAATGAAGGGACAGAATTTTAGTTTCTGTTTATTGTCCTGTATATATATATATATATATATATATATATATATATATATATATATATATATATATATATGGATTTAGGACTTTTGATCAAAAGATCAAAAGTCCAAATCCGTATCCACCGAACACACTTTAACGAAAGTGCTTTCATTTAAAAAGTGCTTTTGTTAAAGTGTGTTAAAAAATACAAAAAAATGTAATATTCTTCTTCTGAGATCTACAGTCAGGAAAAGGGAATTTTCCCTTATCCACACCCTAGTACGACCTCGCAACAGGCTTACTTCCGCGAAAGTGCTTCTTAGGTGAAAAGCACTTTCGCGTAAGTATGCTCGGCTGTAATGGATTCGGACTTTTGATCTTTCGATCAAAAGTCCTAGATCCATTTATATATATATATATATATATATATATATATATATATATATATATATATATATGTATTAACCAAAAAATATTTATATCTATTGTAGTAAGAGGTTCAAGTAACATTTTGTGTTATTGACACTTTTTTGCTATCTTGATTGCACATGTTCAACATATTGCTTCACTAGAAGACTAAACATTGTATGAATGCATAAAAATGAAAGAAAGGTATGATTATCTGACAGGTAGTAGTAATATCTAAGGATGACTGATGTTGGTCAATGGTCACGTTCAGAAAGTAGGACTGTTACTTCAATACTGCTTCAGCGATTTCTGTGGCAGGCATATTCTCCTTTTTATTAGTGCACCCATTAATAAACCTGCATGGTGACTGATGCTACAGTGGTCCATCCACACAAGGTACAGTATTGTGCAGTCCTTTAAAATTCAATGTACTACAGTTTATGCCTTTCCACTGCTGCGCTTAGTATTAACCTAATCATGTCGATTGATGGGGGTTTACTTCATCTGCAATGCATAGGTGAGTGCAATGCTTAACCATCCTTTGTGAAAATCCATTTTTTGTTTTATGATGGAGGATAGTTATTGACATTCTTCACTATGTGTTTTGCTGAAAATGTTCTCATATAGACTTACAAATTAGTTGTATTTTTCTATGGATCATACATCATTGTTTGACAGCATTAAACTGAATCTAATGTACAACAAAAATTAGCATTGCAATTTACAATTTACAATTTCAGTGCAAAGGGCCTGTGAATCTCATCCTTATTGCGGTGGGCCTTGATCGAACGAGGGACCTGTTTTGTGAATACATACGGGTCAACATTTGTTGAATGGTCAGCTCAAGTGTAAGAGTGAATTTTTTACTACGGCCTTGAAGTTATGGCGAAAGGTACTGACTTTTTGTGTTATATTAAAAGTTTAACTTCTGATAAAGACGACAGTGCTTGTTTTACTGGAGTCATGGATAAAAACGCTAGTGGGTTAGCTACACGCTATAAACCTACGGAGGCAGCAGATTGCTTTAATAGTTTACTAGAGGCTTCCAAACGTGTCAGGGCCAATGTATGGCATTGTAAATTATTAAAAGCCTACTTAGTTGCTAAAATTGCACCGAGGGGCTTACGGGTGTATGTGGAACCGGGTTTGGGCAATATGGATGAAAATTTTATGGCGAAATGGAGGAGTATACAGGCCACTGCTTCGAGTATGTTTCTTGAACTGTTGGTTGAACATTATGAGTTACAGCTGCCTAAATTGTTGTCCAAACTTGATGAATGTTATGAAAGCACGCAAAAGTTTGTGAATGCCTCTGAATATGAGAGTCTTTACACTAAGTTTATTAATGATTCAGAAAAATATGACAAAGAACTTTCTAAGCGGAAACTACAAAAATACCAACGTGATGTCAATGACTTTAAGCAATGTACTATGTATACCTGGAAGAAAACAAAAAAGGGTGTCCGTTTTAATGAAGACAAGTTAACTCCCAGGCCCAAAAGAAAGAGGGTGAAGTCTATTTTAAGGCGACATGAAGACACAACAAGTGCCTCTGATTTTTCTTCTAGTGTGTCTAATACTGACACGGATCCTGAAAGTGTACCAGAGGTCCCTTCACCTTTGTCTAAAAGATTCAAAGCCCCTTTAGAAGGGCAGGGCGGAAACATCGAGGGGGTAGAAGATGCCATATTGAATGCTTTCAAGGAGCAAATGCCACAACACAGAGTGTAGATGGACTTTCCATTGGACAGTTAGATAATGATATTGATAACTTGGTCATTAATTTAACTGACCTGGAGTTTTCCTCCAGTGAAATCAGTGTGCTTAATAAAGGCCTGGGATTCATTCCTTCTTTTTTTGTTTCTCATTATGATGTTATTAATGATGCAAAATGCTTCTGCAGAAAACTTAATTTGAAACATTTTTTTTCAGATCCTGAACATGTGACTCAATATGAGAACAGAACTGGATTCAAATTTAAGAAATCACAGTTCATGCCACCATATCATAGTACAGTCAAACTGTTTGAACAATTGGTAATCAAAGACTTACACTTACATGAGTCTGAGATTTTTTCTAAAAAACAGTATAATTTGACTAGAGAGGAAAATCAAGCCCTAAATAATCTTAAAAAGAATAATAACATAGTTATAGTTGGGGCCGATAAGGGTGGGGCAGTAGTCATATGGGATAGAAAACATTATTTAGCAGAAGCTTACAAACAGTTGTCCAATGCTGAATATTACACAAATCTTGATTCTGACCCTATTGTACAACATAAACAGGTTATTGATGATTTTTTGAAATCAAGTTGTGACCGTCAGCTTATTACACCACAGTTGTTAAAACAACTACAAGTGGATTCTCCAGTTTTACAATATTTTTACATATTACCTAAGGTGCATAAAGATCTCTTGAACCCCCCAGGTCGTCCGATAGTGGCAGGGAGAGGATCATTAACTGAACCACTCTCTGAATACTTGGAATTCAAATTGAAGAAATTGTTGTCTTATGTAAGAGCTCGTATTAGAGACACTCAACAATTTCTGGCATTAATAGATGATATCCAAGTAGACAGAGATCATTTTTTGGGAACATTAGATGTCCAATCTCTCTATACGTCCATACCACATGCAGGGGGTATCGAGGCAATTAAATACTGGATGAACTACTCAGGTATTTTCTCCTGTGAAGAGCAAGAATTTTTGATCAGTATTCTCGAGTTAATGCTTGAGCATAATGCCTTTACATTTAACCAACAGTGGTATTTACAGGTGAAGGGTACAGCGATGGGGGCTACTTTTGCCCCTACTTACGCTGACCTGTTTATGGGGTATTTTGAAATACTATATATATTCTATACCCTCAATTTTCAAGCCATATTTAATTATGTGGAGAAGATACCTTGATGATTGTTGGGTAGTGTGGGGGGGGTCCAGGGATCTTTGGCAGACTTTTATACAATATTTGAATTCTAATGTTCATGACTTGAAGTTTACAGGCAACATCAATTCACATGAAGTAGAATTCCTGGATGTTCTAGTGGGCAAGGAAGATGATGGTTCTCTCTATACGGATTTATATAGAAAGCCTTTCTCCAAAAATGCCCTGCTACATGCCAATAGCTGTCATCCCCCCCACACTATCTCAAACATACCTGGGTCACAGTTTCTACGAGCTAGAAAGATTTGTTCTTCTGATGAACGGTATCACAACAAAGCTTTAGATTTAGAATCAAGATTTCTGTACAGGGGTTACCATAGGAATATAATAAAAAGGGCTAATAGTCATGCCAGTTCTACAGATAGGGACTCCCTATTGATTGATAGGATACGTAATCGTGAGAGTCCTTATACCAGGTTTATTACAACCTATGGAACCAATACATCTTTTGTTAAGAATGTATTAATGAAGCATTGGCACATTTTGGAATCCGATGTGTTTTTTAGTAAACACATTGATAAAGTGTATCATTTTGGATACAAAAGGGGTAAGAACCTAGGCCAGTATTTTTCTAAATTTAAAAAAGATTGTTTACTTAACACTGATTCATTGGGTATTATGGGCAGTACATTTTGTGGTACTTGTAGACAATGCAAAGTCATGGCTAAAACAAAATCTTTTACATCTGTCAACACAAAAAAGGTATTTGACATACGATGCCTCATTACATGCAATAGCACTTGGGTAGTATACATGGCTGTCTGCCAGTGTGGAGCTTTTTATGTAGGGCAAACTTCTTGTGCGTTGAAGCAAAGGATTTGCTTACATATTAGTGACATTAAGTGCCAACGCACCAGAAGTGCCCTTTATAAACATAAATTAGTCCACTCTACTTCACACTTTATATTTATAGGTTTGGATAAAGTTGTGGCACCGAACCTAGGGGACAGTCTTAAACACCAAATGTTAACCAATAAGGAGCGTCGTTGGATTATAAATTTGGGAGCAATGTTTAAACCAGGGTTGAATGACCATTGGTAATAATTGTGGTTTTTGATATATTAGATGTCCTTAGAAATAGGAACTTTTGTAGAGATAGATGTGTATTTGTGAATTTCTAATTGTATACAGGCTATTGGGGTTTATCAATTTTGCTGCATTCTTGCTATTTGTTTGTGGGTATCATCAGGGGGCAATTGGAATGAATGTGAATGTATAAATTTGTATATATATTCACATTCATATGATTCTTATGGAGATGAACATATGGTTGTCTGTGTTTATGCACTTTTGCACACTTTAATGTATATGTTTCAAATAAGTGTGGTGGCTTGAGTGCCTTTCTATATTGGAATGTATATTTCTGTATATGAGTGAGTGGGTGTGCTTGTGTATATACATGTATGTATGTTTTTGGACGAATGTTAAGTTATTTCATTATGTATTATACTATCTAAAAGTGAGCAATAGTTCATTGCTCTATTTAGTATTGTGTTTAGTACATATTAAAAGTATTTTATATATACATTTACTAAATCTTTTGCCCCTTGCTGCTATTATCAGTTCGGGCTTCATGTTTGTGATTGAAGTACTGTGTCTTTAAAGAGTTACGTATGTTATACGCATAGCGCGTATATCAAGACTAGCCTTTCTATTATTTACTGCACACTGAGGACGCTGTGAGCGAAACCGGCCACCGGTTTGTGTTGTTGGGCTGTGGTTGCCCTAATAAACTACTTTTCACTTTATGCTGACCTATTGATTCATTTCGAGTGCTGGGATTATTTGTGGACTTTATATATATATATATATATATATATGGATTTAGGACTTTTGATCAAAAGATCAAAAGTCCAAATCCGTATCCACCGAACACACTTTAACGAAAGTGCTTTCATTTAAAAAGTGCTTTTGTTAAAGTGTGTTAAAAAATACAAAAAAATGTAATATTCTTCTTCTGAGATCTACAGTCAGGAAAAGGGAATTTTCCCTTATCCACACCCTAGTACGACCTCGCAACAGGCTTACTTCCGCGAAAGTGCTTCTTAGGTGAAAACCACTTTCGTAAGTATGCTCGGCTGTAATGGATTCGGACTTTTGATCTTTCGATCAAAAGTCCTAGATCCATTTATATATATATATATATATATATATATATATATATATATATGTATTAACCAAAAAATATTTATATCTATTGTAGTAAGAGGTTCAAGTAACATTTTGTGTTATTGACACTTTTTTGCTATCTTGATTGCACATGTTCAACATATTGCTTCACTAGAAGACTAAACATTGTATGAATGCATAAAAATGAAAGAAAGGTATGATTATCTGACAGGTAGTAGTAATATCTAAGGATGACTGATGTTGGTCAATGGTCACGTTCAGAAAGTAGGACTGTTACTTCAATACTGCTTCAGCGATTTCTGTGGCAGGCATATTCTCCTTTTTATTAGTGCACCCATTAATAAACCTGCATGGTGACTGATGCTACAGTGGTCCATCCACACAAGGTACAGTATTGTGCAGTCCTTTAAAATTCGATGTACTACAGTTTATGCCTTTCCACTGCTAAGCTTAGTATTAACCTAATCATGTCGATTGATGGGGGTTTACTTCATCTGCAATGCATAGGTGAGTGCAATGCTTAACCATCCTTTGTGAAAATCCATTTTTTGTTTTAAGATGGAGGATAGTTATTGACATTCTTCACTATGTGTTTTGCTGAAAATGTTCTCATATAGACTTACAAATTAGTTGTATTTTTCTATGGATCATACATCATTGTTTGACAGCATTAAACTGAATCTAATGTACAACAAAAATTAGCATTGCAATTTACAATTTACAATTTCAGTGTAAAAACTGTATTTATGGAGAGCTGAGCCATACACACCAGCCAGTGTCAGAATTAGTGTCACCTCAAAAGCAATACAAAATTGCACAAAATACTCTATAGACCCACAGATTGTCCTACTTTCTAAACTCTACTTGCCAAATACCAACTCAGCAGGCAACTAAGATCTGAAAATCATCTGCTTCTAGAAGTAGAAAAGTCCACCTTTCCTGCTGGTCAACTCCTCTATTCCTTCACCATCGCCAAACTATGGAACTCCCTTCCACCTTCTATAAGAAACACAGGGAGCACCACCACCTTTAAACAAACACTGAAAAATCATCCCAGCTCTTCCTGGCTATGTACCTGCTCTATAACAACCCCTCCTGGTTATGTACCTGCTCTATAACAACCCCTCCTGGTTATGTACCTGCTCTATAACAACCCCTCCTGGTTATGTACCTGCTCTATAACAACCCCTCCTGGTTATGTACCTGCTCTATAACAACTCTTCCTGGATATGTACCTGCTCTATAACAACCCTTCCTGGTTATGTACCTGCTCTATAACAACCCTTCCTGGCGGTGTATCTGCTCTATAACAACCCCTCCTGGTTATGTACCTGCTCTATAACAACCCCTCCTGGTTATGTACCTGCTCTATAACAACCCCTCCTGGTTATGTACCTGCTCTATAACAACCCCTCCTGGTTATGTACCTGCTCTATAACAACTCTTCCTGGCGGTGTATCTGCTCTATAACAACCCCTCCTGGTTATGTACCTGCTCTATAACAACCCCTCCTGGTTATGTACCTGCTCTATAACAACCCCTCCTGGTTATGTACCTGCTCTATAACAACTCTTCCTGGCTATGTACCTGCTCTATAACAACCCTTCCTGGTTATGTACCTGCTCTATAACAACTCTTCCTGGCTATGTACCTGCTCTATAACAACACTTCCTGGTTATGTACCTGCTCTATAACAACCCTTCCTGGCAGTGTATCTGCTCTATAACAACCCTTCCTGGCAGTGTATCTGCTCTATAACAACCCTTCCTGGTGGTGTATTGGCTCTATAACAACCCTTCCTGGCGGTGTATCTGCTCTATAACAATTCTTCCTGGCGGTGTACCTGCTCTGTAACCTAACCTCTTCCTTCTCCTTATATGATAACTAAACTCCTTTGCTTTTCGCTACTGCTGACTGATGATATTTTCTCCATAAATATTGTTTTTTTTTCATCACTTGTTGATACTGGTACAATAATGCCACTTTAATTGAATTAATCTGGCAACCAACTAAATTCCTGCTTTCATGTATATATTCTGAATATGTTACTGTAATCAAACCAACTAGATTCCTGCTTTTATGTATATATTCTGTATATATTACTGCAATCAAACCAACTAAATTCTTGATTTTATGTATATATTCTGACATATTACTGTAACCACTGTGTGTAACACTGTTTCTACTTTTGTACAAATTAATGTTTAATTTTTTTCTGTATCTATGTTCTTGTTGGAGTTTTTCTCCCCGGGCCTCCACTGAAAATGGGCTCTTTTAGGCCCAGTGGACTTTCCTGGTAAGCAAATGCAATAAACAAATAAAATAAAAATCAACTGTGCATCACAAGATATGCAGCCCATTATTAAAATTAATGCACTCTATTCATGCTCACAAAATACTGTATCTCACAGCACTACTAAAATAACTGCTACTTGGTATGAAATGAGCCGCACACTCCAAAGCATGCCATGCCACTATTAACATCACTATAGTGCCATTAAACCATGCAACATGTAGCATTACACGGTTGCAATGAAACCAAAAGTAATGTGCTACAAAATCAGCCTTGTATCCTAATGCATGCTGTACTAGTATCATCTGTTATGTCTGCATATGTGTGAATACATTACCATTTATTTGTTTATTATAGAGGATAGCTGGGAACATTCCTCAGTTTTTTTTTAGCAGTGTTGTGTGATAAGTTTGAATAAGAATGGTCTGTGCCCGCCATTTATTTGGCATGTGGGGCAGGACTGGCCTTTAGGCAACTGGTGCCCTAGGCAAAAGGTCTCTACAGCGCCCCCAACACAACTGTTTGCCCCCATCCTGGTCTACATACACCATCCGGATTACTGGAAAAGCACCCCTATTACAGTGACGCCCTAGGTGGCCACCTAGTTGGCCTATGCCTAAGGCTGGCTATGATTTGGGGTAATATTACATGGAATCAATGTACTACCAAATCAGAATCATTATCTAATCCACACTGTATCACTGTTGCACTAAATTCAGAGCTCTTCAGCTGCAGTTTGTAGACACTGGCTGTGTTAAACTTGCTGAAAATTCTACAAAATCATCCATTCTTCTTATGGCCTTGTGTTCTATCCTTAAAATGAATCTGAGGCACCACTATGGTGTAGAGAGATAAAGGCCCGAGTGTGTACCACATGACACAAGTCTGACAGTGGGCACTAGAGTTAGGAGTGCTGTGGCAAGAGAGGGTAGGAGTGAATGGCTGTTGCCGGCTTGCCCATCCTCAGGGGGGAGGGAGGTGAGTAGATCTGCTGCACCACTTACCTCAGCTGATAGACTGAGGGATTACAGGTAACAGCCATTGGGACAGGATGGTGTGGACTGCTGAAGAGAGTAGGCATTTCCAAGTGTGTGAGAGCATGATGACCATATTGGGCAATGCAGCATTCTGTCAAGGGCAGGGACTGTTAGGTAGAGTCTTGCCCTCAGTCAGATGACAGGTAACCCTCTATCCCCAACTGTTGCCACAGCAGAGAATGAATAACCCAATAGACTCTTGCCCAGATCACAGAAGGAATGGACATAGGGCTCTCATCCTAATAAACGGACTGCATTTCACGTCACAAGAATGGATGGTTCATTAGGGTCACAGGAATGAAATTTGGGAATAGTCAATTAGGGGATAAAATTATGTCTAATGCTGTTAAACTAACCTGTGCTATAACTATGTATAACTTGTTCACATGTATGCATTCATTATTCATGAACATCGCTGTAGTTTTGTTTCTTTCCCTCTAGACAGAGTTATGGTCAGAAAGAGTCTAACTACGGAAAGAGTTTAACTACCAGGTGACTAACCAAGTTAATAAATTATAAATGAACAAATAAATAAATAAATACAGTTTAGTATTAAACTGAATCCAGTGTGCAATAGATTCAGCCATGCAAACTACATTACCCAACTTTGCCTAATATAACCCAACACAGTCATATCTGATCAATAATTAGGTTTGTGTCTAGTGGACTTTTATGATGGGCAGGATCTGTACAGAACAAGGTCATTGTCACAGAGAAGAATGTTGGATGTTTGAGGTTTGGTTTAAACTATGTATAAAGATGATAAATAGTAGGATCACAAAGATGGTGTGTAATGAGACACCTAACGTAAGACATAGCTTGATGAGAGGTTGTTTCCTATTCTATCCTTAAAGGCTCATTTGCTTAAATAGCTATCTGACCAAGAAATGAATGATAAATCAAATGTGTACAGTTGGAGGGTATTGAGAATGGAATGGGCATCTACATGTAGTACTTTAGTGAGGTCAGTGAACCAAAGAATTGTAGTGGTAGGGAAAATCATATGATACATTTAGTGTCTGTTGTAGTCTTTGCAGACTATAGAAAACAGGGGTACATGTTATCTCTTCTGCGGTCACCATAGAGGGATAGGGTGTCACTAAGATTTTCAGTTACTCTAGTGGACATTCTCTTTAGATATTGGGTAGGTAGATGTGGCTCAAAGGCTGCATTAGTGTTGAAGATCTGCGGGTGGACAAAGGTTATAGAAAACTTACATGCAAGAGTAACACGAGAGATCTGCAGTCGAACGTCATTCATTTTGGTGCAACCTACTGCTTTGTTAATTTCTTTCCCTAGCAGTTAATAACTACATAGTTTTTTAGTTTGTTGATCCCTACAGTGAGTACATTTTTATAGTTTTATACTTTTTGTATGGATCTAATTTGTTCCCTGGAATGAAATTTCCTTGAATTTTAATTTCATGATAAGCATTTCTTGATCCCTGTGGCTGGCCAAAACTTTTATTTCCACTTATAAAAGATTTTACTTGCATAGCTCCCTTTCACCCTAATAACCCACACTGAGAGCACACAACCTAGGGGAAAGTGGACAAAAACATACTTTGCATAAAGTGCATATTTGGGGAAGCAGTACTCCAAGAGAATTGTATTCTGGGAAGTAGAGGTATTCCATTTATTTTTATGAATAGCTTTCTTAGTTCCTTTTCTTATATGAAGAATGAAACTGGTCATTAAGGCACTTGTATCTTTTCCATGTACTAAGCAGGCTGAGTCTCTTCATTTAAGCTAATTAGAAGTTCTATAGTAATCCAAGGTCCCATGGTCCTTTTTAAGGACTGCAGAGTATAATAAAATGCCTAGTCTGAGAGTCAAGAAATATGTTCACCAAGACTAATAACAAATCTGTGCACCAAAAACATGCCAAAAAGTCAATGGACTCCACTGATGAATGAGGTCGCAGCCACACTGAAGATTATAACTTCTTTAATTCAAAACACAATCGATTAAGCACTTTCATCCACAAGAATGTGGACTTCATCAGAATAAATACAATCAATTAATTACTACTTATACATGTTTTTTTAGGCGCCAAAAACTCCCTCGTTAAAAACAATCCCTGCTTTTAAAGGACCAAGCATGTCAGTTTACACATATAAAAAACAATGTTAATCTATAAACTTCCTACAATATGAGTTTTAAAAAGATGTGTTAAAGTGCATGAAGGTAATCTTAGTTTTGTTCACATTTTCAAGGACAACACCTTCCTCCTCAAGTATAGCATAACATTGCCTACAATGTCCACATTTTCTACTATTTTTGTGACCATGAAATGTCCTAACCCAATTATGTTCCAAATTCCTTTTTAAATTGCTACCCATTTTATAAACAAAAGCTGGTACTGACCCCACCACATTCTGTGCAAAAAGAGGGAAAGGGATTGTGGGCAGAAGGTAGTTCCCAGAAGTCATTCTGGAGGTATTGTGGCACAGGTAAGAGCCAAACAAACTGTCAGAAGCATCATGTATAATAACTAAGGAATCTCTCAAGGAACAGATCTATAAAATCCATTAGAGAAATGGAGCAGGTTACTGCGGGATCATGATGTGTTATGCTACGTTTTGCATGGAGGGACTTGAGGGTTATATTCATTTTATCCCCCACTGCTATATCAGGTGCTCTTTGTTATACCAAGGAAGGATTTGCTCTCCCTTAACCTGAAAAGGACAGTGGGAAATCTTTTTTTTGGGGGGGAGGGGTCACAGTCACACAGTCAGACTCAAAGTAACCAGGGTAGTTTCAAGGGTGAAAAACTGGCCTCTAAATAGTATTATGGACCATCGGAGGAAGCTCTTATCCCATTAGAAAGAAAAAAATCCTGCAGAGGTCAGAAAGAGCAATGTGCCATGTTTCATGTTTACAGGATACAAGGTAAAAATCAGGGAGACAAGAAATTGAAATCAGGTAATTTTCCTCATGTGTGTGCTGATAACATTGTTCCAAAAGTCCATGCAGATTAATTCAGACAAAATAAAAATAAGTAGTAAAAGGAGATGGATTATTAGGTGAGGAAGTACATAAGGAAGTCATGGGCTACCCCATATGGTCTAGCAGTTAGAATTCCTGATTTTTACCCAGGTGGCCTAGGTTTAGCTTTTGATATGGGAATGGGCCACTATTTTGGTATTTTCTGATAAAACTCAAGCCTGCAAAAAACAGAAGCACTGTTTGGTGACTCTATGCTGATTTCTATTTTACCTGCTCTATTTTGTTTTCTCATTTAAGAAAATCTGCTTGTCCTGGTGTTTTTATTATATGTGGGAGATGGGCACTTAAATTATCTAGGCTGCACATTTTACATGTTTTTCATCAGTTAATTTGTTTCCTGAGTGATACTTAAATACACAGCCAATTTCTGGGGGTCTTTGTCTTTTCTGATAATACTCAAGCCTACAAAAACTACAAACACTGTTGGTGACTCCCTGCTGCGTGAGGAAAATAAACCTATACCTTTTGTCTGTAAGTTGCTTAAACTGATAGAGCTGCTTTCTGCTTTACCTGCTCCATTTTGCTTTCTGTTTTAAGAAATCTGCTAGGCCTGGTGTTTTTGTTCTATATGGGAGAGACAGACACTTAAATTATCTAGGCTGGTGATTTCACATGGTTTTTCATTGGTTAGTTTTTCTTGAGTGATGCTTAAATACAGTGAATTTCTAGGCTTTTATCTTTTCTGAGAGGTCTCAAAGCCTTCATAAGCTACAAGCACTGTTGGCGACTCCTTGCTAGTTATTTCCCCCAAACACATTTCCATTCCTTGATCTCCTGTTTAAACTGTTTAAGCTGGCCAGCCTTACTTTAAATTGAGCTTTATAAGCCCCTCCCTTTCAACACTGTTGTTTATATCTTGAATTATTTATTTGCCTTTCCTTGTGCTTATTTTGATAAAAGTGCATTCTGACTCTCATTGTCTGTTCTGCTGATTGCTCTGAATTCATTATCTAGCTAACTGCTCAATAAAGCAGTATATTTTTACACTCTAGCAATCACTTTTCTTTGTTTTATATCAAGAAGTCAATGGATTTTCCTTCTAGTGGGACTGTGTAGTAGCCTGGTCTGTATAGTTTGGGGGAATATACTAGAGATTCCTCCATGCAGTTGTTTTATTGGCTGGAGGGCTTATTAATCAGCTTATCTTGCTTCTAGTGCTTGTTGTTTTTAGTGTCTTTAGAAATCCTGTGCAATTTGAGCTGTTCTTGGCTCATTTCTACAAAGCAAAGCATTTTATTGAAAAAATCACACTTTTATAAGCTGTTTAAGGTACACTGCTGTAGCTGTATCTTTACATTTGTTCATGGTAGCATTTCAGTCTGGACACTCCTTTAAACTGCTTTTTCATAGGAGGACTATGATTATTCATCTAGTGGCAGTAGGTGTTTACCTGGTCTATCTGAGTTAGGAAAGACACAACAGGGCTGAAAGCGTAGTCATTGTGCTGGCTAGAGGACTCAGTCAGTTTTCTGTATTTCCACTGGTGGTATAAATTCGGCATATTTGCACAGACCTGCTGACTGTGCCAGTGCCCTGTAAAGATGCAAGCATCTGGAAACATTGCTTATTTCCATTATACTGTGAAATTTTACTGTGTTAGTTACCTTATTATAGCATCCAGGACTATTGCTGCTCAGAAAACTTCTGATTTGGTGCTGGGAAGCATCGCTGGTTAGGTTAGCAGATTGCACCATGCAAGCACCCTTTCCTCATCTGGTTACAAACACCCTCCACTCCCATCCTTTCAAGTATACATTAGGGTCTGCAAACATGGATGGGCATTTTCCTGCTATCTCTGCTTCCGGCTTGCTGGACATGGGTATCCTGATGCAATGTAACAATTGTCTTAGATACACTGACAACCACTAAATTCTCAAACAAATACAGTATGTGAGATAGTTACACTTTGAGATTGGAGGCTAGCCTCTCAAATACAGATATAAAAAGCAACAGACAAGTTGTCAGTGACTCACACACACATCACTCACTGCATCCACAAAGAACCACACACTGATGCACATATACAGTGGTCCTCACATGTAATTTACCCAAACCTTAAATGCCTCTCAGGTGCAGTCCTCAGAAACTAAACATGTACACAAACAAGGCAGTTCCCATGACAACACATAGAGTACCATCTCACTGTGCCTCAGCTTCCAAGCCCATAAGACAAAACACTCCATTTGCCCAATATTCTGGTCATAGGAGACTCCATTGTGAGACACACCGATGTCCCTCTTACCAGGCTGGATAAAGGCAAGGTTACAGTTAGTTGTCCTTACAGGGGCCAGGATTCACCAGATCATGCAGTCAGTTGACTTACCCATAAGTGCCAGTATGACTCAGTAGTAGTCCATGTGGGTGTAAATGACCTGAGATGTATGTCTTTGGACTATATAAAGAGAGATGTGATTGAGCTCTTAGAATATGTATTACAGGCAGGTATTAGCCTAGCATTGAGCAGCATTCTACCATCTACAAGGATGATGCAATACCAGCAGAAAAAGATCGACTTTAACAATTGCTTAGCCACTGGTGTCATTCCAAAGGGGTCCAATACCTGCCGGCCTGGGTGGACATGGTTGATAGGCCACTCTGCATTTCCAGAGATGGTCTTCACCTGTCACCTCTAGGCTTTCAGATATTGGTCAAAACATTATCCACCCTTGTAGTGCCTTTAGGTATTGCCAAACAGACAAATCTTCCAACATAACAAAAGCTACTCAGGACAAGATAAAGATGTTGCTGCTCAATGCAAGGAGCTTCAACAAGAATCTGCACTGCCTGGAAGCTGTCCTCACCCTGGAGAATACTGATGTCTGTGCAATTACTGAAACATGGTTCAAAGTCATGGAAAGCACTCTGGCAATGCATGGCTATAATGTCTTTTATACATTCTGACCACCTACTGAACATGAAAGAGCAAAATGCATAGTTATATCTTTGTACATAATGGATACGCACACTTTAAAGACTGGTCAAACAATATGATGTCCTTGAGTTACTCCATGTCCAAATAACCATGAGAAAAATCCATTACCATATTCTTCCTAGCTTCAGGTCCCCCACTATGAACCAGAAAACCCATACATTGTACTTGAAGTTACAAGAATCACTCATAATCCAGCCCAATACCATACTCATGGGTGATTTTAACTACCCCTCCATTAATTGGGAGGCATACACAACCATTAACATGCACGCCCAAAGATTTCTTGACTTTGTAAATTCAAATACCCTGGAGCAGCTAGTCTGCAGTCCTATTAGGCGAGTAAATATCCTAGATCTGGTACTCAAAAATATGGGACAGGGCTGCACCCCCTAGTGTTATGTCTTCAATGGCAAGATCAGATCACTAATCAGTCTCCCTTGAAATAAAGGTAAAACTAGTTCTTACCTAACCCCCAAAAACTTTAAGAACTTCTCTAAGATAAATTACTCCCCCATAAAGAGACGGTTTATCTAGTTTCTAAGCTCCTCCAAATCCAGAAAACACAGAAAATTATGCAGAGGCATACACAAAAGCTCTGTATGACCAAATAAACAACTACATAGAAGCAGAAGTACTTGGCCAAAATAAACCCAGGTTAAACTGCAAAAACAAGCCACCCTGGCAGACCCCTGGTATCAATAGGTTGTAGAATAAAATAAAGAAAATCATCTTATAAAGTAAGAGGTAAGTACACAACAGAGCAATAACTCCTTCATTAGCCTAAACAAGTGAATCAGGAAACTAGTGTAGCCTCTGAAAGCAGACTTTGAGGCAAAAATAGCCTCCAAAGCTAAGGATAACCATAAGGCATGTTTCAGTTATGCCCAAAATCTTTTTTATTTATTTTTTATTTATTTATCATTTGTTGACCGGGAAAGTCCGACTAGGTTCCTCAGAGCCTGTTTTCAGTGGAGGCCCGGGGAGAAATGCTCCAGATGCATGTCTTTGCATGCATCTTAAAGGCAACACCCCAAAATGTGTGGAATTAGTTGTAGATGGCATCACCTGTACTCAGCTAGAAAACATAACAAATCTTTTGGCTGACAAATTCAGCTCAGATTTCACTTACCCATCACCCCTTGTTCTCCCCCAAGAAGTACTCTCCACCATTCTACCACTCCACCACCAATTATCACCAATGAACAGGTTGCCACCGTGCTCTGTAAAGATAAAAACACGGCTTCAATGAGGCCTGACAATATACCAGGTTGCCTCCTAAACAGCTTAAATCAGGGCTTATCAGGCCCATTAGGATTTCTATTTAACCACAGCCTCTGGACTGGCTTTGTCCTTTGGAGGATAGCAACAGTCATCACTCTGTATAAAGGGGGACCATCTGCTGACCTAGGAAATTACGGACCTATAAGTTTGACTAATCTTATATGTAAAGCCATGGAAAGAATAATCATGGACCTGATAAATAATGACATAACAGACCTCCAAACACTAGACCTGACCTAATTTGGCTTTGTCAAGGGCAGGTCATGCCTACTGAATCTGGTGGATTTCTTTAAGAAAATTATTAAGGCCATGCATGATAGTAAAGCAGTACATACCGCCTACCCTGACTTGGACAAGGCATTTGACACAATTCCCCAGTCTGGTATTATAAACAAATTCACAAAATTGGACATAAATCCCTATGTCAATAGATGGATAGCCAGTTGGCTCATGGACAGAACACCTCTGGTTAAATTAGGTGTATCCAAATCCAGCAAGAGTCCAGTTACTAGTGGTATGCCACAGAGCTCAGTACTGAGACCTCTCCTGTTCAGAATATACTTCTCAGAAGTCAAGGCAAATGTGGAAGACCTCTAGATGATAAAGATTGCCAATGGCTGCAAGCTAGGAAATCATTAAATCCCCTAGTGATGTAGATATCCTTCAGAAATATACATTATCATACCCTTTGGGAAGTGAAATACCTCTAAAAATTATAACATCAATAACACACTTCTTAATGTAGACTCAGAGGTGAAAGATCTAGGTACACAGATAGATATTGGCCTGAATTTTGGCTGCCAAGGTGAAGAAATACTTTTATGTGGTACAACTTATAAGTAAAACTATGGCATCTTGATCCAAAGAAATTATAATCCCACTGTATTCAGCTCTCATTATACCAATAATTAAGTACAGAATGCCATTTGGCATGTACGTGATTAGGCACTTACAGCAGCTGGAGGAACCTCAAAGGTTCCTCACAAAGAAAATGCAGGGTGTAAGCAACATTAAGTATGTGGATAGACTAAAATCCCTATCCCCTTACTCTGTCTCCTACTGACTATTAAGTGGTGAGTGATGCCTGACCTACAAGGTTCTGAGAAATCTAGCCCTGATGGAGCTGCTACACATCTGCAAGTCAAACAGCATGGAGGTCAACTAATCTATGTATCTAAACTTAATCAGTGACTCAAACAAAACCTGCTGGGGAGACAGATATGTGTCTCAGTGATTGCCCCTTCATTGGAACAGGTTTCCTATGCACATTAAGCAGAGCCCTTCCCTGACCCTATTCAAATGTAATTTGAATCAATGGATGAGGAATCACAAATTCACATCTGCGGTAGTGCCTACATCGCTTATGAACAGGGGCAGTCTGTAAGATACGCAATACAGAAGCACAAATCCATGCTGTTTTCTTGCCCCGAGGGCCATATATTGGGTAAAATCAGGTTATATTGGCTAGACTTGTAAGAGCCCTTAAGCCATTAGCCTAGTAATCTCATATGAACCTTTGGCTTCTTGACATTTATAATCCAAAGACTGACGAGCCTGTATTCTTTATTCAGTGCCTCCATGGATGGGCAGGATTAATAGACAATTTCAATCTGGCCCTAGACGTTAGAATAGAATAAATAAGCTGTATAGGAGGAATCATCCACATGTCAGAGCACAATCATTATTGAAGGACTGGCTTAAGACAATGGATTGACAGTTGGAGTTAATTAAATGAACAGAGGATCACAGTCACCTTCTCTAGAGAGCTACATAATCACGAGTAGTAGACTTTATCTAATATTAGGGCCACAGGAACTAATGAGCTATATCACAGGAGTAGTAGGCTTTATCTAATATTAGGGCCACAGGAACTGATTAGCTATATCACAGAAGTAGTAGACTTTATCTAACATTAGGGCCACAGCAATTGATGAGCTATGACACAGGAGTGGAGAGACATGACATTAGTTTATCTGACCATGCAGTGGTGCTGATGGCTGTGAAGCTGCCACTTCTGGCTGACAGGACTAAAGGGTGGAGGTAAGCTCATTATACATAGCTAGGGAGTCTGAGAAAACAAGAAAATAAATATGGGATATAATAGCAGATGTATTAAACAGAAATAAACTTAGTAGAAGGTAAATGGGATTGTTTTGGTGAAATGTGTATAAGGCACTCAGAGATGAATTAACAGAGCATGAAAGCAAATACAGAAGTCAAACACTGAATAAGGCTAGGGTGAAAGAAGTTCAGTTAAAGAGGGTGCAACGTCGGACACAAGGAAAAGCTCTTACAAATGACGAAGGTAGATTTTTAACAGAGAGGTTAAAGTCAAAGACAGAGTTCTTAGATGTATCACAAACTGAGGTGGATCTTTCTAGAAAGGAGGATAATTGGTATCTAAGATGTGAAGGAAACTCAGGATGGTCGGTATGTTTTTTAAACAAAACGAAAGATATAATTATAAAAAACTCAGCAAACACGATATGCAGAGGTCCAAACCCACAAATGGTAGCAAATACTTTAATAACCAACCAGGATAAGCGCTTTTGTCTCGTACGCAAGACTTCATCAGATAACTTAAAATTACATCACATTTCTTTTATATCACTCTCAATACACTGCAATTAAAATTTAAAGACACATGAATCCATTTGCAATACAAAACACATGCATAAACCAGAAAATTACATACTAAAACTTTAAAATGTTCCCTTATAGTTGGATGTGGTCAAAATAAATAAAATAGATAAAAAAGTATGCTTATTTAAATTTTTACTGCTTTAGCTATCAACATCGGCTTAATAGTAATGTATTCATTTAAACCGGGAAAAATATTAGATTTTAGCCTAAGCTGCCACTTCAATTCCCTGTTAAGCAATACATTTTTAATATCTCCCCCTCTGGGGTTAATTTTCACCACATCAATAATCCCAAATTTTAAACCACTAAAAGAAGAACAGTCAGTAGAGTGTTTATACAGTGCACTGGTCTCCTTCTTAATCCTACTGTCATGAAGGTGCTCGTACATTCTTTCCTTCAAGGCCCTCTCCGTATGAAGGTGCTCGTACATTCTTTCCTTCAGGGCTCTCTCTGTCTTTCCTATATAGAAAGCAGGGCACTTCTCACAAATAGCCAAGTACACTATCATTTTGGTGTTACAATAAGTTCAGATTAATGTGGGTAAGAATCCTATCAAGTCACAGCTAGTTAAAGACCCCCTTCCATGGATCATGATGCACATGAAGCCTACTTGACCAAACTGGCGTCAATCCAAATATTTCCAAACACACTGATCATGGTGGATTTCAATTATCCCACCATCAACAGGGAAACCTACTCTAGCCCTAAATCATTACTGTAAAAGTTCCTTGACTTTGTTAACTCAAATCCCCTAGAACAAATTGTTCAAACCCCTACAACAGGAACAAACATACTAGATCTGGCCTTCACTAACATGGCAGACAGATGCACCATTGCAACTGTTGGGCCCTCAATAGTTAAATCTGATCACAAATCAGTTGCCTTCAAACTGGCACTAACACCAGAACACACAAAGGGTGCCATCAGACTAAAAAACTTCACCAAGGCAAACTATACGCTCCTAAGGGAAGCTAGGGGAAGGTATAAATGCATTCCAAGTCCACCCCCAGATGGAAGTGGTAACTACACCAAAGCTGACACTAAAACTCTGTACAATCACTTGTATAAGTGCATAGACTCGGCTGTTCCAGAAAGAATCAAACCCAGAGCCCAAGTAAAAACAAGCTGCCCTGGGAGACATCCAGCATCAACAAACTATACAACAAATGCAAAATGTTGCTGTCCAAGTAAACCAAGGTGAGGCCCTAAAAATGGAAAAGCATCCCCAACAGGCAAATAAGACATGTCAAATCCTCTAAGGGCAACTTTAAGAAAACTTAGCAATTACAGACAAAGATAACCATAAGGCCTTTTACAGCTATGTACATAGCCTAAAAAGTAGGATTCACGCATGTGCTGAACTAGTGACTAACTGTGTCACACACACATGGATCCTGCAGAGATAGCAAACCTGCTAGTGGACAGATTTGGTGAAAATTTCACTCCCTTATCCCCTCCAAACTTATCACAAATCCTTCCCACAACTTTCTCCCCAACCAACATATCCAAACAGCAGGTCATTAAAGTCTTCCCTAAGGCAAAAAACAGAGCCTCTATAGGACCAGATGGCATCCAAGGCTGACTTCTAAACAAACTAAAACATGACCTAGCATCAGCATTAAGTACCCTTTTCAATCATAGCCTAACCACAGGCTTTGTTCCTGTGGAATGGAGAACATCAATAGTTATTCCCCTCTACAAAGGTGGCTTAGCAACAGACCCACAGAATTATAGACCCTTAAGTCTGACCAACCTTATCTGTAAGACTATGGAATTTATCATGGGTCTCATAAATAAAGACATAGGCAACCTCCAAACCATGGATCCGACCCAATTTGGCTTTGTCAAAGGCCGATCCTGCCTGTTGAACTTGATAGATTACTTCAAAATTGTGACCAGAACCACTAATGAGGGCAAATCAGTGCACACAACATACCTCAACTTGGCAAAGGCCTTCAACACATTCCCACACTCACGCATTACTGATAAACTTAGCAGACTGAAAGTAAATTCCTCTGTTCTAGGTTGGGGTGCCAGTTGGCTCACAAACTGTCTACACACTCTCAAAATGGGTGACTCCACATCAACTAGCAGACTTGTCACAAGTGGGGTCCACAAGCTGGGCCCCCTACTCTTTGGAATATGCTTCTTAGAATTTCAGGCCAAAACTAAGGGGATGCGGGTGACCACGTTTGTGGATAACTGCAAACTAGGTGCTATTATTGAATCCCCAAATTATGTCAGTATGAATCTATGTCAAATAATGAATTACCATAATGCTGAGTTGCAAAACGGCAAGACGGAAACAATGAAAATTTATATTCACAAACATCCAGATTGCCGTAAATTTTCCTCTGGTAAGTAAACATCTGGCCAACAAAACTAAAAAAAAAACAAACCAAAGGAAATAAAACCCACCCAACTAGGGGAGCCTCACCCTCCCATACCCCAACTAAATATACCAACTCCTGAATTGCACTGCAGAAGAGAAAAGGGCAAACTTCACCACAATGGCCTACTGACTCCTTTGTCGGTGAAAACTTACAATGATCTGGACGTTCGTGAATGTAAACTTTCTTTGTTTCTGTCTCGCCATTTTGCGACTCAACATTTTGGCTTTTTGAGAATTTAAAGTAGATCGATCAGTATACTTCAGGAGGGTCTTACGCAGACCAACAACTGTTGTCTTACTCAGTCTCAAACTGAATGCAAGGAAATGCATCATCATTCCCTTCGGTAAAAACAATGTCCCTTCACACTATCAAATGAACAACAATACCCTAAGTACCTGCAAAATGGTAAGGGATATAGGATCACAACTAGACTGCAGCCTTAGCTTTGGCCATCATGCATCTACTGTAGTAAGGAAGGCTTTCTGCATAGTACACTTGATTAACAAAGGCATCACCTCTAGAGCAAAAGAGGTTATAACCCCTCTATACTCATCACTAATCAGGCCCAAATTTGAGCATAATATCCCTTTTGGCATGTACTGTGCAAAGCACATGCAGCAGTTGGAGGGACCTCAGAGGTTTCTAACAAAGAAGATCAAGGGACTCCAGCGTGTGCCTTACACAAACCGACTAAAGTCCCTGTCACTGTACTCAGTATCATATAGACTTCTTAGGGGAGACTTATCCCTGGCTTACAGAGCAATCCTAATGAATCTGCTGAACATCCACAAATCAAATGGGACTAGAGCTACCCATTTCAGGGACCTAATATAGCTTGTGACTTAAATAGGATGTGCTGGAGGGACAGATCTGTCTCCCAGTGACTGTCGCATCTTTGGAATTGACTGCCAATTCATGTGAAGCAGAGCACCTCTGTGACACTGTTCAAAAGGAACCTGAACGAGTGGATGGGGCACCGTAAATTCTTACTGGGGATAGCACCCACAACCCTCCTGGAGATGGACAGTCATTACTAAATACAATTCTGTTTATTGACTAGACTATTTATGCTATTACACTGAGATGAAATGATTAGGCTTGAAATGACCTCCAGGTCAATAGCCTAGTAACCTCCTATGATCCTATGAGATGGTGACAGTTGATACTACACCCACACCCCAGGTAGAAAATTGGAAAAAGTGGTTGATCGTGATGATTATGATATACTGAGCAAGAAAGAATCACTGCAAATTTAATGTGTAAATGAGGAGAAAGAGAGTTAAGATGGACTGAGGATAGAAGAAGAGGAAGAAAATGCAGGGATCTATGCATGGAGATATTGCTTGCATGTCTGGATTTCTAGGTCTGGAATATGTAACCATGTAAGACTGGATGAGGGCTGATGCAGAAAATGAAGAAGATATTTATTTAGCTATCACCTAGTCTTCTTGATAAAAAGAAAGGACATGAGGATATAACTGAAGGTGGAAGTGTATCTGGGACAAATTGGAGAAATTAGTGATAACAGTGAAAATATATGGGTCTATATTAGAACATCGAAGTTTCAAAACTTCGAATGTTCTAATATCGAACCCTATTCAGTGAAAGCTGAAAATATTGAACCAACAGAAAACCAAATTTTTTCCTAGGCAAAGAATTTGGTTGTCCTTTTCTGTTGCTTCTGTATTTTCAGCACTGTGGTGGAAAGTTATGAGTCGGGTTCAGGTAAGTGTGCGATTGAGTGTGGGTTAGTTAGGGTTAGGGTGCAGGTTAGGTATGTATGCAATTGTGTGGACGTGAGGGTTAGGGTGGGTTAGGTGAGTTAGGGTTAGGGAGCGAGTTAGGTATGTGTGCGATTGTGTGGACATGAGGGTTAGGGCGGGGTAGATGAGTTAGAGCGCAGGTGAGGTATATGTGCGATAATGACGTACCTTAGGGTTAGGGTTTGGGTTAAGGTAAGTGGATAGTTAGTGGTGTCTGTATAGTTTAGTGTAGGGTTAGGTGTAAGATTTTATGTGTATGTGTGTGGATTGCTGTTTGTTTGGTGTGCTTGTGTTGTGTGTATGTGTTTTGGAACAGCAAATTTTTTCCCTAGGGAAAAATTTGCTGTTCTGTATGTTCAATGTTTTCAGCTTTCGCTGAATAGGGTTCGATATTAGAACATTCGAAATTTTGAAACTTCGATGTTCTAATATAGACCCAAATATATGGCACTACACCTAACATAAAATAAAATGAAAACATTATGGAAGATGGCTTGTGATGGATAGCGATGGGGAGTGAGACAGATGAAAAGGGAATTGGTCACCTAAATTCTACTGAGATTATACAATTTGTTCAGCTACCAAAAAATCCAGTACAAGCAGCGAGAGAATGTAGCAGAAAGAAGAGAGGGTAGGAACTAAACGTTTTTCCAAATTCTATGAAATAAACAAGAAAGGAAAGGAAAGAAGAGAAAAAAAATGTGTGTGGGATGGGAAAATTCATTTTACCTGATATCTTACATTTAACGTCCATGCAATATGTTGGATCTTTTCTCCCAGTGTCTGTTAAAAATGGATTATTGCCCAGTTGGACTTTCCCAGTGAAAACATTTCAGTAAGATAAATAATAAATAATACAGTGTGAATCCTGTGAGTGTTAAAAGTATTGAAAGTGGGAACATATCCACCATTTCAATTCTCTGAGAGAGAGATGCAGGAAAGGGAGGTGGAGAAAAAGTTGGGTGTAGGTTTGAAATATACAATTTACATTAAATCTTACATAGGTTGGAATACACATTTTACCTTAAATCTTGCAGAGTATTAAAAGTAGGACAATATATCTGCCACTTACATTCCCAGAGACAGAGAGAGAGAGAGAGAGAGAGACATCCATCCATCCACAGACCCTTTTCCCCATGTTTGCACACAGGGTACAGGGTGCCATTTCAACAGTGATAATCTTTTAGAGCCAACATTTACAGTGCTGGTTGGCTAGTCCTGCTGCAGTAACAGAGTGAGGTGTATATTGTTGACTGTTTAATAAGTTCGGTTGGAAATGGGGGGTGGAGTATATTAGTGCCAGCAACAGCAGAAGCAATGGAATCTGCAGGTTGTTGTGTGTCTTTCGGCTTTTCCCGGTTAGGGGTCGCCACAGCGGAACACCAGTCTGCTAATGATTGGCAGTAGATTTTTACGTGCTGAGTTGCTGGCCCTGACGCACAATCTTCAACGAAGGTATGCCCATTCACGCATGTCTCCACACAGAAGACGCCCTAGCTAAGAATCGAACAGGACAATGTCTTACTGTGAGGTGACAATGCTACCGCAGCACCACCACAGGTATGAAGAGAAATTAAGACTGTTATCGGCTGTCCTAAAACAGAGTTTGAGTGGCACTGTGAAGGAAATGACACATGGGTCATAAGGAGAAATTACAGGAATGCTAGCAATGAAGGGACGTAGGCTAGCCAGAAATTATAAGATGTGATGTCTCTTAAGTCAGGCATAGAGTGCAGAGGATTAAAGCTATAATCTGTAAATGTGTTGCTTCCTCTAGGCAAAGGTTTGATTTCCTGAGCCTTCATTTCCATACTGTATGAATCTGAGCAAGTCACTAAACTAGACAGTTTTCTGGAGCAGCTAAGAAGCTGGGACAGGCTCCTCAGTGGTCTCCTTCACTGCATGACCAGTAACTAACTATGAACCTAAGGGTAGGATTAGCAACTGGGGTATAAATGTAATAATATGAGGTAGGTGGGAATAATAGCAGGGTACAGGAACAGAATGACATGGAACAGGAAAAAAAACATGTGACCATGAAGCAATCATTTGTTGCACATGCTCAGAGAGAATCCTTTGCCAGAAATCTTCTCCAAGCAAGAGAAGGCACCAAGGACTAAAATAGAATTAACCTGTCAGGTCACTTTATTTGCTTGTGAAATTAGCTAGTAATATGTTCACACCTGGCCGCCATGATGACACACACTACAGAATAGCACTTTTGGTTCAGGAGAGCTGCCATTTAAATTTACTGCATTTGTCAAGTGCCACGTTCACTTTCCTAGTTCGGCCTTCAAATAGGAGTGTTGTTTCTTTATAAATCCATGCTGGTGAACTCAGTACTTCACAGCTGAAATAGCTACCACACAGATAATAAAAGTCTCAAGAACTTCCAAAAAAAGATATAAAATAAAATATTTTAAACACAAAAAGCAATATTTCTACTTGTTAGAAAAGTATTAAAGTAATTCCACTATCCCCTCGATATTACAGAGCATACATACGTATTAAACACATAAATAATGATTGTAAGTGATACCTGTTTATACAGAAATAAATGTTAGCTGCACAGATATGAAAAGGTGGAGCGTCATCCTTAATGGATGAACCAGATTAACTTCCCACAGACTAAGTAATGCCTCAGTTTATGAATAAAGAATTAGTACTCTATTTTATCACTAGGCAGTAAGAGTTGTCCATGTTCAGACACTGTACTGCTCTTTGAAAACTAAATGACAGTAAACTCTCATTTAACCAGGACTCAAGCAACCAGAAAAAATTTTATTTTATTTATTTATTTATTTTACATTTGTTGACCGGGCTAGTCTAGCTGGAGATATTTCCATTTTCAGTAGAGGCCCGAGGAGAAAAGCTCCACAGAAGTACAGAATTAATACATCTGTAAAAATCAAAATAGATAGCAAGTAAAACAATTAGTACATAGGTTAGTATTAGTTAAAAACAGCAAACTTCTTAAAAACTCTTCCAACAAATTAGTACAACAAGAAAGAGTTAGAACCACACACAGAGAAATACAAACAGCATTTTACAGTATAAAAATTCTTATAGATAAGAATACAAATAAGAGGGAAATAAAAGTAGAGTAATAAGAATTAGGTAAGGAATAGGATGGGTTAGATGAGAAGAGAGTTGAAAAGTTGAATAAATACAGTACAATTCTCATCCATTGCACTTTCTGTCCCTCCCGCCCCCCACAGAAACATACCTTATGTTTTTAGAGTTTCAGAGTTTTAAAAAGTTAGATAGGAATAAATTCCCTCTCTCCCCAACCTGAGAACAAGTCAAACCAAACAAATAGCATAGGGCACAGTATTAGTCAGGCCTATTTTCAATAGTATCTTTCAAGCAACCAGAAACTACAGTTATCTGGCATCTACCAATCACCCTGGGCGTCGGTTAACTGTAACTTTACTGTAGAATTACTTAAACTATATAATATGAGTAGTATCTTGGAAAAATGTGATTTTTGGATGACATTCACTTCCTACTGGCCTAAATATTTATTTTGTCAGCCTTCGTCCTCAGGATCAAAGTTGGACCATCAGGAGTAAATCTCATTATAAATCCCAAATGTGCAAATTATTATTCCCACATTAGTAAACAGGGGCATTTAATATTTTTATTCAGAGAATATGCACCTATTGGGGAAAGGTGAAAACTGTGCACTGTGAAAATTGTCTTAGCATTCCTTAGTGAAAATGACTTCTGGCTTACACATCTGTCCCAAGCACAGATTGCACTAAATCCCCTAATGAAGACATCAAACTCTAATATGTGATTTGTTTTCAGAATGCCACTTAAGAGATATGGTAAAAAAGCACATTTTGCAGAGGATGTACACGTTACACGCATACCCTTTCTTCCATTTGCTCCATCTTCCTTTCTGTTCCGCTGCATTGTTACATTATATTTCAACATGATCTGTATAAACTGATCTGCAGCAATCAAGAAAATCAACATTGACACCAAACGTTTAACATATGCTTGGGTTATGGGCAAGTAAACAAAATGCAAAACCGTGACTCAATCCTGAATTAAGTTTGCTTTTCAAAAGACATATTCACCAAAATTCAAAGACATTGAAGATGAAAAGATCATAAAAGAAAAACAGTTTTCTGTTGTGATCTTAAAATAAAAGCACCACAATCACAATCAAATTAGATTTGTCTGAATAGTGATAGTGTTAAGGAAAGGGCTTTTCTGAAGTAAAGTGCAGTCACCTCCCTGCATCACCTTTATAATATCTGCTAACCCTATCCTTAATCCAGTCCAAGTCCCTAACCATAATCCTTCACCTTACCTTGGTAAGACCCTTTCTATAACACTATGACTATCCAAGGCAGGTTCAGGCACATGCCACATGCAACATCACACAAACTTAATACTAAATATATCCCTTTGCCTAACTCTTACCCTAACCCACATACAGTTTTACATATACGCCAACTAGACCATACCCATACTTAACCCTTACCCTAACACACAAATGATCTCACACATACTCCTGACCCCAAATTCTGAAACGTTCAGTTTCCCCAAATGTTTCCACATTAGAAAAATAAACCCAACTTCCCAGCAAATACTACATTCTGCCATCCTGGCATTCGACAATACTGAAAGCAGGAGAACTCTTTCAGCAAAAGTGTAATTTGAACATGTCTCAGGGAACTCTATGTTTATATGCTTGTATGCATAAAGGTAAAATATTGTGTTGTATTTAGAGAGTTGCCTGCTAAAATAGAAACCTGCAATGCATTAATAAACTAAGAATTAAGGCTAATGCAAATGTAAACTTGTATAATATATTATTTAATGGCAATATGCACAGTAATATTTTAAAAACGTTTGATAATAAATATGGCTGAAAAATACCCAACTACCTCTGCGAAGAACCTGTAAGTTGGCAGTAGTGATGCTAACCTCGACTGGTTGCCAAGGTGCTACTGTTGTTCCCTGTATACTAAAGAAATGAATTATTAACCTATTGCAGTCTGAACTAAGGGGATGAATATAACAGACAACAGATATACCCTCATTAAATGTATTCATACTACTGCTTTCTACAGACCTGAGGCCCAACAATGAATATACTAGGCTTTGAGCCTCGCCCATGGTTGCTCTTGTTTGTGCCACACTAAATGCCTGCAAATCCATTTTGAACTACAGAGTTTTAAAGCCTGGGATTTACAGAAAGGGGAATAAGATGGGCCTTCTGGCACTGCCACACCCATCCCACATGGGCCCTCTGGCACTGCCACACCCATCCCATATGGGCCCTCTGGCACTGCCACACCCATCCCAGGTTACATGTAATATTTGTTGAGGACAATAGTCTCTCTTATACCCAGCATACTGGCAGGTTTATGCAATGGAAACTTGCCATCATGGTTTTAGAATAAATTTGCAATGCATGGTTTCAGGATAAATTTACACTGCATGGTTTCAGGATACATTTACCATGTATGGCTTCTGGATAAATTTACAATACATGGTTTCAGGATAAATTTACAATGCTGCTGCCCTGGTTTAAGCTTGCAAAGGATGAGCCTGGATTTAAGCTTTGCTCTCTGTTTGATTAATTTTAGACAAAGTCCTCAAAAACTGGCCAGAGAGAAAATGGTAGCTTCACCTGAATTAGTCATTTGTTAAACACGTATACAAAAACTACATGAAAACCAGCAATACTTTTGTGTACTTAAACATTTACATTGTACCAAACAAAAGCCACAAACCCAACTTGAAAAACAAAAACCTTGGCAGCCAGGAGCATGATCACACCTTAAATTTATTGATTAAAAATAACATTTAGCACTTTTGTCCCATTAACTTAGACTTCATCAGAATAAGCATTGTCAACAAAAATGGCTCTTAAATAACAGTTAACCTCTCTCTTTCCTTCTAAAATCAAAAACCATTGGGGAGCCATTAAGGATTTAATTACTCAGCCTGAATCCAAGTACAATACAAGTACAGAGGGAGGAAAGACAACATAAATCATGTACAAAAAAAAATCTTCATTACATATCTACAATAAACAGTTGCTAAACTAAATAACTTTACACGTCTACAAAAGATAAAAAATTAAAAAAAAATACTAATAGTGTTGGACATCCATTAAACAGTCTGGTAAAAACTCATACTAAAACAGGAAAAAATAATACTACCCATGTTGTGATAGCTCACACCTGTAACCGGTAACCATTTGTTAAGGTACACCAAACAGTTACTTTAATTTTAGTATAGAACATTATATATTATTCATAAGAATGCTCCTTTTAATCTAAGAACACTACCAATATCATTAAGCCCCCAGTTGATGGTGGAATTAGTTTTTAATTGCCATCTTGACTCCTTCAGTTATAAACAATCTTTGGAAATGTACTCTTTAATCAATAAATTTAAGATGTGATTGTGCTCCTAGCTGACACGGTTTTTATACTTGTACGTTGCTTAAGACTAAGCCAACCACAAACCATCACCATTAATAAAATACTTCATTTATAAGAAAAACTAAGAAAGTGCAATGTACATAATGCAACAAGACCTCAGGGAGACAGTTCACAAAGATAACAAAAAAAGAAAAAATTATAGTGCAATACATTTCATTTGAATAATCTGTCTCTGTCTGAGATTACATTATAATTCGTATAGGTTCATAGGTATGTACTATGCTAGCTGCCCTTGTGAGTCATTTTAATCCTAGCAAATTTCCCTTTTGGTGCTTGAATTAACCTATCCTATTTGGTGTTAGAATGGCCTTAATTATCCCATGGTCAAAAATTACATATTACACCTAGTGAAAATAACTGGGATCATACCATAGATAATTTGGTGGTGACTCATGCATGGAACAAAGCATTTATGAGCTGCCTCTGTCCATTAGTAGTACAGGGGGCAATTCTAGGGTAAATTTTCTGATTCTCTTCTGTAGAATCAAGTTGTGCTTGAATATGGACAGGGATGAGTTTTGTTATACAGGGATGGGAATCTATTTCAGAGCAGAGGGATCTTCTGCGAGCTGTGAGATAAACCTGTCTATCCAAACCATTCTGTTGATGAAGAGGTTTAGATCCCTAAACCACTTACTTCTGATACCATTTGACTTGCTGATGTGCAGTAAATCCATCGGTACTGGGTCAGAGGATGACTTGCATGTTAGACACAGGTCACCTCTTAGAATTCTGTAGGATGTTGAGCACAGTGATAGGATGTTGATTTGGTCCATGTAGGACATATTGCTTAGGCCTTGCATCCTTTTAGTGGGTATCTCTTGGACATTACAGTTGTTGCATGTGTATGAATAGATGCATACTAAAGGGGGGCATTAAACTCAATGATTGACCTAGTGAGAGCTTAATAAAGAGGATGATGACATCCCTGGATCTAGACACAAACCCTCTGTTTATAAACTGTGCAATATATAAGGATTTTCTTATGACAATTGACATGTTGGTCAAATGTTAGGTCATTGTCCACATACTGTAAGTACCTAAATCCTGAATAATTTGGTCAACTAAGGGTGTATTGACAATGTGGTAGTTCCCCAGCTACATGACTTCTTAAAAGATATGCTATTGCATGTTTTGGCATTTAGTTTTAGTCCATAATTTTGGCACATTATTTATTTGAGACAAACCTTCTTGCAGGATGGCTAAGAATAGTTTTAGGGGACAGTCCTTGCAAACTGTTAAATATGCACTTATTGTCAGCAGCCAATTAATAAGGGAGAGGGAGCGAATTATGTCATCAAATTATCATAAGGGACAGGCATCAATAAATACATAACTCCAGCAGAGTGGGTGAGAGGGAAAAAGTATTAGACCCTTAGCTCAGAGCTGACTGGTCCTTAATTCCTTAATGCAAATACAAGTCTTGAACTAGTCTGACTCAGTATATTAAGAATGAAACTAGGAGTTAATACCATCAGCAACAGCAAAATACAGCACCACTATGTACTGAAGGTAGTAATACAGAATACTGCCCCCTTATTTAAGGTATAACAATGAGCGTATCTACAACAATCACTTTAGACATAACATACTTAGAATGCAGCCTGTACAATCCGGACTAAGCCTGTTTTTCTCTTAAGGATGTTTTTTAGCTGTGATGCAAGACATCTTGTAAGATGGTGTTTTCTAAATCAAATTTAAGTTAGTGCTGTGTCCAGCCTTGGGATTACAAACTTAAGTCAGTGCTGTGCCCAGCCTTGGGATTACAAATTTAAGTCAGTACTGAACTCAGCTTTGGAATTACAAATTTAAGTCAGTACTGTGCCCAGCCTTGAGATTGATTACAATTTTAAAACAGTATTGTGCCCAGCCTTGGGATTACAAATTTAAGTCAGTACTGTGCCCAGCTTTGGGATTACAAATTTAAATCAGTACTGTGCCCAGCCTTGGGATTACAAACTTAAATCAGTATTGTGCCCAGTTTTGGGATTACAAATTTAAGTCAGTACTGTGTCCAGCTTTGGGATTACAAATTTAAATCAGTACTGTGCCCAGCCTTGGGATTACAAACTTAAATCAGTATTGTGCCCAGTTTTGGGATTACAAATTTAAATCAGTACTCTGCCCAGCCTTGGGATTACAAATTTAAATCAGTACTGTGCCCAGCCTTGGGATTACAAATTTAAATCAGTATTGTGCCCAGTTTTGGGATTACAAATTTAAATCAGTACTGTGTCCAGCCTTGGGATTACAAATTTAAATCAGTACTGTGCCCAGCCTAGGGATTACAAATTTAAATCAGTACTCTGCCCAGCCTTGGGATTACAAATTTAAATCAGTACTGTGCCCAGCCTAGGGATTACAAATTTAAATCAGTACTGTGCCCAGCCTTTGGATTACAAATTTAAATCAGTACTGTGCCCAGCCTAGGGATTACAAATTTAAATCAGTACTGTCCCCAGCCTTGGGATTACAAATTTAAGTCAGTACTGTGCCCAGCCTAGGGATTACAAATTTAAATCAGTACTGTGCCCAGCCTTTGGATTACAAATTTAAATCAATACTGTGCCCAGCCTTGGGATTAGACATTTCAGTCAGTACTGTACCCAGCCTTGGAATTACAAATTTAAATCAGTACTGTGCTCAGCCTTGGGATTACAAAATTAAATCAGCACTGTGTCCAGTCTTGGGATTCTGCTAATCATTTGGTGATAAAAAGGAAATAATGTGAATGTGCAGATTGCCTGCAAAATGGACCTCCAGCCAAATGGGACTGCCTTGAATTTTCCAAGGTAGTACTTCCATTTTTAAAGGAAACTAAACTGCACTAGAGTCCTTTCTCATGGGAACAGACTTATGTTTATGAATCTTGTGACACCAAGTAGTGTGTACAAAGTTTTTTTTTTTTTTAGGAAGCAAAAGTGTTAATGATTATATGTTTAAAATATGAAAGCCTGAAAGAAAATTTCAATTATTTTCTTTAAAATTGCTAATGCCTTTCTTTTCTCTTCTCTGGCTCATAGACTTTTGAAGACATTTCACAAGGCTACAATTGGTATAGTTAGAAAAAGTGAATACAATTTAAAAATTAGTAAATAAATAAACAGATACATACACTAATTGACAAATGATCAAATGAATGACTGCATGGATGAAGAAAAAATATGATATTGGTACACTGGCAGAAAACACAACGGCACAAATGTGATGTAATTCCTTTTATATTGGTCATATAAAAATTATGATATCACCTCTGTACTTTTGTGAATGTATACATACTTAAATAAATAAATACATATTCCGGTAGTTGTTGTTTGTCATTCAGCTTTTCACGGTTAGGGGTTGCCACAGCGGAACTCCGGTCCGCTAATGATTGGCAGTAGATTTTCACGAACGCCGAAGTGCCAGCTCGACGTTCAACCTTCAACGAAGACATACCCATTTACGCATGTCTTTCGAACCTAATAAGTGTGCAGACCTGTGTCACTGTACTTTTCATTCTGCTTTGTACTCCAGGCAATACATACCATGCGATATGCCTCTGAATGGAATTATAGTGGTCTATTCAGTGGTACGAGTCACACTGCTGTCATAGGGTGAGTTGTACTGCCCTGCTGTAATGTGATATTCTGCATGGATCTGGCTGTCATATGTCACAATCTGAATGAATATGAATCGCTCACCCTAGCAGTTTAAACAACTATTCAGGTGAGGACTGTAAAAAACCAAGGCATACTCAGGCTAAACATATGTAATTCAACATATTATCTGCCACCGTTGCATTATTGTAATAAATCTTAAAACCACAATCACTTGCAGCACTTGTATGCTTCTGCCCTCCTTCTCTGTTAGTATCTTGTTCAGATGTGCCAAGTTGTGCAGCATACAGTCAAAGATAGTGTGTCTGAACTTTACAAGCTGAGCTGTTAAATCCAAATATTAATAAAAAGCTGTTTATATTAAATTCCCATATCCTATGTAAAGTATGCAGTTTTAGCTTCAGAGACACAGAGGAAAGGCAACCTTTTCCTCTTTATACTTTATTGATGTATAAAATATGCTGTTTCAAAAGCACAACATTATTCAACACAGTGAGTCATAGTTAGCAGTTCCTAGATCATGAAAGTTGTTTAGCTATGTTTTGTAATCAGCATACTTCTGTTTGTGACCCAGACCATAGTCAGTATACAATGCTCTTTTAGTAACAGACTGTGTTCTCTCTGTTGTGACACCAACTGCTTCCTACTTTCTAGCCGCTAGTGAAAGAAGTTCAGAGCATTTAGCTATATGTCTAACTTTTCCCTCAATCCCAAAATAGATGTGCACAACCATGCACTCACACACAGGTCCACAGGTAAATACTAGGTTAGCAGTATGCAGACTGCTGCAAGCCTATCCAAATAACCACTGTTCAGAATCAAACCCTGTATCTTGCACTGTATCTGTATAGTTAATTCCTTAACCATTCTGACAGCCCTCTTCCCCCAAACACACATGCATGCACACGTAAACCTTTATACAACAACCTATATACAGCTAAACATACTTACATATATACACTTCCAGACTGACTCCACCAGAGACAGACACATTCACACACACACACACACACACACACACAAACACACACACACACACACACACACACACACACACACACATACACACACAAAACACATTCCCTGGAGCAGATGTCTGGCCAGGATGAAGCAAAGTGCTGTTCTGCGATACTCTGGCTTGTTTGCTCAGATTCTTCCATAAACCACAATAGGTGCAAAGCAGCTGTTAGCAACATACAGGTATATATTTTGCCCTACTCTGCATGGATCTTGCAGAGTAAGGACATCTATGAACTGGGATACTATACAAAAATATACAGAGTCCAGTGCACAAGGGTTTGTAAGGGCCTACTTTGCATAGGCCATGTCCACAGTATATCACATTTGTGTGTGATGGTGAAAACCTTCACTGTATAATGATGCTGTAGACAGTAAAGGCAAAAGAGTGCTTTCTGAATCTCAGTGCCCTTCAGTTTTACAGAAGACCACTTACAGGGCTTTGTGCTGGACACGAGATGTCTGAATATCACCCTTTGATTTTCTTCTTCCTCTTGCTGTACTGTGTGGTATTCTGTGGCTCTGCCTGCACCATCACTCAAAGATGCTGCCTTCAACTCTTTGCCACTCAGTGCTTAGAAAAAGCTTCCTAAAATAACTTAGATAAGGCTACACAAAGGCCTCTCAAAGAAAAACAAAAGCAAAAAAAAATCACGTCTTAAAAACATAACTGATTCAGGCTGGGGAGATGCAGAGCATGTCCTAAACAGTAATGCAGCACAAGCCCCCAGAAACAAAAAGAAGTAAACTAGTCTTAAATACAGATGAATCTGATTGGCAAAGGAGTCAGGAATCCTGAAGAAAGGAAGTATTCCTTGACAATGGACTCTATTGCACGTCCAAAAAAAAAAACAAAAAAAAAAAAACAGGAACTCCTGAAGAAAAGAATAATTCCCAAAAACAAGCAGTTTATGACTAACCAAGTTTATAAATGATTGTAAACTTGCTGCTCTCATAAATCCCCCAGAGGACACCAAGGTCCTCTAATAGCCTTTCCGAAACATACAGCTAATGTCAAAACCATGGACTAAAACTAAATGCCCAGGAATGTAAAATAGTATCTTTTGGCAAGCATGGCCTCCCTTATAACTATCATATTGACAACACACCCCCACACAAAAGTTGATCCCATAGTATAAGCAAAGCTCAAGAGGTGAGTTTCTTGGCATCGATGTCAAGAACACATAATAATTCAGTTAGGATTGGAAATATGATCGTAATTCTTTGTAGTACCCGGAGATTTTATCTGCTCCATATACCACCAGTTATAGAAAAAAGGAAGTGTTTTGCTGGCTTTCAAAGACATAAAGCATTTAGTGAGTGCTGTTAGGAAGACAGTGTAACACAGTCCCTTTTGTTTATATTCATCTTGCCACACCTCTCCACTGCCTAGTCCCTAGATTTTCACAGAATGTCCAGTTTCTTACTTCATAGATTTGGTATGTTCCTCATAAATACTGTGGTTTTCGAATAAATTACCGAGGAATTGATTGCTAAAATAATGACATACTTTTATGTTGCAGCCTTTGTATCTTTCAGAAAAAGCAGGCAAACACACATCCTATTATTCTAGCAACTTTCTTTTTAACAGGAAGTTGGGGCCACATTGTCAGTATGGATATAGTACTGACCAATATGGGGGGGGGGGGGTCACTGTACTTCCCCAGGTGTGATGCCCTCCCTGATTATGCCAGACCACAAATCAGTCTTATTTGAAGTAACTACTGAAAATGACACCCTCACAGAAACAAACATTATAAAAAACTGTGCCAAAGCTAACTACAGCCTACTAAGCGATGGTATAAAGAGTTTCATACCACCGGCAGTCACAGACATCAATGATCATTATGCAAAAGTGTACACAAATGCCTTGTGCAAACACTTAAGTAACTGCATTAACTCTGCTGTATCTAACCAGATCAAACCAGTCTTCCTGTGAAAACAAGCCACCATTGTGGAGGTCAAGTATAAAAAGATTATATAATAAGGAAGAAACTGTTGAAAAACAAGAGGGATATCACTCAGCAGAGGAAGAGTTCCCTCCTAAGCCTAAATAAGAAAATAAGAAATATTGTAAATTCTTCTAAAGCAAATTATGAAACTAAAATCACATCCCTACCCAAGGATAATCATAAGGCATTCTTTAACTACATCCAAAGTCTAAAAAAGAATGCCCAGCTAAGTGCCAAACTGGTTGTAGATAGGATCACTCATACTACACATAAATATATCACCAACCTGCTAGCTGACAGATTCAGCACAAACTTCACCCCCTATCCCCATCTACCATATCCCAAAGGTTTACTTTCCATGATACTCTTGGGCGATCCTACTAAGTTCGAAAGGAGGTTTTCAAAGTTGCATAATATTGAAAAAAACTTGTCCGAATGTACAATGAGTGAATGCACATTGGCATTCGCTCATTGCAGATTCGGTATTTTGGGTGCAGATTGCACTATAGCGAGGATCGGTAAAATAAACCCTTTCCCCACTGTAGTGCGATCTCGGAGTTAGTATATTAAAGCATGCGGGGGTTGCAGGGGGACTTTCCCCTTGCATTATGATGTGTATTCGAAATTTTAGATTGAAAATCAGCGTATCTGCTTTTCGATATGCTGATTTTCGAACTACAGTGACTTTGGAAGTTTAAATTTTGCTCTTTAGATTTGCACAAAAGCACGATCGTAATTGTGATTTCCTCTTGTTTAAAGGTAAACCTATCCCAAAGCATACCTAAAATCAGCCCTCTGCCTAGAGAACAGGTAATCTCTGTGCTGACCAAGGCCAAAAATACAGCCTCAATGGGACCAGATAATATTCCAGGTTGTTTACTAAACAATCTAAAACATGACCTAGGCATTCTCTTTAATCATAGCTTGAGAACTGGCTATGTTCTTGCGGAATGGAGAACAGTAATCCCCCTTCACAAAGGGGTGGCCATCAACTGACCTTGGGAACTACAGACCCATAAGTCTAACCACCCTCATCTGCAAGACCATGGAAAGAATTGTCATGGATCTTATCAACAAGGACATAGGTGACCTTCAAATGCTGGATCCAACCTAGTTTGGCTTCATTAAGGGTAGAGCATGCTTATTAAACCTAGTAGACTTCTTTGAAATGTCAACAAAGCCATGGACAAAGATAAGACAATAAACACAGCCTATCTTGACCTTGCCAAGGCTTTCAACACAATTCTCCTTTCTGGCATCATAGAGAAACTCTCCCAGACAGGTGTTAACTCTTACATTACTCAATAGGTAGCTAACTGGCTCACCAAGAGAACATACTCTGTCAAAATTGGTGACACCACCTCCACTCATAGACTTGTCACCAGTGGAGTACCACAGAGGTGTGTGCTGGGCCCCTTAGTGTTTGGCATCTGTTTCTCAGAAATCCAGGCCAAAGTAGACGGTCTGATGATTGCAAACTGGGAGCAATCACTGATTCTCCCAGCGATGTCAACATATTACAAGAAGGGCTAACACAAACAAGTGATTGGTGCCAAAGCCATGGTCTAAAACTAAATGCAAAAAATGCATTATTACTCCCTTCGGCAAAACCATTTTGCATGTCCACAACTAGTGGGGTTTGATTTTGTCAGCCTGAATTTGTCCATAACAGATTTAAAAAAGAAAAAAAAATCATGGGCATTCAGAACTGCCATATAGCTGAAACAGCTGATGTCCTTAAGGGGTCATTTGCGTATATCCCATATTACCTCTAATGCAAGAGGTTTCAAGGAATCACACAGTAGAATGTCTAGCCTGACTATATTTTTTTTGTACTTTTTACTGATTTTTCTGTGTGACCTTTTTACTCACTGTTTAAGTTTTCATTTGGCAAAGTAGAATTCCCTTCAAATTACAATATTGACAGCACCCACCCCCCTGAGTTCCAACCCAGTGGTGCGAGACTTAGGAGCACAGGTTGACAGCAGTCTGAAGTTCGACCACCAAGTTTTCACAGTGGTAAGGAAAGCCTTCAGCATTGTGCACCTCATAAGCAAGAGCATAACATCCAGGTCAAGGGATGTTACAACTTCACTGTACTCGACCCTCATCAGACTACTAATAGAGTACAATGCACCATTTTGCATGTACCTCATCAGACACCTGCAGTAGCTGGAGAGACCTCAGAGGTTCCTCACTAAGAAAATACAGGGACTCCAAACCATGACCAGTGTGGGCAGGCTGAAAGCCCTGTCACTTTACTCTGTATCTTATAGGCTGTTGAGAGGTGACTTTTACCTGGCCTATAGGGCAATCTCTGACACTGCCCTAATGGAAATGCTGCACATCCGCAAGTCAAATGGCACAAGAGTCACTTGTTCTATTGATCTCAACCTAGCCTGTGACATTAACAGTACATGTTGGAGAGACAGATATGTCTCCCAGAGATTGATGCTTCTCTGAAATAGACTTCTTGTTCACGTAAAACAGAACTCCTTAATGATCCTATTTAAATGCAACCTAGGTAATTGAATGAAGACCACAAATTTGCCCCTGGGGTGACACCCACCAGGCTATAAAGGACATTTCTACAAGAATTAATTGGCTTTCTTACTGACTCTGTAATTCTTCAACAGTATTTGGTTGTGTTGGGTAGCTGGTGTTGATCACAGACCCACTCTGTTCATAATTTCATTCTGTGAACTACCCAAAAAGAGCAAATGAGGGTACTTGGGATTAACATAGCTAGGCTTGTAAAAGCTCTAGGGCTGCTAGGTTAGTAACTGTCTATAAATCTATGAACCTATGACAACAGGCAGAAACAAATATTTTATTTCTGCCACTGTTATTTGCTGGTTAGTACAGGGAGATTTTACTTCCTTGCAAGCAATCCTGCACAATTCTCTTTTATATGAATGACATTGGAGACAGCAAAACACTTCCCCTCCTCTCTATAACCAATAAAGAGGGTGTGATGCATGCGATCCAGCATATATTTCAATGTACTAATTACTCCTTTGACGACCTATTTGAATAAATCTCTATTGACAGTTAATTATAAAAAGATTCTAAAAAGATTCTTAAAATATTTGTATATTATCTGTCATTGCTCCTTTTTTGTGGATTTGAAATCTTCCGTGCCTTGCCTACATCATTTCCACACCCTGGTGAAATGCTTCCGAGTGCTTCTTCTGGAAAATCTTCCTGATTTTCAGTTGTTCATAAGGATTACTGGACAAACAGCCTTTAGGGGTGGGAGAAAGAGTAAAGATGGTGGTGATGTTTGACTGCCTAGTTGTACACGTGTAATGCTCCATTTGTTGATTTGTTGTTTTGTTAACACGATTCTGTGTTTTTGAAAGCTACTGCACGTTTTTAACACTTCATTAACATTTACTAATATGCATTAGTGTTGTTAGATGTATTAGTGATTTTAGCAATTTGTGTTTTGATTTTACTTGGAGGAGTTTTAAGCCATGATTAAGGTACAATGTCATTTATGGTCAGTTACAGCATAGTAGCTTTTATCAGTTAAAAGTCTGAAGAGATTTTTAATTTGATCTTGTTAGTTGTTACTTGCTTTATTCCCTGTGAATTATGGATTGTCAGAACAGCTTAAAGTCAGTGGACTGCTGATGAACTGCCACACTGACTGTACTGTTTTTTATGAGTTGTTATTTGGTATATCTCCAGCTAATTGGCTGAAAGGTTGTTCAAACTAATAGAGGCATAGAGCATCATTCTGCAAAGCTCATTACTTTTATTACTCCTCTGTTTTTCTACTGGATAGATGTTGAGCATAGCACTGGCAGAGCTTATGAACCAAAATGATTTGGAAGGAGCTCACGTCCCAAAAACTGATATGGAAATAAGGATCACAGTTGGTGGTTTGATTCCTCCTCCCGGTATCTGGAACTAGAGTTTCATATGGACTGGCCTGATGATTTTGGACTCCACTTTTTGAACACTTAACCTGCATGGACTATAGAACATGAGTACAGAGGTAGATTATTGCTCCTTGTGGTCTTAAAAGACCTTAAATTGTAAAGTGCCTGTGACACCAGTATAAGCCCTGCTTACTGTTCTTCTTTTCCAGTCTTGCACAGTCTGATTTACTAACTGGTTATTAAATAATCGACAGGGACTGTTTCAGTTCATATTTGTTTGTACTAATTCATTTGTTTTACTGCATTCAGTATCATCAGTACCCCTACTTGGTTTCATTGCCTCTTCCTTATCTTTAATATACATATCATGATGACTGGCTTCCTGGGGTGGGGCACTTAAAACTTATCTCTTTGAAATGGCTTATGATGGGGTGGGATGACTGCATCTGTTACAGTATTTATTTATTAGTATAGGTTGCTAAACATGATTCATTGCTGTGTGTGTGTTTATTAGTGTGTTTGGACTATTTTAATTAGATGTTAAGGTGTTTTGGGTCAAAACACAACTGCAGCTAAAACTGAAACAGATGTTTGTAAAGAGCACAGCATTGGTAAAAGGCAGTGGTCAAAATTACCTGATCTGTTTGGGTAGGTATTTCCTTTGCATGTCTGACTTTTCAATTCGAAAAGATATTCCAATCCCTTAGGTCCTTCTTGGGCAGAGATTAGGTAGTGGTTGAATGAAATGTTTCAAAGGCACACTGAAAGCATACTGCAGGAAGACAGATATAGATATCACACACCTGCAAACACTGCTGTCAGTCAATCTCATTTTTATTTATTAGCCAGGTTAGTACCATTAGGCTCATGGCCTCTTTTCAGAGGAGACCCAAAGTAGTATTTATACTACTGGGGAGGGGCGGAATTTGGCCAGTGTGGCTCCGAGACTTCTTGATTTGTGCGAAGGGATCTTTTACATCCACCTGAACTGCTACCAACTCAAGCAAATGTGACTTCAGTTTAACATCTGTTCTGACCATATTATCCATTAATAGAGAAGGAATGATATAAAGTGATAGGATGAAGTGAAATGCCTTACCATTGAGACAGTAAAGAGACCAAGAGAAAATAAAAGAGAAATATTCAGAGCAGAAGAATTAAAACAAAAAAGAAAATGCACTGTGTCCGTCTTTCACAAGAAACCATCTACAATTGTTTTGGGTGGATATGTGAGTTCATGACTCATTAAGATAACAGAATGACCACAGAACTCAAATTTGAATGATGGTGGTCCCTCTTGAGCTGACACAGACAACACTGACATGTATAATGAAAAATAGTATGGGATAACATAGGATCATAGGGGGTTACTAGGCTATCAACCCAGAGGTCATTTCAAGCCTAGCCGTTTTCATCCCAATGTAATACCATAGATACTGTAGTCAATACCCAGGATTGTATTTAATAATGGCTGCCCACATCCAAGAGGGTTGTGGGCATGATCCTCAGTAAGAATTTACAGTGACCCGTCCAGTTGTCCAGGTTCCTTTTGAACAGTGTCATACAGATGCTCTGCTTCACATGAATTGGCTGCCTATTCAAAAGACACAGCAGTCACTGGAGAAAAAACTGTCCCTCCAGCATGTCCTTTTCGAGTCCTAGGCCATATCTAGGTCCCTAGAATGGGTAACTCTAATCCCATTTGATTTATGGATTTGCAGCAAATTCATTAAGTTTGGGTCAGAGATTGCTCTGAAAGCCAAACATAAGTCTCTCCTAAGAAATCTGTATGATACTGAGTAAATTGACAGGGACTTTAGTGGGTCTGTGTAAGGCACATTGTGGAATCCCTTGATCTTCCTTGTTAGAACCTCTGAGTTCTCTACAATTGCTGCAGGTGCTTCGTACAGTACATGACAGAAAGCCTTTGCTCCAGAGACAATGCATTTGCTAATCAAATGTTCAAAATAGAAAGTCTTCCTAACTACAGCAAACACATGGTTGTCAAAGTTAAGGTCACAGTCAACTTGTGCTCCCAGATCCCTTACTACTTTGAAGGTACTTAAGGTATTGTTTTTAATTTGATAGTGTGAAGGAACATTGTTTTTCTGGAGGGAATGATGATCCATTTCTTTGCATTCAGTTTGAGACCATGACTAAGACACCAGTCATTGGTCTGTGCAAGACCCTCCTGACGTATACTGACATCATTTGGGGATTCAATAATTGCAGCCAGTTTGCAGTCGCCTGCAAACCTGGTCAGCCACAGCCCCTTAGGTTTGGCCTGAACTTCTGAGAAGTCTTTACCAAACATTAGGGGCAAAGCACTGACCCTTGTGGCACCCCACTGGTGACAGGTCTGCTGGTTGATATGGAGTCATCCACTTTGATAGTGTGTGACCGGTTTGTGAGCCTTTTGACAATCCATCTTACAACAAAGGGGTTTACATTCAGTTTGCTAAGTTTATCGGTAATGCCTGAGTGTGGGATTGTGCCAAAGGCCTTTGCAAAGTCGAGTTATACTGTGTGCACAGATTTGCCAAAGGCAATGACCCTGGTCACATTTTCAAAGAAATCCACCAGGTTTAACAATCAGAATCTGGCCTTGATGGATCTAGGATTTGGAGGTTGCCTGTGTCTTTACTTATGATGTCCATGATGATACATTCCACGGCCTTACAGATGAGGCTGGTCAGACTTATGGATCTATATTTCCCTGGTTCTATTGCTAAGCAACCTTTGTGGATGGGAATAATTGTTGCTGTTCTCCATTCCACAGAAACAAAGCCTGTGGTTAGGCTGTGATTGAATAGGGTATTTAATGGTGATGCTAGTTCATGTCTTAGTTTGTTGAGAAGACAGTCTGGGATGCCATTTGGTTCCACAGAGACTGTTTTTTTGTCTTAGACAAGACTTTAATGACCTGCTCTTCAGATATGTAGGGTGGGGAGAATTTGGGGGCAAGGTTTGTGATAAGTTTGGAGGGGGATAAGGGAGTGAAATTTTAGCCAAAACTGTCCACTAGCAGGTTTACTATCTCTGTGGGATCAGTGAATGTGATACCAGTACAAGTTCGGCACATGCTTGGGTCCTACTTTTTAGGCTATGTACATAGCTGTAAAAGGCTTTATGGTTTTCTTTTGCTGTGATTGCCAAGTTTTTCTCAAAGTTGCCCTTAGAGGATTTGACGTGTTGTCTTATTTGCCTGTTGAGGCTGTGGAGGGCATTTTTCTATTATAGGGGCCTTGCCTTAGTTTTCTTAGCAACCTTTTGCATTTGTTGTAGAGTTTGTTTATGCTGGATGTCCACAAATGCAGCTTGTTTTTACTTGGGGGTCTGCCTTTGATTTTCTCTGCAACAGTCAAGTCTATACACTTATGCAAGTGATTGTACAGGGCTTTAGTGTAAGCTTCGGTATAGTTACCACTTCCAGCTCGAGGTGGGGCTTGGAATGGATTTATATCTACCCCTAGGAGGGTATAGTTTGCCTTGGTGATGTTTTTTAGACTGACTTTGCCCTTTATGAGTTCTGGTGTTAGTGCCAGCTGAAACACAACTGATTTGTGGTCTGATTTAAATTATGAGGGTCCCACAGGTGCGATGGTGCATCTGTTTGTCATGTTAGTGAAGGACCAGATCTAGTATGTTTGTTCTTCTTGTAGGGGTTTGAACAATTTGTTCCAGGGCATTTGAGTGAACAAATTCAAGGAACTTTTGTGCTAGTGAGTTAGGGCTAGACTATGTTTCCCAGTTGATGATGGGAAAATTGAAATCCTCCCATATCCAGTATGTTTGGAAATATTTGGATTGACTCCAGTTTGATCAAGTAGGCTTTGTGCATATCATGATCCATGAAGGGGGATCTATAACTAGCTATGACTTAAATGGAGGTCGTATTCACAATAATCTGAACTTGGAGCAACTCCATGGAGTTGTCCAGTCTAACTAGACTGGAGGTGAATTTATCTATACTATAGATAGAAGCACCACCTCCTTTGGTTCTCACACATTCATTTTACAATCTGAAGATGTGGAAGGCATTGTAGCCTTGCAAGGCCAGGGTAGTCTCTGATGCCTTGAACCAGGTTTCTCTGACTGCACAGACATCTAAATACTCGTGTGACACCCGTGCCCTGGCCCAGCAATCAAGGAGCCTCAATCCTCACCACTAAAACCAGAGGGGGCATCTCATATGAAAGGAAAGGATAACAAATACACACAGTAAAGTGCAATTTCCCCTAAGAGCACACAGAGATCACAGTCAGTCCAGGGCTGGTTGCTCCCTTGCTCTCCAGGTCCCCAATAAGACTCCCCACTGGCACAGCTATAGAGTCCAGATCTCAGCCTAGTGGACAAGCTAAAACCTCTATTACCCTCTCTGTCCAACCAGTACTTTGTGTCCCTGCCCAAGTAGCTCACTTACACACACACACACACACACACACACACACACACACACACACACACACACACACACACACACACACACACACTTTGAGAAGAGTTTATGCAACCACGCAGACACTCCTGGGGAAGGCTGGCACAGGTTCTCCAGCTCTGCCCCCTTTGCCCAGACTATACAGTAGTACCCTGCCACCACCCACTAATAATTATCAGCTACTCAAAGGCATTTAAAAGGGTGTCCAATTATTACTGTGCAATATTAATATCCAATTGGTAGTATGACTAAACAGTCTCAAGGCTTATTAGAGTGACTTGGTACAGGATTCTTATATACATGCAATGTACTCTTAGAGCTCAACTTATCTCTACACAAAACAGCCACAGTTAAAAGGTTTTAAAATATTTAATAATAAAAAATTAAAACCACAAGACAATATTTTCTTCTACACAGTGCTAGTCAACAGAGTTCAAAGATCACACAGAAATACTTAAAATAATTCAGTAGTACAGTTCTGACATCACAGAAAAACACTTAGTGTAATCTTTCTAATTTCTAGCTATCCCTAAAAAGAAAACACAAGTCTAAGATAACTTACTTAAAGAAAACAGGCAGAGTGCTATGAGCTGGATGATCAAGATAAAATTGCTCAATGATCTTTGGTTCTCACTGTTTAAATTGAAACTGCAGTTCTGCTAAACATTACATCATTCTTCACCCTTCCTAGATCTTACAGGCTACACATTAACTACATTTACATTTTTAAGATCTCCCTTTTGTTATCTTGCAGCTGGTTAGGAGCAGAGCAATACAAATACATCTGCATGCTTAAATCTAGCAATTTAACTCTTGGTTAAAACAATAGAAAGAATTTCTTCATCTAGACCCCTCGGCACCACTGTCTACATCAAAGTGTCACAACATGCTTTACTTTGGTCAGTAGAGTGCACTGTTGTCAGATTTATTTCCAGTTCCACATGTAACAGTATTTCTTTACATTTAAGACAACAAGCCTGTAGTTTACATTCATATTTACAAATGACAGAATTATGTATAAAATCTTATCTGGCTAGGCTGGCAATGATAGAATTATCTATAAAATTCTATTTGGCTAGGCTGGCAGCCTTCACATTTCACCCCCCTGGAAAACTTAAGCTAGTTTTTTTCAAGTGACCCTTGAGAAACGCCACTTGAGAGGGTTAGGTCTATCCGAGTGTACCTCAACCCATTTCCCTGTCTAGAGAGCCCATCTGCAATGGCATTACTACTCCCACTGTGGTGCTGCACTGACATGTCATATGCTTGCAACCCTAGGCTCTATCTTATCAACTTGGCATTTTGCTGGCTAGCTCTGTTTAACCATGTTAGGGGGTTGTGATCTGTCATAGCAGTGAATTTCCTTCCATACAGATAAGACTGAAGTTTCTGAAGTGCCCATACTATGGCTAGACATTCCTTTTCTACAGCTGCATAGCTTTCCTCCCTGGGTTGGAGACTGACTGAGATAAACCACTGGGGTGCTCTTCCCCTCTGAAGAAATCTGGTTAAGAACAGCCCCCACCCCATGGTTTGAAGCATCTACCTGCACAACAAATGCTTTGCTGTAATCTGGACTGGCTAACACAGGGGGTCCTCCCAAAGCCTCTTTAAGCTTCTGAAATGCCTGCTCACATGCTGGGGTCCACACTACCTTATCTGGCTTGTTCTTCCTTGTCAGGTTTGTGAGGGGAGCATCTATGGTACTATAACTGGGGACGAACTTTCTGTAGTACCCTGCTGTTCCTAAAAATGCCCTCACCTGCTTTTTAGTAACAGGTGCAGGCCATGCCTGAAAAGCTTCCACTTTGCCAGGTTCTGGCCTTATCTTACCACTCCCCACTCTATGTCCCAGGTAGGAGACCTCTGCCATACCCACCTGACATTTGCTCGGCTTAATGGTCAACCCTGCCCTCTGTAGTCTGCCCAGCACCTCCCTGACATGCTGAAGGTGCTCTGGCCAGGAATGGCTGTAGATGGCAATATCATCTAGGTAAGCAAGGGCAAACCCTCCTGCTCCTGCTAGGATAGATCTACCAGCCTCTGGAAAGTTGATGGGGCATTCTTCATCCAAAAGAGCATCTTTGTGAACTCATACAAGCCAAAAGGAGTCACAAAGGTTGACTTCTGTCTAGCACTGGGATTCAAGGGCACCTGCCAGTAACCCTTGGTAAGATCAATGGTTATAAGATACTTAACCCCACCCAGCTGCTCTAGGGCCTCATCTGTCCTAGGCATGGGGGTAAGCATCCGACTCTGTGTGACTGTTTAATTTCCTCTATAGTCCACACGGAAGCTGGTGCTGCCATCCTTCGTTGGCACCAGCACCACTGAGGAGGCCCAGGGACTTTTGGACTCTTGAATCACCCCTAGTTCCAACATCTCCTGTACTTCCACCCTTAGAGTCTGTTTGACTCTCTCAGGCACCCTATAAGGGGCCTGCCTAATAGGCCTTTGGGGTCCTATATCCACCTGGTGCTGCACCAGGTGGGTGCACCCTGGTTTCCCAGTGAACATGTCTCCAAATTCCTGCAACACTGCTCAGATTTATCGAACCTGGGTAGGAGATAGCTAATAGGACATTGCTACTGCTTCCACTGAGGTGTCAGCCCGAGCCTCACTGAGGAGATCAGTCCCCAGATCTCCCTCAGACTCTTCCTGCAATCCACTACAAATGCTCAGCACAAGGTCCTCCCTATCATTGTAAGGTTTCATCATGTTAACATGGTACAATCTGTGACCCTGCCATCTGCCTAGCAGTTCCACCATGTAGTTAACATCACTTACCTTTCTTACCACATTGTAGGGACCCTCCCAAGCTGTTTGCAGCTTCTTGTGTCTGACAGGAATGAGAACCATTACCTGCTGCAGCACAGCATATTCTCTAGCTTGAGCATTCATGTCATACCATACCTTTTTCTGTTGTTGGGCTTGTGCCAGGTTCTCCTGGGCCAAGCCCATGAGTTCCCTGAGACTTGTCCTGAGGTTTAGGACGTATGCCACAACAGACTCCTTGTGAGACTTGCACTCACCTTCCCACTCATCTTGAATTAAATCTAGAGGTCCCCTCACCCTATGCCCATACAGCAACTCAAAGGGTGAAAAACCTGTGGATTCCTGCGGAACCTCTCTGCAAGCAAACAGATGGGGAAAATATTTGTCCCACTCCCTCTTAAACTGATCTGCAAATGCCCATAGCATGGACTTGATTGAAGAGTTTAACCTCTCAACAAGACCATTAGTCTAGGGATGGTAGGGGGTGGTCTTCATGTGCTTCACCCCACAGGACTTCCACAGACAAGCCAGCAGGTCTGACATGAAATTGGCACCTCTGTCAGTCAGTATTTCTTTTGGGAAACCTACACAGCTGAAAATCTCTAACAAAGCATTTGCCACCTTCTCTGCCTCAATGGAGGACAAAGCCACTGCCTCAGGGTATCGTGTAGCATAACCCACTACCACTAGAGTATACTTTTTCCCTGTGGAACTGGGGGTACTCAGAGGATCCACAATATCCATAGCTACCCTCTTAAACAGTTCCTCAATCACAGGCAAAGGCATCATAGGAGCTCTCACATTGTCTCCTGCCTTGCCTATCTTTTGGCACTGCTCACAGGTCCTGCAGTACCCTGTTACGTCTCTGGAAATTCCAGCCCAAATGAAGTTCTGCATAATATGCTTCTTTGTGCATTTTATGCACATATGAACTGCAAAGGGAATATCATGGGCTATGGCTAGAAGCACCAGACAGTAGGCTCTAGGCACTACCAACTGCTGTACTCTCTCATCTTTTAGCCCTCCCTCAGGGCTCCACTCTCTGTATAGTAACCCTTTGTTCCAGTATACAGATTCCCCCTTTCCTTGAGAATCAGGTGCCTCCCTAGCTACCTGCCTAAGGCCTTGCAATGTAGTGTCTGAGAGCTGAGCCTGTCTCAACTCTCTCCTTGTAACCCTTCCTAGCTCCCCTTCCACAAGAAGTCTAGCATCCTCTGACAGTGGTGCCTCACTGTCAGCCTGGGTACTACTACTCACCTCTACCTTTGCAGTCACTTTGTCCAAGGGACCAGCAGTACCCACAAGCAGCTAAGGCTCACCTTCAGCTTCACTGCTACAGAGTAGCTCCCTCCCTGTAGTAACCACCTCACCAGTCCTGGCTGTCTGGGTCTCCCCCAGGCTACCAGACCCACATGCTTGTCTCCTAGCCTGACCATGTGTAACTGCATAAGTACATGGTACTGCCTCATCCAACTACTTCCCTATCAGGACATCTGCAGGATGGTAGTTCCATACCCCTATTGTGTAAAGACAACCTACTATTGGTATTTTGTCTTTCCCACTTACTGGCTCCCTCACCTTTTGTTCCCCACCTTGCATCAGTAGACACCTGTATGCCACATGGCTCCACTGGTTGCATTCAAAACATTTAACCCTAGCTCTTGGACATGTACCTGGACTAGTGGCTTCCCCTGCTACTGGCAGATTCTGTTGGGGCAGTCTGTGCTGCCCACCATGGGTTCATTTAGACCCATGAGCAGTACTGGGATCCCCTTCTTGTGCAAGGCTGCCCTGCTTGCCAGGTATAGGTCTCCCTTCTTCCCCAACTCATCTGAAGTAGCACATTGTCTATCAGCTAACCAGATCCTCATGTCCTCAGGCAAAGTGCTAAGGGCTTGTTCCCTCACCAAAAGGTCTGCCAGCCCTTCAAAAGTGGTGACGTGACATCCACTCACCCACCTATGGAAATAAGTGCTAAATTCAGCAACATTTTCACACACACTTTCATCTGCCTTTCGTCTATGCTCATGGAACTTTTTCTTATACATTTCAGGTGTTAGCTTAAACAGTTCTAAAAGACATTTCTTAACAGCAGTATAATCAAAACATGCAACGTCTGACGTTTTAGATAAAACAGTTACAGCTTTACCATGGAGTAAGGGGGTCAGGAACCATACCCAGAGCCCTTGGTCATTTCATACTGTTCACATACCCTCTCAAACATATGAATGAAACTATCAAAATTATCCCCTCTTTAAACTGCAGAAGAAATTTACTGAACATTTGTGCTTCTGGGGTCCAGTTACTCCCATCCCCATTACCTCCTGACTCTGGCGAAGAGTCAGCATCTCATCCTCATGCTGTCTCTGCCTCCCTTGCTCCTCAGCTTGCAGATGTAACAGTTTCTCATTCTTCTCAGCCTGCAAATGTTGCAGTCTCTCATTTGCTTCTAATTCCACATGCTTGGCCTCCAACTCAAGTCTCTTTAGCTCCAGCTGGATTTTTAAGTCCACTGCAGAAAGGTTGAGCTGTCCATTATCCGAGGGAATTACATCTCCACTGCCAGTCTGATTGCCCTCCTGGCTGCTGTTTTCTGATATAGCTGTAACCAAGGCTCCTATCAGGTCTGTCTTAGGTTTCCATGCACCAGTCCCCTAGCCTGGCACATCGCTGCCAGCTGATTCCTTGTTATCTTTCCATACTCCTCTGCTGACATGCTGCCTACTCACCCTGACTAACTAAGCTAACAAAAGAAATAAAACAATTGTGATCTGAACTCTGAGTATTCACTGCATGGCTGATTTACAGTATAAAACACCTTCAAAGCTCACTGGACACAAGCTACAGGAGTCACTCTACCCACACCACTACAAGCCAATTAGTATTTGCCAACTAATTAATATGTGATGTGGATATCCCACCACTGTCAAACACAAATGTAAGGTGGATATCCCAACCACTGCCACCACAAATGTGGCACCAGTGCCCTGGCCCAGCAATTAAGGAGCCTCAATCCTCACCACTAACACCAGAGAGGGCATCTCATATGAGAGGAAAGGATAACAAATACACACAGTAAAGTGCAATTTACCTTAAAAGCACACAGAGATCACAGTTATTCCGGGGCTGGTGACTCCCTTGCTCTCCAGGTCCCCAATAAGACTCCCCACTGGTACAGCTATAGGGTCCAGATCTCAGCCTAGTGGGCAAGCTAAAACCTCTGTCACCCTCTCTATCCAACCAGTGCTTTGTGTCCCTGCCCAAGTAGCTGACACACACACACACACACACACACACACACACACACACACACACACACACACACACACACACTTTGAGAAGTGTTTATACAACCGCACAGACACTCCTGGGGAAAGCTGGCACAGGTTCTCCAGCTCTGCCCCCTTTGCCCAGACTATACAGTAGTACCCTGCCACCACCCACTAATAATTATCAGCTACTCAAAGGCCCTCAAAAGGGTGTCCAATTATTACTGTGCTATATTAATATCAAATTGGTAGTATGACTAAACAGTCTCAAGGCTTATTAGAGTGACTTGGTACAGGATCCTTATATACATACAATGTACTCTTAGAGCTCAGCTTATCTCTACACAAAACAGCCACAGTTAAAAGGTTTTAAAATATTTAATAATAAATAATTAAAAACGCAAGACAATACTTTCTCCTACACAATGCTAGTCAAAAGAGTTCAGAGATCACACAGAAATACTTAAAATAATTCAGTAGTACAGTTCTGACATCACAGAAAAACACTTAGTGTAATCTTTCTAGTTTCTAGCTATCCCTACAAAGAAAACACAAGTCTAATATAACTTACTTAAAGAAAACAGGCAGAGTGCTATGAGTTGGATGATCAAGACAAAAATGCTCAATAATCTTTGGTTTTCACTGTTTAAATTGAAACTGCAGTTCTGCTAAACACTTCATCATTCTTCACCCTTCCTGGAGTTCCCAGGCTACACATTAACTACATTTACATTTTTAAAATCTTCCTTTTGTTATCTTGCATCTGGTCAGGAGCAGAGCAATAAAAATACATTTGCATGTTTAAATCTAGCAATTTAACTCTTGGTTAAAACAATAGAAAGAATTTCTTCATCTATACCCTTTGGCACCACTGTCTACATCAAAGGGTCACCACATGCTTTACTTTGGTCAGTAGAGTGCACTGTTGTCACATTTATTTCCAGATGTTCATTGTGTTTCACTGTTGCAGTCCTTACAAAATGGGTTATCCTGCTCCCGGTAGCCCACCGTCAGCCAGAGTATATGACGTCGGCTGCCTTTGGCTGTAAACCCGACGTCAGGAAGCCAGGTATAAAGGAAGGCAGCCAACACCATTTCCTCAATCTTTCTTGCTGCACAGCCCGAAGCAGAAGCAATCCACACGAGTGTCGGTCGGCTGATTATCTTCTTTTGTATTCCAACTACTTCAGTTGAAGACATCCTTAGCTAAGTAACCTGTTGGAGACCCATTTTTCTTGCTTTAACGAATGTAAGAGAAAGTTAATAACAGTCTTGCCTGTGGAAACAGATTCTCCACCGTTATTTTCATTCTTACTGTATCACTTGCTTAGGCCTTGAGCATGACGTCCCTAATTGTGATCTCTGTGCTTCTTTTAATCCGCCTACCATATGCTGTAGAACTAAAATTTTATATAAGCATTTTGGAGTTTGGCCTAGGTTCGTCGGTATGGCGTCTTCTGGTCTCTTGACTTCTGATGTTCCTAAGAAGCGTAAAGCTAAAGATTGTGACAGGCCTAGGGTCAGGTTGGCCGACGACGTCCCAGTTAAGTGGGTAGTCAGTCCAGCAGTTTTCAATGAGGCACTTTCGCAGCCCCTGCAGTCTGCAGATGTTCAGCTGGAGGCCTCTGCCGAGACTTTTCAGAATCCTCCATGCCGCAGGCTTCCACTTCGTTTTCTGACCCTCCGCCAGTCACTACCTTCGATGGGTCCAGAGCCACTAAGCAGGTCCAGGCTTCTGAGGCATCATTTCTTCGGCCTGAGACCAGACCCAGACCGACGGCCTAGGTTCAGACTATCACTGTGGCTAGACCTCCCCTGTCCCTCAGGGCTTTCTAGCAGACCTTCCAGCTGCAAATTTACTCAAAAGCAGGTGCCAGCCTCCCCTCAAATTCCTTAGTCACAGATGATTAAAATGGCTAGTGACCTTTTGACTCTTTTCCGGAGCTCTCAACCTCCTTCTTTTAAGAGAGCTAGAGAATTGTCCCCTGAACTTTTGTCTCCCCTCAGGTTCTGATGTTTCCAGCAACTCTGCTGATTAAGAGGAAGACTCTCAACTTTATTCTGGTTTTGAGGATTCTGATGCAGAAGAATCTCTCCCTTCTGCCTCTTCTACAGAAGATTTTTCTTTTGGAGATACTATGAATACTCTTAGAGAGCATTTCAAGTTGGATAGTCAGGACTATCCTCAGTCTAAGAAAAGGATTAGGGAGTTCTTGGATTTACCACAGCAGAAGCCTCTGGTGCTGGAACTAGTTGATGATGGTTTCATGGAGAATTCTTTGACTCCTAAATCTGTTCCTCCTGCTCCTAAGAAACCTGACAGGTATTATAGAGTTCCTGATTCTCATCAGTTTCTCTTTAGGAATCCTACTGCTGATTCACAGACTATTTCTCAGTGCCCTAAAGGTGTTAAGACTACAGTTGCAAAAAATCCTGTTCCCTCTGATAGAGAATCTAGGGCCTTGGACAGGTGGGGAAAAAGGTTTATACCTCTGCCACCCTTGCTATTAGATCTGTTAATTGTCTTTTTCATATGCTTAAGTTTCAGCAGCATACATTGGAGGCTATTAAGGCTGAAATTGCTAGTGTTCCTTCCCCTGGCGGAGAGTAAGGACATGCAAGATTTATTGAATTCTGCTACTCTTGTGACTAAACATTCTTTAAACTGTGTTTTTTGACAATTTGGAGGCTTCTTGCAGGGCAGCAGCCACTGGATCTGTTATCAGAAGACATGTCTGGCTCAGGAAACAGCCCCTTTCTGAGCCTGTTAAATCTAAGTTACTGGCTGTACCTTTACATAAGGACAATCTTTTTGGTAACAAAGCAGAAGAGGTCTTGAAAAAATTGGAGGATAAAGCCAAATCTATGCAAACTGCTAAAGATATTCTGCAAGTTCAGCCTCCTCGTTTTAGTAGGCATTACCCTTCTAAGAACTGGACTTTTCCTGATCCCAGTAAACAGGGATGCACTAGGTCTAGGGTTTATAGGTCTTCTAGGGGACAGACCTCTACTCCTCAAAAGACTATGGCATGCTTCCTCTTCAAAATCTGGGAGTTCTAAATAACCTTCTCAGAGGAAGCATTCTCTATGACTCAGTCCTCCCCCTGCCTGCCCCTGCTGGCCCAGGGTTACCTTTGGGGGGAAGGTTGACCAATTTTGCAGACATTTGGTCCACCATCACAGATGACACATGGGTACTCAAAATAGTATACCAGGACTACAAGTTTTATTTTCACACTTTTCCTATTCACCAAGGATACCCAGATATTCCTCCAAATCAAAAGGCAGAAGCAGAAAAGCAAATTTCTTCCTTGCTGAACCTGGGAGCAATAGAGCCAGTTCCTGTACTTCAGATAGGCCAAGGTTTCTACGCAAGACTTTTTCTGGTTCCCAAAAAAAAGGGGCACCTGGTGCTCCATTCTAGACTTGTCCATGCTGAACACTTTTCTGGTGATTCCCAAATTCAAAATGCTCACTCTTCAGCAGTTGCTGCCAATGCTGGCCAAGGATTCCTGGCTGATGACTTTGGATCTCAAAGAAGCTAATCTGCACATACCAATTCGGGAAAGTTGCAGGCAGTACCTTCATTTCAGAGCTGGAAAGTGACACTACCAATTCTCTGCACTGCCCTTTGGCTTATCTACTGCTCCCAGAGTTTTTACAAAATGCCTGGCTTCGGTCATTGCTTTTTGCAGGCAGAGAAACATTCAAATTTACCCTTACTTGGATGATTGTCTCATTCATGCAAACTCTCTAGAACAACTTCTAAAGGATTTGGATTTTGTAAGGAACCTTCTCACCTCTTTGGGCTACACTCTCATAGGTTCATAGGTTCATACTAGGCTATCTGTCCTGGGGCAATTATAAGCCTAGCCTGATTCTGTATGGCTTACGCCACCCCTTGATTTGAGTATACTGTGCCCTTTTTAAGGTTTAGTTTACTGTGCCTCTGTCTAATAGTGACAGGGGAGTAATCCCTGGGACAAACCTACGATCCCCCATCCACTTATCGAGATTCTTCTTGAAGAGATACAGTGAGGAGCTCTGCCTCACATGAACTGGAATTCTATTCCAGAGTGAAGGGAGCCTCTGGGTTATGAACCTGTCCCTCCAGCAAGTTCTATTTATTTCTGTGCTGAGGTTCAAGTCCCTCGAGCGTGTGGCTCTAAGGGATTTAGATTTACTGAGGTGGAGCATGTCCATTAATTCTGGATTTGACATAGCTTTGTATGTCAGGCATAGATCGCCTCGAAGTAGGCGGTATGCAACTGAGTAGAGCTGGAGTTTTTTTAACCAAGCAGCATATGGCATCTGTTTGAGACCCTTGATCCTCTTGGTGAGATACTTTTGGGGTCTTTCTAATTGCTGCAGGTGTCAGGTAAGGTACATCCCAAAAGGGGCATTGTATTCTATGATGGGCCTGATGAGGGATGAATAAAGGGGCACGATTACCTCTCTTGATCTAGATGTGAAACCCTTCGTGATGAGGTGGGCTATGTAGAAGGTCTCTCTAACCACTTTGGCAATGTGGTTTTCAAAGGAGAGATTGCTATCAACTTGGGTCCCCATGTCCTTAATAACTTTCTCTGTACTTAATGAGTTTCCACCTATGTGGTAATTTGTGGGCACATTGTTTTTGCCAAAGGGTATGACTATACATTTTATGGCATTTAGCTTTAAACCATGGTGCTGGCACCAGTTATCTGTCTCTGTGAGACCTTTTTGAAGGATGTTTGTGTCAGCTGGAGAGTTGATTATGGCGCCCAGTTTGCAGTCATCTGCGAACTTGGTGAGCCATAGTCCTCCCATGTTTGCCTGTACCTCGGAAAAGTATATACCGAACAAGAGTGGTCCCAGGACAGAACCCTGTGGGATGCCACTTGTAACCGGTTATGAGTCTGACATGGCTTCAGCAACTCTCACTCTGTGGGTTCTGTCTTTGAGCCAGTTTGCGACCCATCTTGTGACATAGGGGTTTATATTTAAGCTGGATAGCTTATCTATGATGCCCGAGTGGGGTATTGTGTCAAATGCCTTTGCAAGGTCCAGATAGGCTGTGTGGACTACCTTCCCTTCATCTATGGCTTTGGTGACTGTTTCAAAGAAGTCAACCAGGTTCAAAAGGCAGGATCTGCCCTTGACAAAGCCGAACTGGGTGGGATCTAGTGTCTGTAGGTCCCCAATGTCTTTGTTTATAAGCTCCATGATGATCCTCTCCGTAGCCTTGCAGACTAAGCTAGTCAGGCTTATGGGGCGATAGTTTCCAGGGTCCGTAGAGGCTTCACCTTTGTGGAGTGGGACCACTGTTGCTGTACGCCATTCTGTGGGCACATATCCTGTAGTGAGGCTGAGATTGTATAGCTGTTTTATTTGAGGGATTAGTTCCTCTTGTAGTTCATGCAGGATGCAAGCTGGGACGCCATCTGGTCCCATGGAAGCAGTGTTTTTTGCTTTGGAGAGGGCAGCCTTCACCTGAGCATCTGAGATGTTTGGGAGGCAGCCCTCTGCCGGGATAGATACTTGCTCTTTTGGGGGGGGGGTTGCACTGAACCTGTCTGCCAGGATATTGGCGATGTCTGTGGGTTCAGTGTATGTTTTGTCGTTTAGAATCAACTCAGAACAAGTCTGGGAGTTGCATCCCAGGTTTCTAACATAACTGAAAAAAGCCTTATGATTGTCTTTGGTGTCCTGTGCAATTTTTCTCTCTAAGCTGGCCTTGGAGGATTTTATGAGGGATCGTAATTTTTTGCTAGTACTGATCAGAGATGCCTTCCCTATTAGGGATTTTGCTCTATCATGTAGTAGCTTCCTCCTTCTGTTGTACAGTTTATTTATGGCAGGGTCCAGCAGACTGGGCGCCTGCCTTTGGATGATTGGGTCTTGGTTTTGTTTGGGATAGCATGATCCATGCATTCCTGGAGATGTCCGTAGAATGCATTTATATAGGATTCTGCAGTTTGGGCTGTAGTTTCCACTGGCCCTGGGGTCTTGAAGGATTCCACTTCAGTTTTGAGAAGTGAGAAGTTCGCTTTTGAGAAGTTTTCACTGTGGTTTTCTGGGCTGGGGTGGGGTCGGGATGTGGACATCCAGTGAGATTAATTTATGGTCTGATCTTACCAATGAGGGATATACTTCTGGTGTGGAGCATAGAGTCCCCATGTTGGTAATGATCAGGTCTAGCATGTTGTCCCCTCTTGTGGGAGTGGTGACTAGTTGTTCCATAGCATTTGAGTTTATAATTTCCAGGAATCTTTGGGCTAAGGTGCTGGGGCTTGAGTAGTGCTCCCAGTCAATGTTTGGGTAGTTGAAGTCGCCCAATATAATGGTGTTCTGAGAGATCTTCATGTTCTCCAATGTTTTCAGGAAAACTGAATGGGATTCCTGACTTTGAGAGGGTGGTCTGTAGGATGCTATAAACTGAAAAGCAGTCTTGCCCACTGTTAGTTGCACATGGATGGTCTCCAATACTTCGTGCAATGCCACTAACCTGGAGGTGTGGATATCCTTGATAAATATGGAAACTCCCCCTCCTTTTGTGGTTCGGTCTGGGTTTTGGGGCCAAAAAGCATGATACGAGGTATAGCCTTGGTAGTGCTGGGGTGCTCTCTGGAGCCTTGAACCAGGTTTTTGTCACTGCACAGATATCAATGCTCTCCATACTGAGGAGAGCTTTGAGTGCGTGCATCTTGAGGTTAAGACTTCTGGCGTTTAGCAGCATTACCCTTAGTTTCTTGTTCCTTGTGCTGTCTATGGGGGTGGGTTTGACTTTTGAGCCTTGCCTAAAAAAGGCACTATGGGGGTGGCAAGAGCCTTTGCCAATATCCGAAAGCCCAGTGGTGACAGGTGCAAGCCGTTCCTAGCGAAGCAACGTGGCTTGTAGAGCATGTCACCCCAGGCTGACAGACACTGGATCCCCTTTGAATGACACCAAAATTTTAGCCAATTGTTAAAATCGATCATTTTGTCTTTGTACTGTGGCATCATTCTAGGTGAGGGTAAGATGCTGCTCAAGGTCAGGGTCATACCAGCCTGGGCTACATGATCAGAGAGCTCCTCTATGTCTCTTTTCATGTAGTCCAGGGAGGTGCGTCTCAGGTCATTCACACCAGCATGTACAATGACTGAGTCATATTTGTATTTGCTTTGGAGTGACCTGAGTGCTTGCGTTATGTGTCGGATCCTAGCACCCGACAGGCAGCTCACCGTGACCTTCTCTTTATTCAGCCTGGTGAGCAGGACGTCAGTGTGTCTGACAATAGAGTCACCTATAACAAGAGTATCAGGTGTGTTATTCAGCCTTAAGGGCTGTGGCTGCTTGGCACACTGACTTTGTGGGTTAGGTGTTGTGTGTGTTTTGTTTTGAGGTAGCGTTTGCTTGGATGTCTGCTTTGGAGGTCTCTGTTGCTTAGGTAGATTTTTATTTAGAGCCTCTGAGTATGTTTTTGTGTATTTATGTGTTTGGTTCACTGATGTGGTGGGACTATGTGATACTGGAATTGTGTTGTGTGAGGTTACCTTCTCCTCCTGACTGGTTACACCAGTTTTGAGATGAAAGAGCTCAGCCTCCTGTTTGGCTAAATAGTTGCATCTCTCACATATATTTGAACCTGTTTGGAGGAGGAGAGGGTTGTCCATGTACATGAGACAGTTGTAACATTGCCTCAAAATTCTCAGATTCACCAGCTGGACTGGAGAGGAAACCATTGACTGACCTTTGGACATGCTAGAGTAACAGGGAAACTGAATTTAAGACGGACCAGTAGAGGACAGGGTAATCGTAGAGAGTATAAGAGTAAGTAGTGCTTATGGTTTAATAGTGCTAACTTGTAGGATTACTTAATTGGACCAGTGAAGGGCCTTAGAATGAGAATATGGTGTTTAAATTGAGAGATAGAGCAGTTCTAAGGGAAAAAGTGAAGAGCAGACTTTGTGGAGCCAGGAATAGTTTAAACCCAATTAGGCGGCGCTGCCCGTTGTTGCGCTATGCTCAAAAACGTGCAAAAGAGAGTTTTAAGAGAGGAAGATGAAGGAGTTTTGGAATTGACCCAAAATGGCCAGTAAAACTACAGTTTCAAGTCAGTAACCACTCCCACAGGGGCAGGCAGGCTGCTCAATGTTTTTCACTGCCACTGATCAACAGAGAGACTTTCCTTTAGCCCAAGCAAAAAATGGCCTCACAGAAACTTACAAACAGTTCAAGAACAAAAAGCCTGTAACTGAACTTTTTTAAATCTCAGAAAAGTGGGAAAAAAGCAAGATTTTTTTTTGTTTTTTTGTTTTTTCAGAGATAGCAGAGGTTAACAAGTATCAACAAGTTATAACAGTGCAGTAAATGACCCCACACAAGAGTGCTAGGCCAAAGACAGATAAAATGCAAGTTTTGAGAAAAAAACGATTTTAAAAATAAGTGCAAACAGGAAATTCAGTAAACAGCTCTAGGTTGTGCTCTAAATACAGTTACTAATGAAAGGAAGTCAAGAATGGTACCCACAAGGGAGATTGTATTCCTGGGAGCGAGTCTGAATACAGCTGCCCAGATGGTATTCCTCCCTCAAGAGAAACAAATGCAGCTTTCAACTTACTTCACGGATTTGGCAAGCATGACCCAGCTCTCTGCAAGGCAATTCCTGCAAGCCCTGGGATTCATGGCTTCATGTATTCTGATGAGTCTATATGCCAAACTGCATATGAGGAAAATACAATGGTACCTCAAGTACCTTTGGTGTTAACACACATACAGGATTTAGAATTGATACTGCCTCTGATTCCCTGTCTGCAGACAGAGTTTCTTTGGTGGGTGACAGCTTGTTCACAGAACAAAGGTCTGCCTTTTCAACCACCTCCTGCAATCATGACTCTCACCACAGATGCCTCAGACTACGCTTGGGGAGCGCATCTAAATGGCAGATGCGTACAGGGGACCTGGAGCAACCAACAGATTCACCTGCATATAAATCTGAAAGAACTGATAGCAGTCCAGCAGGCCTTGCTGGCTTTCAAGCATCTTCTTTCTCCTGGAACTGTTCTAGTCAGGACAGACAACACCATAGTCATGTGGTACATAAACAAGCAGGGAGGGACTCACTCTTACCCCCTGTGCAGGCAAAGCATGATTCTATGGTCCATAGCAGCCTCCATGGGCATACATCTGATAGCTCAGTTTCTTCTAGGCAGACTCAACACCTTGGCAGATCGGTTGAGCAGGCAGGTCCTGGATCCTCATGAGTGGCAACTGAACAAGACCATCTTCTATCGCATCATTCAGCAGTGGGGTTCTCCCTAGGTGGATCTCTTCTCATCTCCGAACAACCATCGTCTTCCAATATTTTGCATGAGGGAACATCACGACAAAGCCTGGAGAGTGGATGCTCTGTCCTTCCCCTGGACACAGCTTGCAATTTATGCCTTCCCTCCTCTGCCTTTTCTTCCCAGAGTGCTGTTGAAGATGAGGGACAAAAAACCAAAGGCCATTATCATAGCTCCAGACTGGCCCAAACATCATTTGTATCCACTGCTTCGCAGTCTCACCCAGTCTCAGCCTTGGCATCTTCCCCTGATACCAGATCTCCTGGTTCAGGAAGAAGGAAAATTTCTACATCCTTATCTTCAGACTCTGCATTTGGCGGCCTGGCTCATAGTCTAAATCTATCTCAACAGGTGGTTGAGCTTCTTTGTGAGGCCAGGTGGCCTAGCACTAGGAAATCTTATACAGATAAATGGAAAAGATTCTATATTTGGATGCAAGCTAGAGGGGAAGACTCTTCTCAACCATCTCTTCCTCTTATTCTTGATTACCTGGCAGGCTTGCTTAAAGGGGGGGCTTTCCTTTTCTTCAATCAAGATTCATACCGCAGCAATTTCTGCTTATTTTTCCTTTGAGTAACCCATCTTCTCACATCCTTTGATGAAGCAGTTCCTAATGGGGGGTTAGCAATTTAAAACATCCCAGAAGGGCACCTACTCCTGCTTGGGATCTTAATTTTGCGCTTGAGAAACTTACTCTGCCTCCTTTTGAACCAGCTGCCTCAACAGATTTAAAGTTTCTTTCCTGGAAAACTGCTTTTCTCTTGGCCATTACTTCAGCTAGAAGAGTTTCTGAGCTGCAGGCCTTAATGGCAGTAGAGCCTTTTAACATCTTCCATGCGGATAGGGTTTCCATTCGAACCAATCCTTCCTTTATGCCTAAGGTGATTTCTAGCTTGACTCTTAATCAATCTATCCACCTGCCTACCTTTTTTCCTAAACCTCAGAAGAGAGGAGAAAGACTTCTGCACTCCCTTGATATGCATAGACAACTTTGATTTTATCTGGACACGACTAAAACCTTTCAGAAGTCTGACCAGTTGTTGGTCAGTTTTGCATCTGCAGCTCAGGGCAAAGCTATTTCTAAACAGACAATTTCTAAATGGATTGCCCATTGTATTCACTTTTGTTACTTGCAGCAAGGCAAGGTTCCTCCTCAGAGTATCAGGACCCATTCTACTAGAGCAACTTCCACCTCAGCAGCTTTTTTGAGAGGTGTACCTACTAAGGACATCCTGGAAGCAGCTACTTGGACTTCTTTTCACACTTTTACAAAGCATTACAATTTACCTTTGTTTTCTAAATCCATGGCTGGTTTTGCCACTGCAGTGTTGCTGGACATCCATACCAACCCTTAAACATTGGGAATTCCTCCTCCCTTTTTTCTTTGGGCTTTGGGAATCAACCCACTTTGTAAGGACTGCAACAGTGAAACACGACGAACATAGTACAGTTGCGTACACTTACCATAAATGTAGATGTTCTAGTGTATTCACTGTTGCAGTCCTGGTTTCCCCCCCTCCATCCCCCTTTTTTCCTATGGCACAGACTATCTGTTTATTTTGTGGATGGTATATTTCCTGGGATTTTCTTTTCCTGGTCAAGCCTTCTTGGGGGCTCCTGACAGTTATGGCAAGAAAAACTGAGGAAATGGCATCGGCTGCCTTTCAGGTTTATGGCCAAAGGCAGCCGTCATCATATACAAAGGCTTTGGTATTCTGGCCGAGTGTGGGATACCGGAAGTCAGAAAACCCATTTTGTAAGGACTGCAACAGAGAATACACTCGAACATCTACATTTATGGTAAGTGTACATAACTGTGCTTTCCACATGTAACAGTATTTCTTTACTTTTAAGACAACAAGCCTGTAGTTTACATTCATATTTACGAATGACAGATTTATGTATAAAATCCTATCTGGCTAGGCTGCCAATGATAGAATTATCTATAAAATTCTTTCTGAATAGGCTGGCAGCCTTCACAACTCGAGTGATACAAGTGCTTCCAGAAGGTGCAGACTTTGCTTTAAGCTCCTAGCGTTTAGTAGCATAACCCTTATCTTGTTATGACTGACAATTTTCATGTCTGCAAGTTTGTTTTTGACACCTTGCCTAAAAAGGAACTATGGGGGAGGCAAGATCCTTTGCTAGCAGTAGGAAGCTTAGTGGTGCCAAGTGAAAACCTTCTCTGGCAAAGCAGTGAGTTTTTTTTCTGTACACCTTTATTGAATTATCACTTGTGAAATAGGCAAATTTACATTTATACCAAAGTAATCAAATTGTATTAACTTAAGGTTAACAAACATTATACTTCACATATACTGCTATATATCATATGACCTAAGCATACCACTCAACCTCTAAGAACAAGACATTTGGTCATAAATAAAAGTGGGACAAATGCCCAAAAATAGGAACAGTTTTTAAATATTGCTCTTAGAAACTTAGAAAGTTGATAGAATAACAGGTTTTGCATTAGCATAAATTTTCAGAAGGGTATAAGGCCTGAAACTCAAATGCCTATCATTATTTTCTAACTTAAATCTTTAATGATTTGCCACTAGTTGGCTAAAAAACCACAATTTTATGAAAAATGGACCAAATATATGAGACAAAAATCTAGACATTCTGCAAAAGTCTGTACAGTTGAGAGGTATGAACCTAAGCAACATTATATAAATTATTAAATTCCTTCCCCCCCCTTTTTTTTAACAAGAAACATGTCTATTAAACAATCACTTATACCATAAGCAATCATACATTTATATAATTGAAAATGAACCACACCAACACAATCCTAGTTGCAAGCATTTTACATCACAAACCATACTGACAGACTCCCAGTTGCAAATATTATACATCCCTTATAATCTACCCAATTATTTAAGTCAAACATTATATAGCACATTTAAGTCTTGCCTTCCATTAAACCTCGTTCCTCCCTTGTATGTATAATTCCCACAGTTCCCATTTTTTTCCCATGCAATTTGCTCCTACTGTTTTCTAAAGATCTCATTTCCAGTAATTTTATATCTGTTACTATATCCACTACTTCTAATATAGTTGGTTTAGATTTTGATATCCATTTTCTAGTAATTGCTTTTTTGGCAGCCACCATAATTAGATACAACAAGGCCTTACTATGGCAAGGTGATTCCAATTCTGCATCATACCTCAGAAAAATCATCTCCTTCATCAGACCAATTCACCCACCCAGCATCTCTGACAGCGCATCCTGCAGGGAATCCTGGAAGTCCACAAACCCACTGAACTTCCACAAAATATGTTCCAAAGTACCTTTCTTGCCATCACCCCTCCAACATTTGCTGTCTGAGGAAAAATTATGTGGAGTGTACTTAGGGTATAAAAATATCTATGTAAAGATTTCTAAGCAAAAATCCTAAATCTTCTAGATTTTGTTGCATATTTAGGAGATATACATATACCCTATCATTGTTTCTTATTGAATTGCTTATCCAGTCTGTCTTCCCAATCCTTTCTATCCTCCTCTAATTGATCCTTATATTTATCATGCAATATTTACATATGCTCTACTAATTATTCATTTTTTAATGACAGCTTCTCTTCTAGAGTCTACTAAAACCTCTACCAGTGCAAAGCAGTGAGGTTTATTGAGCATGTCCTCCCAGGCTAGCAGAAACTGGTCCCCTTTAAATGACACCAAAAACTAAGCAAATTATTAAAATCAATCATTTTCTGTTTACACTGTGGCATCAGTCTAGGTGAGGGCAATATGCTGCTCAAGAATAGAGAAATATCTGCCTGGGACACATTCTCAGCTAACTCAACCATGTCTCTCTTCATATAGCACAGTGAAGGATTGTCTCAGGTCGCTCAGTGCAACATGAACTATGACAGAGTCATAACGGTACTTGTTGCTGACAGACCTGAGTGCATGCTTGATCTGACAGGCAGCTGACCATTTCTTTCTCCTTGTTTAACCTGGTGAGTGGGACATCCATGTGTCTTACTGTTGAGTCTCCAATGACAAGAAAATGTGTTTTTTGAGTGTTACACCTTAAGGGCTTGGTAGGTGAGACATGGGGGTTTCTATGTGTTTTAGGTGCTGTGGTAAATGTGTTAGTTGTAGCAGTCTTGGGATAGAAACCTCTAAGTACCTCCTCAGAAATCATGGAGTCCAAGTGTGAGGCATCTTCAAAAGAAAATGAAAAACAAGACCATGCAGTCTGAGCAGTTCAGGGATATAAAATAAGTAGCCTGATGGAGACAGAGGGCATTTTTTTAATGGAAAGGGAGATGAATAAAGGGAACATTCTTTTTAAATGGGCAATCTCAGAATTACCTGGGATATACATAATGCCATCTTTATAATAATAAATACAAGATTGATTGTTTTTACATTTTATTCAGTCCTAAATTATTAGGGAATCTGAGGGATAATATGTGTGTGCACAATGACAAGTCAATAAACAATCTTAAATTTGTTTTGGAACCTTGGTATAAATTATTTGTTTTGATTCATAAGTAATTTGAGCTGATGTACACGTTTCCAAAAAGTATTCTTTTTACTGGTCCTTGTTTTACTCCTCCAAATGGAATTTGTACAAACTTTCACAAAATATATATGTATTATGTCTTCCTACTTCTTGTTCAGTAAGTCATAGTTAATCTGAACTCTTAGGAAAAAGACGCTTACTCTTATATTCATTTCCATGAATGTGTCTCCTTTAATTCCTGGAACATGCTGACATGTCAAATTTACCCAACATGCTTTAAGTAAACGCTTTGGTTTATCTCTCTGTGGCAACATGCGAACACTCCTCAATGCTTGCTCCTGTTCTACTAAGAATTTGATGAGTCCCTGCACCAGGTCAGAGTACTTTTATCCCCGCATCCAAAACTAGAGAGTTAATGCTATTGAGAGTATCAGCTTATGAGAATTAGATAGTGCTGTGTCATTACCAGTGTCCATTATAAGACATATTAGTAAAAAACAAAGCAACTGTTACAGACTTTCCAATGCTACGTGCATTATGTAGAATTTATACAACGATCCCTCCCATTAATATTCCAAAACGTGCATGCTGATTGGTCAGCGTGCACGTTGTAAATCAGACTTATACTAATAGAAAAAGGTCCGGTCACCCAGACTTTTTCCATTAGTATAAGTCTTTTATTTTTCTTACAGCAACGGAGAAAGCAAGATCTCCGTTACTTTTTAGAAAGTGCCTCGTCATGTTAAAGGAGTTTAACATAGCGAGACAGCTTTAAAAAAAGCAACGAGAGTTCCATTGCTTTTTTTAAAGCTGTCTCGCTATGTTAAACTCCTTTAACATAGCGAGGCACTTTCTAAAAGGCAACGGAGATCTTGCTTTCTCCGTTGCTTCCACCCACAGCTCTGATGTACTGCATAAGTATATGCATGTGCAGTACATCAGAACTGCCGCAGAATACTGGACAGCTGCGGAAGGGCAGCAAGGAGGCATTATACAATGCCATTATTTAAGAAAACTAAGTATTTTTTTCTTAAATAATGTCATTATATAATAGCAATAACCCACTTCTGGATGTGGGTAATGCTGGATTTACCCATGGTTGTCTTTGTTTGGCCACACCACCCTCATGACCAAACCATGCCAACCATGGGTAAATCCAACATTACCCACACCCAGGCGTGGTTATTGCTTAAATAATGAACACTGCCAGTATAGAAAACTCTTGCCTTTAGTGGTTTGTTTCTGAATTTGAGTGTGTCATTAGAATATTAATTTTAATTTTTCAGGATGGGACAAGTATTATATTGCAACTGTGATATTTTCTACTTCATTTTTAAGAGGACGATGAATGTTGCCTGGTGCTGTTAAACATTGCCTACAGCAGTCCTTTCCTGATAAACAAACAAAAGCAATACATTTTGTTCATTTAGTTACATCTTTATCTTTAAATATATTAAACACGTCTACTTACCAACGATGATGAGGTCCAACAAGTATACTTGCTCTTCCTTATCAGAGAATCTCATGCGTTGCTCATATCTCCCAGAATCGGTGTATAACAGCCCACAGATTGTTAAGGACCCATTTTTATTCATCTGTAGTCTGTCTTTGAAGTGCTTTACAAAATTGGGAGTGATCTCTCCTTTTTTATCCATTTCTACTAATGTAACTGAAGTCTTAGACCAAATCCATATCTTTTTTGTTAGGTTTGCTTGATCTTCTATTTTCCATTCTATTGTGACAGATTCATTCAGTGCTGCATAAAGTGTTTCATTTCCTACTTCTGAGATACCCAAGACGCTGATCTCTGAAATGTTAAATTACAGTTCAAAAATATTGTGTTAAAAATGATACACTGGAATAATGAGATATGAGAACCATGAATGTAAAAAACATGTACAATAATAAATCATAGAATACAGGTCATTCACAATATGTTACCCTAGCAGTTATAATAACATTAGTGCAAACTGGACAAAAATAAAACTTTCTGAATAATGAGGCAGGCAGTCTGGAGTAACCAGTGTGGATTTCTGTCAGTGACTGCAAGAATGCATATTAAATTATCTGCTGACTGACTCTAGCATAGTGCACAAAGGGGGTTAATCCATCTGTGCACTACGCCTAATAACACCTCCACTCACAAGTGTGGTTCACAGACACAGATCATGACTCCTAATTACAATGTACCTCAGACCCTTATTTTTCACAAAATGCTACAGGATTACATTGTACAGAGTACTGTATGTAATGCTGGTATCCAAACTTTTCTGCTTCCATCAGCAGCCCAACAGCTGTTGTACTGAGCTGTCTATCATGACATCACAATACAGCAGAGCATAGAAAACCTACATACTAAAGCTTACTTTAGCACATAGGTGTCTCCTGCTACTTTGTACTCTGTCATTATGCATGGAAGATATCAAAGTCATTAGCCATTACAGCCAGACTGGGAGCTTTACTACAATATGCTAATGAGGAAATCTTGTGCTGAATAAGGCTCTGTTTGCAGGAACTTAGGAGTGTCACTGTGGGGGGAGGGGGGCAGGTTTGCCTGCACCATATGTTAGTCCATTACCAGGAGGCCTTTCTCTGCTGTGCATTGGAAATGGCTATTTTATTATTTTGTACAGCAGTGCTGATATACTACTCAGTTCTGTGTTCTAAGCCAGATATCAGCAGGGGAAAAGGGATGGCTGCACTCACAAATGATACATCATCCATTTATATACAGCTGGACACCCATAACTTACTCCCAAGGTAGGGTCACCACCCGTCCCTCTTTGCGAGGGACAGTCCCTCTTTGGGCAGTCATGTCCTGCGAAAAAAAACTTAAAAATTGCATATGTCCTGAGATTTTTAGGACAAAAATATTTCCAAAGTTTTCTTTAATAGTTACATAAAACATTTTTTTTACATCTGAAACACCTAAATGTTATATGAAATAGCATAAACAACTCAAATGCTACAAGAATAAGCTTTTATTTGGGCAAAAAAGTGAAGTTTTGTCTTTTGCACTGATCATGGGTATGTTTTGCCCTGCAGAATTTCATGTTTCTACAAAAAATGTTCCACTTTGGGCATTTGAAAAGGTGGCAACCCTATCACTCCACTAGGACCAGTTCATACTTTGGCGGTCTGCCTTTTTTTAACCATGTACAGTTCAGTCGTGGGTGATTATCATGAGGATTATGTGAATACTATACAGTGTGTATGCCATGGAACACGTGCACACATGAAAGATCTTGCCCCATTGTGTACTAGTCTTTATGAACTGCTAAGTGCTTTGGTACAAGATATCCTGCCTACTAGCCTTACTCAATTATGTGAAATCATTTAGGAAAAGATCCTCTTCTGTTTTCAGCCATTACAGTGATAGCCAAGTATATGAATTTTATTTATTTTTCCAGTTCTTAATCCTATCACAGCAATAATACATGCATATACATGTCCTGAGACATCTTCTCACCATTAAGTGTAATAATAAGATAGCTACCGACTCATTATATACACTTAATATTGCATATCATTGATATAAATCTTCCTTCTGTATTCTTGCCCCTCTCATTCAGGCACTTCCTTTTTTCCACCCCCTTTTCATACCATTACTGTACTTTATATGACCCCCTTCCCCACCACAGTCTGCTCTAATGAGCTCTAATTGCATTTTTTATTTATCTTTTTGTTGACTGAGTTAGTCCCATAAGGCTAGCAGCCTCTTTTTTTTTTTTTTTTTTGGGGGGGGGGGTGGTATTTATTTTGCTTGGGGAAATTTGGCCAGACCATCAGAGAAATTCCCCTACAGTAGGTACAGTGGGACCTTTTATATCCACATGAGCTACTACCAACTCAGGCAGGTGGGATCTTGGTTTAAGATCTCATCTGAAGAGCAGCACACTCAGGGAAGCAGCACCCCCCTTATGCTGCACTGCAATCTCAGTAATTGATTGTTAACCTATCTATATATCTACATATATATGTATATCCCCATATATCGACATATATCTCTCTCTCTCTCTCTCTCCCTCTCTCTCTATACATATATATATATATATATATATATATATATATATATATATTTATACCTAACCAAGAGGATTACTGGCCTCAAACAGTTGCCCTATGCAGCATGATTGAAAAAGCTAAGACTGTTCTCTGTTGCATACCGCTTTCTCAGAGGCGATCTCTGTCTAACGTACAGAGCCATGTTCAACCCAGAATTGTTGAACATGCTCCATCTTAGCAAAACCAAATCTACTCGAGCTACACGCTCTAGGGATATAAACCTCAACACAACAATGAATAGAACATGCTGGAGAGATAGATTCCCTTCGCAGAGACTTCCCTTACTATGGAACAAGGTCCCGATCTACATAAGACAGAGCCCCTCACTATCACTCTTCAAGAGGAACCTTGATGAGTGGATGGGTAACAGAAAGTTCACACCGGGGATCACACCAACAGCACTACCAGATAGGGGCCAAGGGTACCAGCTGCTAGTACAAGGGTCTAGGGAACTACTAAAGGGGCGGTGAATACCGCACAATATGGCTGGGCTAATATATGCCTTCGGGCAGATAGCCCAGTACCAACCTATGAACCTATGAACCTATATATGATGTGTATATATATATATATATATATATATATATATATATATATATATATATATATATATATAAAAAACAAACACCTTTCATTGGGTACATGCCGGTTTGTCCTATTTCAACACATTCCTACCTTTTGTGTTTTATCCTGTTAGTATACACGACTGCCATTTTGTACATCTCAGGTAGCTTAGTGGTATGTTATTGTGATGAATGTGTACATGGTTGCGTGTTCTAATCCTGGCAGTGATATCTTACCTCTCAGAGCAGGCACTGGTAGTGCAAGGGTGATTAACGCACTTTTCAGTGGCTGTGTTCCACATGTTTATTATTCTGTGGAGAACTACCTATATATGCAAGCTGTGTTTAAGGTATACTATGTAACATGTAAACATCTGTGAAGATTCCTGCCAGGGATACTCCCCATTATTTGGAACTACATTCCTGATTACATTATACAAAACCCCTCACTAACACTCCAGGGAATCCTTGCAGAGTGGGTGGGGAATAGTGGCTACACCCCATGGATCCCACAACTGGCTCTGCTCCACAGAGGGACAGTTAGTTAATCGATAGGGTGGTGACAGCAGACACGTTTTGCCTATGTTTATGAGTGGCCTCGGCAGTTGGGCATGTACCTACCTATGTATCTATGAACCTATACATACAGTATGGACACATGCTGATAGCTTAATTTACTGTTCAGGTATTGACTTACCTTGTGCCAATGGCAGTTGTGTGTACAATAGTTGAGGGCTACCTATGTAGGATGCACACAGTAGACCATCTATACATGACAATTTACAGATGGTCATGTGTGTGTGCCATCCATGTTTGCTGTGTGTGTAGGTGGAGAAGTGTGTCAGTCCATGAGTGCCTACACTGTCAGTGTGTGCTATATGTTCCCTCTTTGCCAAGGCATGGGTATACTGGGTATGCTTCCGTCTGCTTACTGGGGCTAGCACAGGTGTTCATGGTCTGAGTCCCTCCGTGCCTGTGGGTCCCTTGGCAATAGTGGTGGGCTGTGAGGGCCTTCACCATTCTGTCCCTGTTGCAGCTGTTTTGTGTAGCATGACACATACTATGAAGATGTGGGCATACATTCCTGGAGAATACTGCAAGGCTCCACCAGATATAGCCAAGCAACGGAACCATGATTTCAGCATCCCAAACACGTGTGCTATGATGATTCTGGTTTCTGCATGTGCCTCATTATGGCGTTCTTGCATGACTGTGTATGCATTTCTGATGGGAGTCATCATCCACGGTTCCAGTGCATAGCCAGCATCCCCCACGAGGTGGCCATATGGGATGTCCCCCCTGGCAAATACCTGATACAGCTGTGAGGCATGCCAGATGTGGGAGTCGTGATAGCTTCCTGGGCTGCCAGCACACACACATCCATGATAATGCCCTGGGCATTGCACACAACCTGGCAGTTGATGGAGGGGAATCCCTTGTGGTTTATGTAGTACCTACCTTGCTCACTGGGTGGTGACTTGATGTGCATGTGCGTGTAGTCTATTGCACCCAGTACCTCGAGGTAGTCTGCCACACGGTGGAAGAGACGCATATTGCTGGCCAACTCCTCCTGCATTCGGGGGAAGTATATGTGCTCATTGGCATGTGGTAACATGGCATCCAGGAACTGGTGGAGTACCCTGGATGCTGATGCCTGTGAGATCCCCATGATATCCCCAGTTGGCCTTTGGAAGGTACCTGTGTGCTAGTATTCTCAAGGATACACATACCTTTGTGTCCACTGGGATGGGTTCCCTTCTGTTACTTCTGGCTCTGAGACGTGGCTGGCACAGCTCAACAAGTTGCTGTATGAAGTCCCTGTCCACCCTGTAATGCTCTACTATCTCCAGATCATGTAGCCCCTGGTAGGTTACCCTGGGTCTGAACACTCTTCTCCTCCTCCAGTGCCTGAGATGGTTGTCAGCATCATCCTCCACACGACCATCAGTCTCCAACACATGCTGGTGAATCAAAGCTATGGCGGCCCCTAACATGTACATATTAAAAGTTCCCCGTCTGTACACACCAATGGTGCAGAGTGTCTGGGAATACACAAGTGTGTGTGTGGGGCTTTCACACCTTATACTATTGTGCAATGGATGATGCTGATGTAATTGGGTGTGTTTGTGCTATGCTAGCAGCAGGGTATCTTAATTATTGGTTTTACAGCACATACTGCTATTTGGGGTCTTTGGTGTTGACTTACACTTGGCTGCCATGATTCATCTATTACCCTTTACTTCAATTTTCATCCTGATTTCCCTCCCATTGTCAGGCATGCATCCAGCTGCCGGCTTTCTTGTTTTGTACTTTCACAACCCAGGACTGTGTTGGGAAATGTGTTATGTAGCTGATCTACTGCAGGTTTGCTTTGTTCTGCTGTGACAGTTCTCTTTTCTTTGATGTACAGCACCTCCCCTTTCCTGTTCTGCAGGTAGCTGCTAGCAGCCTTGTTAGCTGTAGTGTATGGCCCACTGCGAGTTTCTAGGTGTAATTACTCATTTGTACTCCAATTACCATGCTGCAGCATTTCCTTATTGTCTTCCCATATCCTTCCTGTTTAAGCTGTGGTGCGCACTGCGCACAGCCATTTACTGGGTTTCGTGCACGTTTTCATCCACGTTCACATGAACTTTTGGTTACCTTCTGTGCTCTCAGCTAAGCAAAGCTATGGCTACTTCTACACCCCTATCCTGCGGCTTTGCTTAGCAACATGCAACATGGATTAGCAATGATCCAATGTGCTTACAGCTACGGTGGCGCGCCCCTCTCTTGATGTCATGTTTACCTCTAGGCCACTCCTCTGTGTTGTACTGCTACGCCGTGTGGTACATCCTTATGCCGGCGGTGCATTTGCAATTCAGTATTACTTGACTCATTTGCATGGCATTGACTGCTAATTCCTAGTTACCACACGGAAAACTATCACAGACCCTTAGCAACCCTTGCACCATGGTTGTGGTGTAGCATGCGTGCCATTGACTATTATGGGGATATCATGAATTGTGTTACATTGCAGTTTTATGACATCTAAATATAATTTCCTTGTGATCCTGTTTGCGCACAGATGCACTGCGGTTTTACTTTGCGTTAGTGTGGCCATGACATTAAATGTTATTTTTTATGTGTTGTGCATGTTGTTTTATGCCATTGGCTATATATTTAGCCACTGGCATATATTAACATTATAATACGTAAGTTTGGTCGACTTTCATGGCTCCACTTTTATGTTTGACAAAATGTAAACCGTTTTTTTTTGGTTTACATTTCTACATGCTTACGCTACGCCTGCACCACTTCATGAATCACTATATACCTTCATTTTACATGCTACACTGCTGCGCATGGGGTAATTAGCATACATGCGCCGGGAGCTGCACAGCTCTGGCGTACACTGGTAGTGCACGTGGAAACAGCTTGCACCTGAATCGCTTGGAGGTCATATTTGGAACTAGATTGCCGATGCCACTCTGGCGCCTGGTGCAGGCTTCATGAATCCCAGGGTATGTCTTTTTGTGATTTTTGGGTGCTACGATCTGTTCTGTGATCGTGAGGTGTTGACTTATGCCCATTATACAAATATGCTTTTTGAGACACTAGCATATTAGCTTGGCCTTATTCAGATGCATCATTTTTGTATTAGATAAGGTATATTATTTTTTAATAGGATTTATAGGCCTAGTTCATAGATTAGAATTTATATCTGGCTGTGTCCTTTTACGGATGTTTAGGTGACACAATCTGTTTTATGATCATGAGATGATGATTTGGTCAGTTAACAGGGTTGAGGGGCTCATCTTATTTTAATGTAGCTATAGGTTTTGTTTTATCATTCTTTCATTTGAGGGAGTATGTTTAATCATTCCTTAGGATAGACCTGATAGGCAAGCTACATTAATTTATGACTGGAGGGGACTACACCAATTAGTTAGTTATTCTGAGAGGCTTGGCTAATATAAGCATTTTCATTAGTGATGTAATGATAGTTGGCCTTTGAAGTAAATACTCAATGCTTGACATGAATTTGGCCCCAATCTTTATTTGGTTCAGTTGAAATTATTGTTTAAATGTTTTTTATGTGATCTGATGTTTTATCTATTGTGTAAGTAGTCAGAATGATCTGTATTATGATTGTGAAATGTTGACCCAATCATATACTAGGTTTAAGGGGCTTGCCCTGTATGAATAAGTAATTGGTGTTCTTTGCTCTCCCTGTAGGAAAGCACTTAACCATGCCTGAGGGTAGATGTGATAGGCGAGTTATACCCTTTAATGATTGGATGGAAGTACAACAACTAGCCAGTTATTTTAAGAGGCTTGATCTGTATAAATATTTTTATTGGTGGTGCAATGATGCTTCCTTTCTGAAGTGAATGTTAATCTTTTGCAACATGTGATTTTATTCTGTATTTTGATTGGCTTGTTTTTATTTTAAATGCTTGTTTTTTATGTAGTTTGTTGGTCTGAAGAAGTGGTTTTGTCTTACGAAAATCATTTTGTATTGTCATGGTAGCCTGGAGTTCTCTTTGTTTAACCCATCCCTTGTGCTGAACCTGAAGTGTTAAAGCTATTATTGTAATCCAGGAGCTGTTAACTGACTGTTGTGGCTACAACTTCAAAGACCTTTTAGTGGTCATTTAAACTACATTTCTTGTGTTCACCAGTGTATGCAGTGGGAAGATACAATTTTTTTGTCTTGAATGTTGGTGAAAAGTGTTAGATTTTTTTATAAATATTTTATAATTTGCAATGTTATCTGTATGCTAACAATGCAACACAGTACAAAAATCAAATTAACTGTATTAACAGATATTTTTTCTCTTTACACTGAAACATGTGTCTGCATGCATTGCATTCTCCACTTCTGTTGTATACTACCTTCATGATTTATTACACCCTTGAGCACAGCAAATTAGTTGTTTTTCTGTGTTGTGCCTATTACCAATCATTCTAAAATATGTTATCCAACTGCAGCATTTACTGTGCTTTTATAAGGAAGATGTCTTTTATTTCAACAATGAATTGTTAGTATGTATTTTATATTTTTATTGGTATTTTTTCATGTGTGTTACATGTACTTTTACCTTTCTATTGTGCCATAGCACTGCCCATCAAGCAAAGGAACCTGGAGCTGCCATGGCTTATGGTATGGTTATATGCCTACAGTCCTTCTTCTGAACCCATATTACTTTTGTAGATACCCAGATGCTCTGAAGTTTATCCTTTAGTAATGTGTGCCCTGGGTTCCCTATCTTTTTGACCTTTCTTAAATCATATTTACTTTCATTTAATTTTATGCCTCTTCCTAACTTGCCAGTATCAGAAATAATCTGCCCACTTTTCTAATCATCACATTCCTTTTCGTTTCCTTTCCTCCTCTTTCTTCACCATTCTTCCTCTTCCCTTTACCTTTACTAAGCTACTGCTTTTTGTAAGGAACTGGAGTAATTTCATTTAATAGAAGTTCATCCCCCTTCTGCATCCTACATTCTCATTTTCATTCTTTTTCCCCATTAACTCTTGCCCTCCACATGAATCTGCCATATATTTTGTTCTTCCTCCTACCTCAACATTCCTGAAACTAGCAAATCCCTGAGTTATGGTATCCAGTGCAGATTTATCATCTTTGCAATGATTATCTTCCTTTATTCTATAGAAAAATGGCAGCACAGTGGTGCCACGGTTAACATTGTTACCTCACAGCAAGAGGTTCTCTGGTTCAGTTCTGTGCAGAGTCTGCATGTCCTCCCTCTGTTTGTGTGGGTTTATTCTTAGTGCCCTGGTTTCCTTTCACCTTTCCAAGATAAGCTTCAGGTGGGCAATCTAAATTGTCCCTAAGTGTGAGTCCGTCCATATGTGTGCCTTCTGTGGAAGGTTGGGTGCCAGTCTGGCAACTGGACACTGTAAATCTCCACTGCCAATCATTCTGTGTCTGATGTTCTCCTGTGGCAACCCCTAACAGGAAAAGCTTGAAGAAGATTTATTCTATAGGAAAATCTCTTAGATCTTCATAAAAAAGGTCTTATATATGTTTTGTATGGTTTTTGTCAAATGTCCCATGTGCATATATCCCCAAACATTTAATTCCATCATTCTTCGTAAGCCCATATTTTTCTGTCTTCCCCTCCACCATATTCACTATTATCAGTAAATATGTATTGCATCTATGCAAAATCCTGAATCCTTTCCAAATTTATCATGGTCCTGTAAGAACAGTCTCATGACCCTTTTGAAATTTTCCACACAGTTACTGGATTACCAGTAAAAAGGCTGATATAGATCCAGCTATTCCCCCGTTGTTTATCTTCCCCACTGTTAGAGAAATATGTATTTGAATATATGTGAAGTGCTAGTTTAAAAGCAAAGTAGTATGTAATGCATTTTATTCTATTAATGATATAACAAAAAGAATGAATTCATATGTAATTGCAAGAAGTTTTTGAAACTGCAGTGTGCCTTGTTGCAAGTTGGCCTCTGACCCTGGCAGCTGCTAGCTCAGCAAGTTCTAATGTTTATGCTTTTCACAAGTGATTATCTGCTGGGTCAGGAAATTAAATATGTGAAATAATGAAATCTTCTGCTCTTTCCTGCTGGGACAATTGGCCTTGTGTATGTGTTACTAGATAACACACAGCTGTTGGGAAAGTGTTACAGGGGAACAAAGAAGTGTATTAGAAAACTGAATCTGTTATTGTATTTGGAATAGCCTGAAACCTTGAAGAAGTAACTTTACAGAAAGACATTATGCCTGACCAGGTGGTGAGCAAGGCCGTATTGTTACCAGAGGAAAACTTTTTTTAATATACAGCATCAGCATTATTTTATGAATAAAATACTGTAAGCTAAAGTAATGTAGATGCCCTGTGACTGACCACGTCAGTAAGGTGGGCACAACTTGAATGTAAGTAACTATAAAAATTGTGTACTTCCTGTTTCATGTCAGACAAAATTCTGTACTTGTACGTTTTTTGCCTCCTGGTGTACACTAGTAAACTTTTGAACCTGAACTTCCTGTGTATTGATCTTTTTATTTTATTTAACACCCACCATTCTCCCTACCCTTCCCATCAGGATGTAGCCATGGTGATAAAGAAGTATCCTTCCATCATTACTTTATTCAATCTAACATCCTTCAACTTACCTCCATGTAATAACATGCCCATTGCTTGTTCCATATAGAATTCTCTTATCCATCTCCTCTGCTAAGGTGAAAAAATAATCCCTAATCATCAGCATTCTGTTGACTCAACAAAGCCTTCTTTAGCCTTTTGTATCACCTTTAACATAATTTTACCAAACATCAGTGTATGAATTCTTACTAGCATGTTAAAATCTACATTAAGCATGGAAACCAACCTATAGTAGATTGGATCTTCAACTCCATCTTCACCCACTGACAACATTAAACCTTTTTTTTATTGACATATAATTTTCTCTAACTCATCTTTCTGTGCTATGGCATTAATGCATTCTTTAGATATCTCTCTCCTCCACTACATTCCTGAAAAGTTCACATGTTACATGTGAAACCCGTGCACTGGCCCAGTAATCAAGGAGCTTCTATCCTCACCATTAGCACCAGTGAAGGGTGTCCACATTGGGAATGACACACACAGTAAAGTACAATTTCCCTTAAGAGCACACAGAGATCACAGTCAGTCTGGGGCTGGTTTCTCCCTTTCTCTCCAGATCCCCAATAAGACTCCCCACTGGCACAGCTATATGGTACAGATCTTAACAGAGTAGTCAAGCCAAAACCTCCAGTACCCTCTCTGTCCAACCAGTGCTTTGTGTCCCTGCCCAAGTAGCTGACACACACACACACACGCGTGCATGCATGCATGCACGCACACACACACACACACACACACACACACACACACACACACACACACACTTTGAGATTTGAATCATATACAAACACACAAACACTCCTAGGGAAGGCTGGCACAGGCTCGCGAGCTAAGCCCCCTTCTGCCCAGACTATAAGGTAGTAATCACCGCCACCATCTACTTTTATCAACTACATTAAGGCCCTTCGCAAAGGGTGACCAATTCCACTGTTAATGTTTCTGTTATCTAGATGGTAAGTGTAACCCATGGCTAAGGCTAATTGAGTGGCTTTGTACAGTATCACCGAATACATGCAAGTACTCTAGAGCTTAAATTATCTCTACAGAAAACAGCCACAGTTGAAAGGTTTAAAAATATTTGATAATAAATAATAAAAACACAAGACAAATCTCATCAATTCAACACAATGAAATTACAGAGTTCAAAGATCACAGGAAAATACTTGAAACCAATACTGTAGGATAGTCTGACATAAATATAGAAAACAGCTAGACTCATCTGACTATATTCTAGCCATCTATAAGAGAAATACTATACCTAAGTAACTTACTTACAGAGCAAAAGGCAAATTGCTGGTGAGCTGATGTGTTCAGGTTTAGACCAAAATACAAAATGCTCAGTCTTTATCTCTGAGGAAGTCTTAAATTGATAATAAACATTGCTGCTGGCCATAGGTTCATAAGTTCATTGGTTGATACTAGGCTATCAGCCCTAGGGCCTGTACAAGCCTAGCCATAACAATTCCCTGGCTATTTCTTCCCACAATATTTACTTCCCTGGACCATTGTCTAGCAGGGCAACTGACGTGATCCCCGGGGAAAATTTCCTATCTCCCATCCAGTCGTCAAGGTTCCTTCTGAAGAGGGCCAAGGAGACGCTCTGCTTGACATGTATGGGCAGTCTGTTCCAGAGTATGGGGAGTCTCTGGGTAAGGAACCTATCCCTCCAGCATGTTTTGCTCATTGTGATGACAAGGTTTAGGTCCCTGGAGTGTGTGGCTCTAATGGATTGGGATTTCTTTAAGTGTAGCGTGTCCAACAGCTCTGGGTTTGACATGGCCTTGTATGTTAAGAAGAGATCACCTCTGAGTAGATGATATATGACAGAGTATAGCTGGAGTTTTTTAAGTCGGTCAGCATAGGGCATCTGCTTTAGGCCTGTGATTCTTTTAGTGAGGTGTTTATGCAGCCTTTCCAGTTGTTGCAGATGTCTTGTGAGGTACATACCAAATGGGGCGTTGTATTCTATGATGGGTCTAATGAGGGATGAGTACAGTGGGACAATGACCTCTTTTTTCTGGATGAAAAGTCCTTAGTAATGATGTGTGCCACATAAAAGGATTTTCTGACTGTTCAGGCGATGTGGTTATCGAAGGTGAGCCCACTGTACATCTGTGTTCCTAAGTCACTTATCACACTTTAAGTGTTTAGTGTACTGCCACCTATGTGGTAATTCATGGGTACATGTTTTTTCTCAAAGGGGATAACTATACACTTCTTGGCATTGAGCTTCAGCCCATGGCTCTGGCACCAAGCATCTGTTTCTGTAAGGCCCTTTTGTAGAAAATCCACATCATTTGGGGATTCAATAATGACTCCCAGTATGCAGTCATCTGCAAACCTTGTTAGCCAGAGTCGCTTAGTGTTGGCCTGTACTTCAGAGAAGTACATGCAAACAAGAGCGGTCCCAGGACTGAACCCTGAGGTACTCCACTTGTCACTTGTCTGGAGATGGATTTGGAGTGGGCTACTTTTACAGTGTGGGTTCTGTCAGTAAGCCAGGTGGCAACTCATTGAGTGTAGGGATTTATGCCCAGCTTAGTAAGTGTATCTATGATTCCAGAGTGGAGGATGGTGTCAAAGGCCTTGATGAGGTCCAGACAGGCTGAGTGGACTGCCTTACCCTTGTCCACGGCTCTGGAGACTGATTCGAAGAAGTCAATCAGGTTCAGAAGACATGATCGGCACTTCGCAAACCCAAACTGGGTGGGGTCCTGTGTCTGAAGGTTGCCAATGTCTTTATTTATATGTTCCATGATAATACATTCCATGGCCTTGCAGATCAGGCTCGTCAGATGGATGGGACAGTAGTTCCCAGGATCCAAGGTGGGTCCCCCCTTGTGGAGTAGGATAACTGTAGCTGTATGCCATTCAGTGGGCACAAAGTCTGAGGTGAGGCTATGATTAAACATGACGCTTAGGTGAGGTGCCAGTTCATTTAGTAGTTCATGTAGTACACAGTCCGGGATGTCGTCTGGTCCCTTGGATGCTGAATTCTTAGCTTTGGTGAGTGCGTTTTTTACCTATGTGGCTGTGATTACTGGAATTTGGCAATCTTTTGGTATTGTGATGGGCCCTTTAGGGGGTGAGAGGGGGTTGAAGTTGGCTCTGAATCAATCTGCCAGGATATTGGCAATGTCCTTGGGACCAGTATATTTAATGCCATTCTGTTGTAGCTTAGAGCAGATCTGAGCATTGCCATTTAGATTCTTGGCATAGCTGTAGAATGCCTTGTGATTGCTTTTGAAATCTTTGGCAATTTTATTTATGTAACTAGCTTTGGAGGATTTTATGAGGGATCTCAGCTTTTTACTGAGGCTGGCAAGGGAGTTTTTCGCATCCTGGGATTTTCCTCTTTTCTGCAACAGTTTCTTCCTTCTGTTGTATAGTTTGTTTATGACAGGGGACCACCAGATTGACTTCCTTTTTTTGGAGGAGAGCATCTTGGTTCTATGTGGGATGGCACAATTCATGCATGAGTGGATGTGCTCGTACAGTGCTTTAGTGTAGGATTCGGCAGTCAAACTTTCAGTTCCTGTCTGCATGGATGTCATGAAGTTTGTCACTGACTTGAGTAGCATGAAGTTGGCCTTGGAGAAGTTTTTTATGGGTGTTTCCTTACTGGGGGCTGGGATGTGGATGTCAAAGGTGATTAGCTTATGGTCAGACTAACCAACAAGGGGGTGACCACTGGTGTGAAGCATCGATTTCCCATGTTGGTAATGACCAGGACCAGGATATTGGAGCCCCTGGTGGGACTATGGATTAGTTGATCCAGGGCATTGGAATTTATGAATTCCACGAATCGTTGGGTAAAGGTGTTGGTACACGAGTAGTTTTCCCAGTTAAAGGCAGAGTAGTTGAAATCACCCAGCATGGGTGTTTGGTTGTATCTTAATATTTTCCAGTATGTTTAGAAAGGTGCAGTGAGAATCTTGGGGCATGGTGGGGGATCTGTAGCAAGCTACAATTTGAATTACAGTCTTACCTAGTGTTAGTTACACCTGGAGAATTTTGGATGCAGTGTGTTGGGCAACTAGCCTGGAGGTGTGAATATCCTTGGTGAATATGGACATTCCTCCACCTTTAGTGTTTCTGTCCTGGTTTGGTGGCCGAAAAGTGTGGTAAGAGTTGTAGCCTGGTATTGCAGGGGTGCTCTCTGGAACCTTGAACCAGGTCTCAGTTACTGCACAAATATCAATGTTCTTCATTTTTAGGAGTGCCTCGAGAGAGTGCATTTTGAGGTTTAGACTTCTAGCATTGAGTAGCATTACCTTCAGATTTTGCATACTTGTACCTGGTATGGTGGTGGTTTTGTCCTTTGAGCCTTGCCTAAAAAAGGCACTATAAGAGTGGCAAGAGCCTTAGCCAGTAACCTGAATCCCAGGGGTGACAGGTGCAGACCATCTCTGGCAAAGCATCGTGGTTTGTTGATCATGTCCTCCCAGGCAGACATATACTGGATCTCCTTTGAATGACACCAGAAGCTTAGCCAATTGTTGAAGTCAATCATTTTGCCCTTATACTGTGGTATCATTCTGGGTGAAGGCAGGATGCTGTTCAGGGCTAGGGTCATACCTGTCTGGGTCACATGATCCAAGAGCTTTTCCATGTCTCTTTTCATGTAGTCCAGGGAGGTACATCTCAAGTCATTCACTCCAACATAGGCAATGACAGAGTCATATTTGTACTTGTTGTGGAGTGACTTGAGTGCATGCATTATGTGGTGGATCCTGGCACCCAACAGGCAGCTGACTGTAATTTTCTCCTTGTTCAGCCTGGTGAGTGGGACATCATTGTGCCTGACTATAGAGTCACCTATATTGTCTTGCCTTAGGGGCTAGTGTTGGGTGGCACACTGGTGTTGTGAGCTATGTGATACTTTGGTTGTGATTGGTGTTTGTTTGCGTTTCAGCTTCGGAGGTCCTTTTTGCTTGGACAGGTTAATGTTAAGGGCCTCTGCATATGTGTGATTAGTGTTGCTATGTGTGGGTGCTCGTGGTGAGGGATTTGAAGGGCTGTGTGTTGCTTGAGGTATAGTGTGGGTGTTAACCTTCTCTTCTTGATTGTCTACGCCTAAAAACGAGCAAGCAAACTGACACAACAAAAGGTCCTGGTCAAAGCAAAGCCCAAAGCACAAAATAATATTCCTTAACGCAAATTTATTGTGGAAAGACAAGCGTTTTCGCTACTCCAAAAGAGAGAAGCTTCATCAGAGAAGTACAAAAAGGGCGCCAAAACCTTTTTGAACCTAAGTACTCTTGATTGTCTAGCACAATCTTGGCTGGACAGAGCTTTGCTTCCAGTTAGACTATGTAAGTGCATCTGCCGCAGGTTGTAGTGTTGGGTGGTAGGAAGAAAAGGTTGTCTGTGTAGATGAGGCAATTGCTGCATTGCCCCAGTATGCCCAGATTCACCAGGTGGACAGGAGAAATCACCGAAAGCTGACCCTTGGTTATGCTTGGTTAGGTGCTTTTTTTCCCTTACCTTGGCAAGGTACTTTGCAATTATAGGATGTTTAGTGCCTATGATTAATTTCTCCTTATTAACAAGGAGAGTTGAGTGCTTGTATCAGTTTAAGGCTTCCTAGTGCTTTCTAGCAGGTTTCAGAGCAAGAGTTGGGAATCAATGCACTCTGCTCCTACTCTCACCAGGATCAGAATATAACCACAGATTCTAAGCTGTCACCTATAAAGCAGTTATTAAGCTTTCTGGTGATCAGCAGTCTCCAGGAAATAATGTAACTGCACTCCTTCTCTCACCAGGAGAAAACAGAAGCACTAATCCCAAGATGACTACTGAGAGGGAGAATGTGGGCTCTCCAATAACTGGTGGTCTTGCAATAGATGCTTAAAGGTAACATGAAAAACATGGTTTATCCTAAACACTGCAGTGTGCACTACAGGAATTAGATGTGAAAGTAGGTAAGTTAAGTTTTACCTGTCTAAAAAGTTAAGTTTTAGTGGAAAGTTACTATTTTTAAAACAGCAAGATAGATTGAAAGGGGTTAGTCACTTTTGTATTCTGGTACTATGGAATACAGTATAATGGCCAATAAATTTAAATAGCTGAAGGGAGTGATTTCACAAAATGATAATTTTGTGCTTACACAAGCCAGTAAAAGCAGAGAGGAAATGAGATATATTGTCAAATTAACATAAGGGGCAGGCAACTAGAAAGACAGTGGTGTTTAAGAACACAACAGTAACTGGGTGGGAGGGTGGAAAAATTATTTCTGCCTGACTCACAAGAGACAGAGCTGTGGTCTCTTTTCAAGTTTTAATATGTTAAAAGCAGAATACAAGTAAAACACAAGCTAAAAAAAACAAATCAAAACAAATCACAGTATTCAAAAGAAAAAGGCAATAAAATAATACAAAATACAACAAATAAAAAGCAAACTAACCTTTCCCTCACAGCAAAGTGTAGCAGAGTCTGGATGAGCCTTTCTAGTAAAGCTCTGAAATGTTTTATTTCTTCCCAGATTATATCATTCTTGTCACCTCTGATTTAGTTCCCAGGCCAACAGAAACTCAACATTTACATTTCTTTACAAGCTGCACCTGGCCAGGAAGTTACAGCAATAAAAGACACTTTACACATAAAATCTAGCAATTACTCCTTAGTTAAGACAATAGAAAGAATTTGCTAGCCCAGACATCCTGTCTCCGGGCTTGCAATCAGTCATACAATGCTTTGCTTATCAGCTTTCTTCCAGCCAGGTGTACTGTGGTTAAATTTTTGAAGCCCAGAACATACACAGTTTTCTTTACATTTAGTTTTCTTTCATTTGTAAAAATAAGCCTGTAGATTTAGTATCTACAATTGCATAGAATTATTTACAAAATTCTATCTCGCTAGGCTGGCAGCCTTCACATTACATATTGTTATTTCGCACATGTATCTGGCTCTGTGTCCTTATTACTTCTCTGACCTCTTCTTTAATATTTCCTAGTGCAAAGCTATGTCACTCCAACTCTTCCCACTCCCATAATTTTCTTTATCTTTCATGTAACTAATGCATTTTCCAATCAAGTTTTTACTGTTCTTCCCTATCCCATAACTTACTCCATTCTCCATACTCCTTCTCCCACTTTTATCCCCGTTTTCACTTCCCTCTTCCAGTGCACAGCTTCTCCTACGTCAGCCATTGTCTCCCACAGAATTACATTCACTATCCCTTACCACTTATTTTCATGTTCATAAATTTCTAACTCCTTTCTGTCTTTCATCTTTTAATGCACAGTCTTACCTAGTCTTTATCCTGCCCTCCACTAAAAAAATATATATTTTATACTGCTGTGTTTATAATTCTTTAACAAAAACAGTAACAAACACATATATTCTGTGTCCATATAATTCAGAGATTGAGAAAACAACCTAGTACTAGCTTTGACTAAGGACCAAGAATAATAATTTGTTACTATGTTCATTGTTTACATTCTAACACTGAATTCCTCTGTGGATGTAATATTAACTCTTATTAAGCTGCATATATGCAGCATTACTGTAATAAAACAGTAACCATCAAGGGGAAACAATATGAATTAAAGTCAAACAATATAAACCTATATAAATCTTCTGAAGCAGTTTCAGAAATCTGCAAATATATATTGCATCACTATGCTAGTTAGCTGAGTGATCTAAACTATTCAGGTGTATCCACCTAAGACATAATAACAAACTGACCTCTGAACCCCTGTAACTAACCCTACAAGCAGGAAAGTAGGAGGAAGGAGGTCCAGACGTACTAACAGCCTGAGTCTAAGCTAGGATATCTCAGACATATCATGAAAAGATGCACAAAGGCCCTACTTGAGGTGAACTGACAAGAGTCCAACACCTCTATGCAACTCCCAATTCAACCACATATGCAAAATAAATTATAACAGTCTGTTATAGTCTGAAAATGACTGCTTTTCAATTTTATAGTGATTGGAAAGAACATCTGACACCTTGAGGGATACATAAGTCCGGGGAACATGATATTCTGGTCTAGCGGGGTGTGGTAGTTAGCAACTTAGAACATGTTGCCTCCATTTGGCTCCAAACTCCAAAACTAAGTAAACATGGGTTGAAACTAGAATGTATGATGCCAGAATCCATTCACTTTCAGACTGAAGCATTTTCAGCAGTTAACCGAGACTGTCAAGAAAAAATCAGCCAGCTTGCCAGGCATCTAAAATAAGATATGCATATACTTTCAATAAAATCCCATTGCTTTGGCTCTAAACAGAGTGAAAAAAGGGCTCAAAACATGAAGGTTTGATTCAACTCATCAAGAGATCAACCACTTTCTTCCTGATAAAGGACAGCTGCCAGTAAACTTTTATTTTTTATGAAAATCTGTGATTTAGCTAAGCTATAAAACAAGTGTTGAATCTGACAATAGCTCCTTGAGGCACTATAATAAAAGAGATGCAGCCAGATTTTTGAGTATAAGCTTTCTTACTCTGTTTTTTAAGAAAATAGGTTAATTGTAGCAAAACCGATGAGTGAGAACTAATAAGCAACTGTGCTGAAGGGCCTTCTGTCATAAGATTATTCTTCTCAAATAAGTGGTAATATAGTCTAATCCCTTTTAGCCAACAAATTTTAATCAAAATTAATTAACTGAGATGGGAAGTTGTAGGTATAAACTGGGGAAAAGAGCAAAAGGGAACACATGCAGTCTGATGTTTGCTGAGGTAAGGACACTTGAATTATTGTATTAATGAGCTGTGAATCACTTACTAAATTCTAGTTTCTTGCACAAGCCGTAGCTGAGGCTTTAAAGAGTTGTAATTGAGGTGGAATACTCTGTGGTGAATCAAAAATGGATCTAAGCATAGAAAGAACCAATTTTGCCTGCTGCTCAATCCAGATGGACTTAATAATATCTGGTCACCAGTGCAACACTACTCTTAAACCACATGTGTGAGCGATACCATTCATTTTGATATCATTGATGATCAGCTAAAATTTGACCTCCGTATAAATAACTGTATCAGGAAAATCCATCAAAAACTAGGACTGCTCTAAAGAAATAAAAAAAATCCTAACCCCTGAATCTAGAACCACAATCACCCATGCTTATCTTTTGCCATGACTAACATACTGTTCCCAAATATAAATCTTAACTCCACCTTACTTAGCAAACTTGAATCAACCTATCATAAAATAGCCAGATTTGCTGCACAACAAACCTGCAAATCTCACCACTGTATCTCCCTCAAACATCTAAACTGGCTCGAATTATCACACCTCCTCTACTCCTCTCTCAGCTCCAAATTATACACTCCATTATTTATTCACCATCCTACTGTCCAGCACTAGGCACCATAATCTCCCACTATGTGCCATCCAGACTACTCAGGAGCTCCACCCAAGACCATTTACAAATCTACAAGCCCAAGTCCAAAATAGGAGCCATTACATACAGCTACCTTCCCTCTATTGCTTGGAACAAACTCCCACAAGAAGTTAGATCACTTTCACATCCTAAAGTATTCAAACTAGCCACTAAAGAGTACTTAAAAAGTTATTGGATTTGTACATGTTCTCAGCCTCCTTGAATATACCTTCACTAAATAACAAACCTAACTTCCTCTGTCTTACCATCATTTCTTCTCTTCTATACCAAAACATTTGCAATTTAAACTAGTCTACTTCATCATGTTTTACCTAACACTATCTCCTTTCCTTCTGCTGCAGTATTCTTCATAACATTTTTATAGATAATTGTAACTGCATATATATGATAACTGTTCTACAAGTTTTATTATGAGTGATTACAATGTTAACTGTGTTTGTAATGGTTATATTTTTTTTGTAACTATGTTTTGGAACTTTTCTGCCCGTGCCTCTTCTGAAAAAGGGCTTTTGCTCAGTCAGACAATCCCGGTTAACAAATGTAAAATAAATAAATCAATAAATAAATACATACCTGGTACATTAGGTATTCTTAGCCCATGTTTTTCCTTAGTGAAATATTAAATATGTGGATTCCCTGCCATCATACTAGGGGCTCAAATGAAAGATAAGCTCTGTTTGCCTGATTTCTGAACCACTGGATTAATTTCATGTCCAAGATTGACTACAGTACAGCTTTGTTAGCAACTTTGGTTGAGAGCACCAAAGCAATGATAATGACCCAAAAAAATGTAGTTGAAACCTAGTTAAATCATATGTGCTCCAAAGGATGAAAACCCATATTCTGTGCATATTCCTTTTCCCCAGAATTTGATCATCCCATCATGATGTTTGCATTGTGTTACCTCTCTTTTCCGATTCTCCTTACTCTCTCTTCTCCTATATTCCTTTCTCATCTCTCATTATCATCTCTCTCTTGCTACTTTTCTTCCTCGTGTCCCCCAGTTTTCTGTGCTGTTGCACTGGTTGCCATAACTCCCCATTGTTACTTCTATCTCTTCTACTATGCATATTCATTTACCATGTACTGCATAGCTACAAGTGTATGATTTAATAAGCACATCCCCTCTGTGTCCACCTTCCTCATTTTCTACTCAAACCTCTCCTTCACCTTGGTCTTGTGTCTGTCTGCACTCACTAAGATGGAAGGAAAGTTATTTTATTGTCTTCTTTGTGTATGTCCTCTCAGTCTGCCTCTCTTATATTCTGCTCCATTTCACTGCTATTCATTAATGTATAATCCCTCATCCCAACATCATAACCTTACTAGGTTATTACCTTAAAGTCTTTTATTACCTGGAGACCACAATTACTCTGAATCTCCTCCCAGTCCTGAGATTGCTCTTAAAGAAGCCCATTGTATCTTTTGTCAGTACACACATTCACTCCTCTCCAAACGTATTTAATTAATTTACAATTTGATAAGTAGATTGGCCAGCCCTTATTTTCCCCTATTTTGCCTTCTATCTTTTACGTACTCCAAGTCACAAACCATTTTTCTGTTTCCCCTCACCATCCACTCTGTAACATATATTCACCCTACACTATTTTTTTCTAATTTAATTTGACATGAGTTTTATCTTTTGCAATAAAACTACGTTTTTTTTCTCTAGTTTTTATTATATATTTTATTTCTTTTAATGGACTGGAAACCCCATCAACATTCCCCGATAGCGGATAAACAAAGATAGAGAAGTAAACCTGTCTATGTTCTTCATGGAGTCATACTAAGATAGTACAATTTTTCCATTAGAGACCAGGGAAACCATCTCCTATGCTTCTGGGTTACTGTGAAAGGGTCTTTTTGCTGCCAACATTACTGGCAGATTTGAGAAACAAGTAGTGAGGAAGTCTATTGCATGCCTCCTTCCTCTGCACAATGAAGTATGCAAAGGAATGTAAGGCACCAAAAACAGTTAGCAGTGAGACTCTGCCCTGGTGTGCCTCAGTATCTCACTGTCCTCCTAATATGGTTTGTAGTTAGTCCAGTGGAGGCATTCAGGTTCAGTAGACCCCAAAGGGCAAGGGGAGGCTCCTGGGGTAGCCAATGGTCTACTGCACAGCACCAACAAATCTTCCCCTCCCTCCCAAAAAAAGAACATGGGAAAAGTCACACTGATACACAAATAAGAAGAAGCAGCTACGCCAGTCCAGTAGCTATCAGGGCAAAAAGCTCACGATAAGGCACAAGTGAATCACAAATTATTTATTAACGTGCAAAAGATTCCAGCGACAAGCACCACACACGTTTTCGTCTCTCAAGAAGACTTCATCAGATAAAACAGTTTCCCATTACACTCAATTTAAATATCATCCCCAGTTATAACAATTAATCAATTAGTTACTTCATCAAGATTAATTAACCTAAAAAACATAATTTAAAAAACGTTTTTAAAAGAATATTCATCAAATGTTTAAAAAACATTACTTATTAAACTGCATCCACAATGAATTGCACAAATAAATTAAATTGAAGTCAAGGGAGCAATTTCATAAAATAAATATAACCCATAATCTGCAAAAACTGTTAAATAAATAATGCTTTGATTTTATTTTATTTAATATATTGTGCCTTAATTTTCAAATAAGGCACTATTGAGATGGATTCATTTAAACCAGGGGATTTATTGGCTTCCAACAGAATCTGCCAATATGTTTCCTTGTGGGCCAATCGTGCCTCCCATGGGCCACCCCTAATGTCCTTATGGACTACCTCTATGGCAAAAAACAAAAATTTGGCATCTTCACATGAAATAGTGTGTTTGTATAAGGCACTGGTGTTCTTACATTTGGCAATATCGTAAATATGTTCATAGATACGTCTAGAAAATAACCTTTCGGCAAAACCGAAAGGTTATTTTCTAGATACGTCTAGAAAATAACCTTTCGGTTTTGCCGACGTAAAACGCCAGACAATTCTGACACGTTGCCAAATAAACAAGCCCACCAGACTTACAGTTATAATGACCCCTTGCCTTTATGTCCCTGCTTCTACTCTCCAAATAAACATGACTAGCTTGCAAAACATGCTTACAGGAAGAACAGTGACCACACTTGAAAGTACCTGTGTTGGTTCTAGAATGTTGAAAGGAAACATCTTGTTGTTCCAAGGTTCATTTGATATTAGTACCCCTCCTAAATACAGTTTTAATGTCCCTATTTTTGAAAGTATCTACATCAGTCAGATCCCTAAACATGCCCCATTCTTTTTCAACAATGTTTCTTATGTGGGACGAATTTCCACTAAACTCAGTAATGAAGGTAAAACAACCAACATACTGGTCCGTCGTGTTACCTGTGGGTCCATGTTCGGGACTAACAACCTTGTTTCCTAAGATAGGAGCAAATCTAGATGACCTTGCCAAAGTGACCTCCTCTTGCACATCCTTAATCAACGGTGCAGGGTACCCCCTTTCCAAAAATAGGGATTGCAAAATATCACATTCCTTGTGATAATCCTCATCAAGGGAGGTCATCCGGGAAATACGGACATATTGTCCCTTGAGAATCCCCCTTTTCTGGAAATTAGGATGGGAACTCTGATAATGTAAATACCCATTGGAAAATGTGGGTTTTCGGTAAATATTAGATTTTATCCCTTGGTCATCCTTGGTAAGTGTCACATCAAGGTAATTAACACTATGATGGGATATATGATGTGTAAACTTTAAAAAATTAGTGGTAGTATGTATATACTCTATAAATTTTCCGATATCATCCACAGGTCCAGTCCAAAAAATACAAATATCATCAAGGAATCTGACATAGTGATTCCAAGATTTGGAAAAGGAGCTATCCAAGATGTATTTCTTTTCCCATATATACATGACAATATCGGCATAAGTAGGTGCACAATTCGCCCCCATAGAAACACCTGTCACCTGGTGAAAATATTCACCCAAAAAGAACACAAAATTGTTCTTTAAAACAAGACCCAACAACTCAGTAATAGCATGCACATCATTATTGGTGATCTGGGGACATTCCCATAAAGCTTCTTCTAACCATTCAAGACCCAATTCATTGGGAATAACCGAGAAAAGGTCCACCACATCAATAGTTAAAAATACCGTATTAGGTTCGAGTAAGTGGGGGGTAACACCACGCAGGAAGGCCCAGGAATCTTTGAGTATATATTCCTGCCTACCCCATAACTCCTTCAATCTCCAATCCACAAATTTGGATATAGTGTGGGTCTTCGAACCTTGTGCTGCTACTATGGGTCTTAATGGTGGATCAAGGGGGTTTTTGTGCACCTTAGGTATCCCGAAAATGGAAGGTACCCTAGGTTCTGAATTGGAAAGGAAGGTATAAGTTTGAAAATCAATTACCTCCTGGTCTAACAAGTCCTGAATAACTAGGTCTATCTTGTGATAGGACACGTTGATTTCATTCAGGGAAGCAGAAGTATATTTTTCGTGGTCATGCAAAATATCATACATCTTACCCTGATAGACAAGACAATCCATAATAACCGTCCCCCCACCTTTATCCGGTTCCATAACCCTTAAGGTGGAATCACTACTAAGCTGTTCAAGGAGTTCTCTTTCTTGCAATGTTAAATTGGCCACAAAGCGGTCCAATCCCAACTCCTTCCTAAACCTGCCCTCAATCCTTTTCTCCAAGTTTTTAAGCTGTGGGTGTAGGGGAGGGTTAAAGGTACTACATCTTTTCAAAAAGAAACCAGTAGTACCGTTGGAATTACCCAACAGATTTTCTAGGTTAAGTTTACGGATGAAAAGTTTTAGGTCTAAAATAGCTTGAATTAGATTGCTACGTTTTTTAGAGACAAATGTAAACCACTTAGTGAACAACTGAAAGCAATGATCTGAAATAACAAAGTCACTGTAATTATAAATGTGGTAGTTATTTTGGGTATGTAAAGTATATTGTCCCAAAGTTGTAATAACCTGCCCATTGTTTTTTACCAGTTCTGCCTCTGATTTTTCTTCCACCCTCGAACAAACCCCCCTCCCCCTCTCTGGACCGGAGGGGCTCGATCTAAAGGGTGGTGGTTACTAGGGGGTTGCTGTCCCTGCTGACGTATACGTTCTGACCTACGCAGAGCTGGTTCCCCATCACCAAATACTTCATGTGTCTCACCATGGGGGGATTCGATATGTCTATCATCCTCAGTAACCCCCCTGGAGGGACTATGTGATGGAAAGACCTGCTCGGGGTCGTGATAGTAGGACTGCCATCTAGGTGGAGGTGGACTGGGATATTGTCGCCCCTGTTCGTACTCTAACAAATCCCTTCTCAATTTCTTATATTTGCGATTTAAAACAGTTTCGCAGTGTAAATCAACCTCCCTTCTAATATCATGATATTTACCAGAATCAAACAACAAATCATTGGACATGCGTTTAAAATAATCAGAAATATCTTGTTGTAGTGTAAACAGTTCATCACTGTTCTTTCAGATAACAGCTTTAACAACATTGCGCCCACATTCATCAAAAGCCTCAATGAGGTCTTTATGAAATTGACTCCCCGGTATGACCTGATTCGGGTATTTGTATACCCTCAGGCCCTTAGGTACAGTACCTTTATTTAGATTTTCCGTCAGGTATAAATTGTCTAGTTCCAATGTCCTGTAACGGTACAATGCGTTTTCAAAATGCCGTTGAAGTTCCGAATAATTAAAGCCACTAGCTCCACGCCCCTTGTAATGCTCTTCGTATTCAAATTTAGGTTTAGAAAACATCCATTCGTTAAAAGATGAAGTAGGACAATTGTTAACTTGAATACCACGATCCGGTTGAGCAGCCAGAATAGGGGAAGAAACAGTATCATGAAATACCGCTGGCGTACTGTTGAAATCCGTAGAGGGATCATTCCCTGAACCTGCGTTCCCCCGTACACGGACTGCACCATCTAATGGGGGTGGAGCGGGTGAGTTACTCTTAGAAGGAACGACCAACCTAGAAAGGTTCCGCTGTTCATGAAGTATGGTATTGATTCCCATTCCAATTGGGGTCAAAAGATTGATCAAGGTAGTTAGCTGGCCCGTGAGCTGAGTTAATCCGTCCGTTTCAGACCTGGATACGTCCACAGGGATACCCCTCTGTTTCTCCTGCCCCGGAGACCACCACTGATACACAAATGCAGATTACTGTGGTATCTGAATGATTTAAGATATATTTATTAACTCCTTAACGTAGACTTCTGAAGATGATATGTATAAGTTGGGGGTCCTCAGGGCATCATAATTCCACAATTCTAACAGTTTGTTTTCAGTATTATTTGTCTTTGCATGCGCAGATGAACTGCTCTGAAAAATGTTTCTTTTAAACTTCTAAAATATCATTACGTGGAATCCATACTGTTGATATGGATGGTTTGCTTCTGCTTTGAAGTCATTACTTTAGTATAGGTATGCAGTACAGATACCTGCTATGAGCTGTCATCAATATTACCTGATACGTATTCAGGTATTACACCTTAGGGTGCAGGATGTTATTGTACAGCCTTCTTCTTCTTCTTCTGGCTTTTCCCGGTTAGGGGCACCACAGCAGATCACCTGTCTGCTCATGATTGGCAGTGGAGTTTTACGGTGTCAAGTTGCCAGCCTTGTGCCCAACCTTCTACAGAAGGCACATACACATACATGAGCTCACGCCTAGGGGCAATTTATAGTGTCCAATCCACCTACAGCATGTCTTTGGGATGTGGGAGGAAAACGGAGCACCCGGAGGAAACCCATGCGACCACAGGGAGGACATACAGACTCCGCACAGAAGGCAACCTTGCTGAGAATTGAACTGGAGAACCTCTTGCTGTGAGGTGGCAATGCTAACCACTGCACCACCGCAGCCGCCCCTATTATTGTACAGTCTCAACATTCATTAGATTATGATTACCTTTTATTTACATTTACGTATTATCTGAGAACTCATAAATGCAAATGAAGATGAAGTACCCTTATGTCATCATGCCTATTGCTTTTCTCAAAGGACATCTCTGGGGTGATAAACCATTTCACTGGTTTACAGTTGATAACATGGTGCTTATTTTCTGTGCTGTAATACATCTGATGTAAACCTGCAGTGCTGCTTAGAAGTGTAAGACGACACTCGTTTGCTTCTATTACTAACACTGTGTTACTTAACACATAATTCATTTTCTACCATGACAAATTCTGTTTTCATATCCATGTGTATGTACTGTATTTCACTGTGCACATTTAACTAAAGCATTCACTTATGAAAAGGATAGTATATAAGCAAAAAGAATACATCTCAAATGCAAATTTTCACATAATATGACAACTTTTTTTTGTAAAATTTGTTTGCAAATGTTTATAAAGTCAGGGTTTCATATGTAGCTGTCTGAAAATCTGCTAATTTTTACAAAAATCAAGTGCCAATAGATATGAAAGTACTGCTGTTTCCTTAATATGAAGCATAATCAGTCTTCAGTGTTTTACATGTTCATGACACTCATGTTATCATGGTCATATGGGCAGCATCTACTTGTGTATTTGCCCTAGACCCACACACCCCATAAACCAAGACACAAGTTTTTTGTCACTCACATAACACACGGAGTACTTTGAAACAGTTCAGTCACTGAAATATTTCTTTCACTTCTAACTTTGAATTATTTTCCATTCAACATTGAACTTTTACTGAATAAGTAATACTTAATACCTAATAATGTTCTGTAAATATAAAATAAAAAGCCTTAGTTTAGACATTTTACCTTAATATTAATTTAAAAATTACCATATCCATATTACAAAGAGTACATGCTGACAACATATCTAATTGTGTCACTTATAGTTCAGTAATACAACAGATGAACATCATAAGAAGTTCAGTATAAATAATACTGATTGGTCTGGGACTGCTTTACATAAAAAATTACAAAATATGGTGCAGTTATGACAGAATACAATTGATTTCGGCCACATTTATGATCACTAGCAAAATGAAACAAATCTTCCACACTTGTCTGATGTATATCACGATCCTTTTGCCAGCTATCATACTTTGCTAAGCTTACTGCAACAAATGACCAATAAATAGTGAAAACAGACCTTACCTACTGTAAAGAACAATAGAAAAAAAGCGTCTCTTATGTAGAAGAAACACAGCATAACTGTTGTTAGATTTTTTTTCTGAAACTTGACTGAACTATCATGTAAAAAGCAAACCATCCCCTATTCAGTAACGCATACTACTTCCGTAATGATGCTGTGAGCAAACTAGTGAAGTCATTGGTATAACTAAAGAAACTTCTCATTCTTGTTTCTGGTTTATACACTATTTGGTGTATCCTGTCTTTAACAATGCAAACATTTCACCTATATTGGTTATGCATGCCTTCATGCCTATATAGAATACTATACAAACTGATTTAATAGATGTGAAATAAATTATTTTATGGGCTCACAGGTTAACTGTACTTGTATTACTATATATAGTTTAGTGTATACTAAACACTTTGTAAATCATAAGAACTCTTGATACTCTTTAAATGGCTACAAGTAAATCATAAGGTACTCTCAATATTTTTTAAATGGCTACATTTTTTCATTAAAAATGTTACTCTATTTTGACAAGTTTGTTTGAACTAATTTAATGTAATACACTCCACTTTAATAGTGGAGTTTTTATCCAGGATTCTATCTGTAAACGGATACTGCCCTCTAGTGGTTAAACTTCATAGATTTATAAGTTCATAGGTTCATAGGAGGTTACTGGGCTAATGGCCCTAGGGCTCTTACAAGCCTAGCTGTGAAACAAACAGTGTACCCAAATTGACCATAGTTAGATGGTCATTGTTAATAGAGCAATTCTATGATCACCACCAACTGCCCTTGTCCATGAGGGACATAGGTCTCACCCCTAGGGTGAATTTACAGTCACCTATTCAGTTGCAAGGTTACGTTTAAATTGGGTCATTGAGCAGCTCTGCTTCATGTGAAGTGGGAGCTTATTCCAGACGAGCAGCAGTTTCTGGGACATATAGCTCTTTCTCCAACATGTTTTGTTAATGTCACAGGCTAGGTTGAGATCCCTGGATCAAGTGACTCTTGTTTCATTTGATTTGCAGATATGCAGTATTTCCATTAGGGCAGGGTCAAAGACTGCTCTGTAGACCAGGCACAGGCAGCCTGTCAGCAGCCTGTATGATACAGACTACAATGACAGGGCTTTCAGTCTTTTCATGTAGGTCATGTTTTGGAGGTCCTGAATTCTCTTCATTAGAAACCTCTGTGATCTCTGCAGTTGCTGCAGGTGTCTGGTGAGGTACATACAGAAGGGAGGATTATGCTTAATTAGTGGTCAGATAAGGGTGGAGTACAGAGGGAATATAACCTCCTTAGTCTTGGATGCAATGGCCTTATTTATGAGATGTGCAATGTAGAAGGCTTTCCTTACCATTATGGATATATGGAGATTGAAGTTAAGATTGTTAGCAACCTGTGTTCCTAAGTCTTGCACCAGTGGATTTGAGCTCAGAGAAGTGCTATTTATATCATAACTAGCAGGGGCTACTTCTTTGCCAAAGGGGATAATGAGGCATTTATTTGCATTTAGTTTTAGGACTAGACTGAATAAACCCTACACAGTCTGCTAACACCGTATTATATTCAGTAAGCATCTCTACACGGTGTGTAGAACTGTGCAACCATGTTAAACACCATGGTATGCTAATTACAACATAAGCAGCTGAATTGTATACTAACCAAACAATCCAAGATGGACAGGCTATTCAACTAGCTATAAAGCAACCATGTAGACACAGTGCTGGCTTTCCCTGCGAACTCAAAACCTATTGGAATACAGCCACAGAAAGGAGTGCACACAGAAGGAAGGTTAGGGGCTGTTGCTGCTTTAATTCATGTGTACACACAACAGGCTGAAGTCTATGCTGCTGCTGCTGCTAATAGACTATGGCCAAAAAGGAGAAGGGTTTTCAGACCCTCATTTACCTACTAGAATCAGCATGATGTGGAAATTGTAGAGTACTACAGGGTAGATATGGACACACTACAGGAATTCTGCAAACTCTGTCATCCTTAGCTCAGATCGATTGCAAACTGAGGGGAACCAGCACCAGTGGAGACAAAGGTTATGTGTAGCCCACAGAATTCTAGCTACATGAGCCTTCAGAGGGGTTTCACAGGCTTCCGTGTCCAGGATCCTCCATCAATTCCTGAATGTTATGCTACAACATGCCAGTGAACACATATATTTTCCCCAAACTCCTGAGGACATGGCCACAAATATGCAAGTTCTATCCTATAGCACAGTACCCTGAAGTACTTGGTGTAATAGACTGTGCACATATAGAAATCAAGGCACCACCAGCAGAATAGGGCAGGTTGTACACAAATAGAAAGGGCTGCCACTTCATCAACTGCCAGGTCATATGTGATGCTAGGGGAATCATCTTGAATGTGTGTGCTGGCAACCCAGGCAGTTACCACTACTCAAATATCTGGCACATCTCCCAACAGTATCAGATGTTCACTAGGGGTGATATAACACAGAGTCATTTATTGGGGGATGCGGGTTATGCACTGGAACTGTGGCTGATGACACCTAACAGAAATGCACAAGCACACACTGAAGATTGCCATAATAAGGCACACGCTCAAACCAGAAATATTATAGAGAGTGTGTTTGGGCTGCTGAAGTCATGGTTCCACTGCCTAGATATATCTGGGGAAGCCCTGCAGTACAACCCATGTACATGTACCGAAATCTTCACTGTCTGTGCCATGCTTCATAACATCATCCTAAGGAAGCAGCTTCAGCAGGATCAACAAGGGAAAGAGGCACACATCTCACTAACAATGGGAAGGTCACTATAGCCACAAGCAGATGAGGTGTCAGAGGGGGAAACAGCAGCTGCTCTGGGTACAGGCAGATGTGGGAGTGCTCAATATTCCCTCAACTGGCTAACAGGCAATGCATAGCACACTCACGCAACACCTAAGGGGCTAAAATCTTCCTTCTATGCACATACATACAATAACATTGATGCCAGGCAATACACACAACCTTTACCCATGTAATGACTGTGTACTCCTAGCATCAGACAAAGTCAGCCCTGAACTAAACAGTATTAACTGCTGGATTTACAAGGTTAGTGTTGAACCTGGATTGCTGAATCACAATTGTAAAATAATACAAAAGAATAGCACATCCTTGCATGTTGTTACTTGGTAATGTAAGTGAGTAAAAGTTGGGTAATCTCTACAGCAATAACTTGAACATGTGACAGCAGAGACTTATGTAAATACATGTGTCCTCTATCAAGTAATAGGCCTCAGGCATCAAAGATGCACACAGTCATACCTTTCAAAAGTACTAATGGTCAATGAATTTCCTCATTTCGGCCTCATACTTTTTTTCTGGCATATCATGAAAGAGAGGAGTTAGATATTAATGACACATTTCAGTTTCAGACTTCATATCCCTCAGAACAATTTTAAAACTAGTGATGCAAAAAATATTATTCTAACAACTGTCTATATGTGTAAGACTAAAATACTTGAGCAGTTTCCCTATTGTTCAGCCTGTTGTCCCACTTCTATTTATGCCCTGAACCAGCTTTGTTGATATAACAGTTTGTGAGATATGTAGATATGTTTAAACACCTGTAGGAAAGCAGTAAAATCAGCAAAACAGCATCACAAACACACATATACAAAGCAGTAAGTCAGCTATGCCCCTTGAGCATCAGACAAAAGACTTATGCACCCCTGAATCCAAGATAGAAAACAAGGATGTGGCACAGTTGTCATCATTTGCACAGGGTGTTGGAGGGTGACAAGAAGCTCAGGTTGACACAAAAGGTAATGAGTGTGTTTGAATAAGTAAGACAAACAGGCAGGCATTTGGATGAAGCATAAAGTGGGCCCTCAAGGTGAAATTGTGCGAGTGTCTACAAGAACACAGCCAAGCACTGTGCTAGCTCTACATCCTGGTTTGTTATACAGGTGTGAGCCGTGGATGGTAGAGGTGATAGTTATTTTCATTGTCCCCCTACCCCGAGAAATGGCTCTGACAGGAGTTGCACTGACAGATTCCCCACCCATGGTCAGATGCACTGCTGCTACCTGAAAGTGACTGATGTCTGCTTGATGAGCCCTCCTCATGAGCACGCTCAAGGCCACAACCCCATGGTCTTCCATGTCTGGGTGTGGAAACCTCAACCACTGATGGAGCAGTGGAAGTAGTGTCACTACAACAATGTGATTGGGCATGGCCACATCGGTTAACATCAGATGATGTGGCTTATCTATGCCCACATGTATGCTGTCCCCCTCCCAGCACAGACACCACCCATTCCAATGTGTCCTTCCAATCCATTAAATTGGCAACACAGTAGTGACATTCATGCATATCAGCCTGTGTTACATCTACAACCCTAAGCATGTCAGTGGGGGGTCTATATTAAATCAGCAAATGATTAAAATAGCAAAAGCTGATTTATCGACCCATTAAGAATGAAACCTTAAAATCTCGAAGACAGAGAATAGCAATTTTTCCCCGGGGAAAAAATTGCTGTACCACCAAAAAAAAGTCACACCCCCCTACTTAAATATACCAACTCCAAGATCGCACCACAGTGGAGAAAATGGCAAAGTCCCAAGAACGGCCCTGCGATTTTTTTTCCATGGGAAAAAAAAAATCACTGTTCCGTGTCTTTGGGATTTTAAGGTTTTGCTCTTAATTGGTCAATAAATCAGTGTTCACTATTTTAAGCATTCACTGATTTAAAGGGAACACTGTCAGTGGGGTACCTATTGGAGCATGCCTGTGCCTCCATGATGGCCCTAAAGGAATGCCGAGTGGCACGAGAAGACACAACTGGATCAGTTGGAGGTTGGACAGCAGACCTCCTCTGAGCACCCCTAACAAGCCTCCTGTGTGGCACCTTGCCCACACTTTGGCTACAGCCAGAGTCCACAGGCACTGAAGCTACAGTAACCACACTACCCTTATTGTGTGTCTCACCCTTCACCTGTCCAATATCTGAGGGCTCACTGGAATAGGTTGGTGTAGGCCTACTGACTGTATCATATGAAAACGAATAATCCTCTGTACAACTGGAAAGCATGTAGTTCTTTTAATATCCAAAAACTTTACAAAGGAGCGCTTTCATCTGCTCAAGGCAGACTTCATCAGATGAAGTCTGCCTTGAGCAGATGAAAGCGCTCATTTGTAAAGTTTTTGGATATTAAAAGAACTACATGCTTTCCAGTTGTACAGAGGATTATTCGTTTTTTTATGGTGTTGCTTTTATTTCTTGGTGTGTCATATGAAAGTATGGGGGATGACTAAATGTCAACCTCAGTGTCATATTCAACCTCTGCAGCCCCTGACTGTGCCTCTGTTTGCTCACCGCCATTATCAGAGTCTGCCAATACTCTGACATCAGGTGGTAGGGGTCTCACACTTCTATTGTCAGGATCACTTATGATAAAAAGCAACAAACACAGGAAAGCAATTAAAACCTACACTATTATAGTCCAATATATGCAAACAAATTAACAGTGGTGCCAGTATTACAGGCAGTACAGCAATACACACAACAATCCTGACATCCATATCACAAAATAAGTATTCCTTTGAACTGGCCATCAGAACCGACATAAAAATGTTTGGCTTACCATGTGCAGATGAAAGTACGCTCCCTATGCTGGATGGCTCTGGAAGAAGTTAAGCAAAAGGTAAGGACGCCATCATCACAATGAACAGTAACACATGGGGTTAAAAATTTGCCCATTATATGTACATTAATGATACTGTTAACAAGGACTTGGATGACATGTCTAACCCCAAGCCCATGTGTAATCAATCAGAATGTCTTGTTAACTGTACCAATCATTCAACTATCTCCCCCACAAAAAATCAATTAATGTTACACAGAACTTAAGTACTGCTGTCAGTATCTCAGTATACAACACATATAGAACAAGTGAGATAGGTAAGTCCACCTGGAACCTCCTCCTGGGACATACTTGTCCTCTCTGAAACTAGAGCACAAGCATCAATGACATGCTTCTGTGCATTTTCCAGTGAGCTGCCTGGTTCCCTGACAGTGAACAGGAACTCTTCAGTTGGTGTCAGTGGTGGCTCTGTGCCAGGTCCCCCCCAGATAGCCATCCATTCACAAGCCACTACAACTGCTTCCTCCAGGCTGATGATATGTCAGTGGCCCTATGGTACACCTTATCATATGTCTGGCCACCTACTGCATTCACATCAGCCACTACCTGCTGCCAGATTTCCATTCTGCCAAGCATATCCCCATGTTCCCTCTCAAGCAAGAAGGCACTATATTGCCTAAATGATGCCACAATGACTTCATTTTCAGGGTCACTGAAGGGTGGTTTGCAGGTACTGGGTTGCCATGGTGCCACAATCCTAGGTGACATAAAACACAACAGAATGTTATCACACATCAGTATCACATATACAAAAGTCTTACTTAGATATCCCACATAACATTTTCACTATTACCCACTGGATATACATAAAACAGTCAAAATATTCAGATATAAAAAGGAATGCTGTGGTTGTAACATACTGCAATCACACACAAAGCAAGGTTGGATACAAAACAAGGAGAGTAACAATAGCCAATTCTGTTTGTGCTAACATAGATGTGAAACATGGCTCCCCTACCTCCAAAACATCCGACAAAAGACATGATGCTAACAAACTGCTACTATCCTAGAAGACTAGCACCCCTGTGTCATTGACAATATGAAAATAAGACTGGAAGAGGGTAAAGAGAAAAACAGTTGTAAATATAGCACTTCTGATTACAGTTAATAATGATGTGCATCTGAGAAAGTAAAATACCCTGACAAACATGCCTATGCCATCAGTACACTTCTAAGAAATGCATACAGATAAAATTAGCATTTGCTAATGCATATATATATATATATATATATATATATATATATATATATATATATATATATATATGTCACAGTTTTCTGTTAGTGATATTTCAGAATATTCAGTGTATAGCTGAGAAATTCAACCATACCTTATCAAGAGCAGTATTCTTCTGTTCAGATAAATGCCAAAGTGATATTGTCGTGTGTGCTATCCACATAAACAAGTCTTCTCACCTTCAGGCTCCCTGGCTACAAAGTTCCCTTTTTATGGTGTAGATTCAGGGCTGTGAGCATGGTGAAGATGCAAATGATGTGTGAACTCATTAGAATTGCTGAATCCAAAATACTTGGCTCAGTGTATCAGATGTAAAAAGTGTAGGTACTCCCTCAGTGTTTGTTGCTAATGGATTGCAAGTATACATGATTACTTATAGGGAGAATGCAAACACAACAGCAATTCAGACTCCCTTACCTCCAGTGGGTCTGTCAGCCAGGTTAGACTTATAAAGTGTAGAAGTAGTTGCAGCAATGTTTGGAATATAAGTAAGCAGCACACAGTTCACAGTTTGCATTTAGTAACATTCAACCTCTCCTTCATTTCTTGGCAATTGTATATTACTGCCATTTAATATGCTCCCACATTTTAAGGACTATGATACTGAATGCCTTACAAATTGAATGTCTCAGTTTACTGGTCAGGTAACACAAGAATGATCAACAAACACAGAGAAATAAGTCAGGGCTGCATACATGCAAGCAATAGTCAGAAATGGTTGTGTGATCACTCAGTGCACTACATTTGAAATTAATACATGTACAAACAACTGTCATATGTTTTGGTAGTACTGTGGATGATGTTGCAGTTGTGTGTATGCACAATGAATTTCATTCCCTGATGCAAAGCTGTTTTTGTGACACAGAGGGATAAGACACCCTTAATGTGTTTTGAAGGTTCACTGGAAAGAATTCAAATACAGACATTTGTGAAAATATTTCACGTGTGCCAGCATAAATTGTTGTAGTGTTGTTGATTTAATACAATTATTTTTTTTCATTTCTCATAATTTTCTTTTTTTTTTTAAATGGACATGTTTGTGTGTTGTGTGGCTTAGCACAAACAGGGGAAATTGAGAAGCACAATGAATGTCATGTCTAGCTGTATTTACATTGTTTGTGCACGGTTTACCAGTGCACAAACCTGGACTAGTAAAGCAGATAGAACACATGCAGACAGGGCATAGATGGTGTAAAAGCAAAAAAAGGATAGATAAATTGTTGCAATTTTTTGCTTTCCATCATGCAACATCGCTGATCAATGTTGTATGGCACTTAGCAAGCTTCTACAACACCTGCTGCCATTGAATGTCTTCAGACAGGAAGCAGACAGTCAACAATTTTAAAATAGATATATTCTATTAAATCTGTTGGGCACTGAGCAAGCTTGCTAAGCTGCATTGTATGGTAGTTAATATACAGAGGTTAAGTATGAATAGCGAATTAAACAACTGTTGTTTAACTATTCCTGTGGCAGCAGACATTAGTGTAGGGCTATAATACAGATGTCCTGGGTTTTAATACAGGATGTGAAACATTGTTTTACTGTTGTGAAGTTCAGTTTACAGTAATGAATAGGAAAATATCCAAGTGTTATTTCAATATTCCTGTGGCAACAGCTGTATGTGTAAGGCTGCCATATTCATGGTCCTGAGTTCTAATATAGGAAATTCCACACATTTTTACTGGTGTTCAATTTCACATTATGTTAAATATCATTTATAACACTTTATACAAAATTATGAACAGTGAAGCTGTTATGAATTATACGTATCAGGAATAACACATCCTTACTGTCTTTTGAAGGTTCAGATGTATGACTAAGGATATACTGTCTACTATGTTTCTGTAAGTATAATTCTACTCTCTGGACTTGAATGGCCTTCACACCAGAATGACACACATACACAAATGAATGTATATACAAGGACCTTGTCATGTCACACACAGACATGGTTAACACCTCAATCCATCATCTGTATTTCTCAGTGATGCATAATTATGGGAGAGAAACACTTCCTCTGTGGCAAAAATGGAAAATCACCACTATGGCAAATAATGATTTCTCCCTTATGCATAGGTTTGCATCCTACACTGTAAAACTCAATTTTAGCAATGTATAAAGCTAATCAAACATATGTCAGCTGATGAAACTTATGCCCCCAGTGCATGTCTGCAAAGTTAAATCAATTATCAGTTAAAGCAGTAGACACCCCTCAAACTAATGTCAAGTGTCAGATTAACGTTCTAATTCAAAAATTGAATTCATCTCTGTTTGGTACTGTTGCTCTCCTCTTAACATCTCACAAACACAGTTGGCTTCATTTTTTGGGTTTGGAGACTACCAGTAAATGCAATAACAGGAACTAGTGGGAAATCATCCTTCTCCACTGCACTGTTCTTGGGATTAGACATGTCCGGTGTTAGAGTGGAAGGTGCCCAGTTTAGGGCACAGAGGTGGGGTGTTCAGGAGTCCAGAATCTTTACTGGATTCCTGGTAAAGCACCACATCCAAAGACATCTGGAGGGGGACAATTCTAGTTCCCAGTACAAGTCTGAGGCATGGAATAGTGTTGGCATGGCTGTATTCTGTGCTACTGGTATCATGCACACTGGAGGACAGTGTAGGCCCCACTTTAATGAACATATGAAGGAGCAAGAGAGATTCACTCAACCAGTGCTTGGATGAGTTCCAAACTGGAGCCATCCCACAGTTGTGTAAGCATGCTAATAAAGAGAATTTATAATACATAGAAAGCTAAATATAGCCCAGAATTGTATGCATAATGCTCTTCTCTTATTCCCATTTCAAAGCTAACCCTGAGCTACAGCCAAATCATCAACTCGCGGTGAATGTTTGGAGAGATTGAAGGAAGCAAATAGTTATGTATGCAGTGCAAGAGAAGTCTTATTGTAGCTTAATAGTTAATGACAAGTGTTGTGTTTGTTTTCCATAAAGTAGTAGCAAATTAACCATGCATATCACAACTGTAAAAGCAAGTATACATGCATAACTCTGTAGTATAAACAGCTTTAGGAGTCAAGTGTAAAACTGTAGTCAGAGGTAGTGAGTTCAAACACCATGAGTAATAACTAATGAATACTGCAATTCTTTAATAATATTGCAGGATTTAAAATCTAAACCAGTGGCATAAATGCCTTTCTGTTAAATGTAATCTGTATAATTGGGCCAAACATATGTGCAATATATGCACATTGCAAGTATTACATTGAGCAATCTGTACTTTTAGTTTTCAGTTGTTATTACATATACTTAAATGTAAAACGTCAGAGAGAATAGTTGCATCATTGCGACAATGATTTCCTGTAACATATGATGTTACTAATTTTCTCTCTCTTTCTCTCACGCCAGTCCTTATCTCTTTTTTTTTTTATTTTCTATTATGTGTCGTCCAAATGTCTCCATGTCATCCATCTGTAACAAATCAATAAATGATTCAAAGCACAGAGAGGTAAGCCAACCTCAGTGGATCAGCCTGTATCCACTCGACTGGCTCCAGCACCGACCACCAGTACATCTGACACCCAACTTTGCAATACTGCCTATCCTGCCCCTGCACTACCTGGATCCTCAGGTAGCAGTACCCTGGAAGATGGCACTGTGGTACCCTCCATGAGTACTGGCAGAGGTGGGGAATTTCATCACCCACTATAAAATGCCAGGGCTGGTGTGTAGGGTCATGCATAGAACCACTGGTGTATGCCTACGCAGAATGGAAAGGCTTCTCTCCCTCATGGTCCATAGTAGGAGAAGACATCAAGCATTCCAACAGCCAGTGGAGTAAGGGGCCAGTGATTACAATCCTGAGAATGAGGACTAGATTCTCACTGTCACTATGTTTGAAGTAGATGAGTTTCAGCTGTCCCCTCCTTCACCCCAATCATGGTGTTCCACAATCTTTTGTGTCCCTCACCACCTCTGCATCTTGTCTTGTTTGTCCTTTTTTTTGCATTTGCTTCCCTACCTACCCACCTTACATGATCCAGAAATGCCAATGTCTCTTAAGCAGCATTCCTCTGTTACTGAAAAAAAAATATATGTGCCCTTTCCTACAGAAAAAAAATATTGCCCCATACATAGCTCTCAATCTTGCACGTGTGTCTACTTGGGTTTACTGTCAAAATGTTGGATGGCATTCATGTGAACTGGGATGGTCAAAAGGCTATTTTCCAATTCATGGAAGGCCGAACCAAAAATGGTTCATTTCACAACAGCAAATGCAAGTGTGCATTTGCTGTTGTGAGGTAAACATTCTGCTTGGAGATTGCGGTAGAGTGGGGATTGGGAAATGTACCCATTTCCTCACTGTAGTGTGATCTTGGAGTTTACATATATAATTAGCTTGGGGTGTGGGGGCACAGCCCCTCACATGAGGAATGCAGTGGGGCTTGCTCCCTGGCAAAACATTAGTCAGAAATGACTGGGAGGCAAGGTAGACTGGGTAATGTTGACTTTGTCGAATATGGATGTGTTGAGATTACCTCTTTTTTTTATTTTGACTAGACAATGTTTTTATTTTCAATATTATTTTTCAAGTAAGTCATATTTCAGAATTTTGATAGTAAACCACCTGTTTGACACACTTGATTTAGTCCAGTTGGCTATACAACATGGTTGTGTTGCTTTCACCCCTCTTTGTTGAGGTGAAAGTCCAAATTCTGCTAATATTCTGTACATATACTCAAGCTATGGTTCTTTCTTACCTCCCTCCTGCACATTCTTATATTGCTTTCCTGTTGTTCTTCCCCCTGCTGGCCCCCCATTTCACAACTTTCCTATCTACCCCATTTTAACACCTATAATCTGGTCAAAAAATAGAATCACACACAGCATGCATAAATAGCCTGAAAACCAATGGAACTTTTCACTTTTTAGTCTCTATGTTTGGGTGGAGTTTGGCATCGTGCACCAATGCTATGCAATGGTGCACAGTTCTTTCTTGTTGCTGTTACCTCCATGCAATGCTGCTTAAACACACTGTGCTACATCAACACACAGTAACAGATGGTGAATGTAGCTTAACGTATAATTTAATTGCATTATCACTACTTATTTAAACTTATTCCATACACCTGGATTCTAACCCTATGTCATCTGGACTCAAAAAGAAATGTGTCAATGCATGTACATCTGCTGCCACATAGTCAGCTAAGCAGTAGGTGTGTTTCATACACTCAATACAACATGTCATAATTTTAGCAATGAGCCTCATGTTTGCGCACTGCTTGCCTATGTGCAAACAGGGAAAGCAGTAAAAATGTGTATCTCATATATACAAAACACTTTGTCAACCATTGTGTAAACCCACTGAGCACCCCAAGCCTTTCTGTGATGAGGGGAAACCTTCTAACTTATCATTGGGAGTGGTAAGCACTAGGTAGTCTATCTGCTATAAGAGGAGTGGTTTCTGGCTCAGAAATTGTAGTTTATTGGCCGTTTAAGCACTTTTTTCCATCTCCTTTAATGTTCTGGTTTAAAAGCCTGCATTTGCACTTGCTTACATCTTTCCTATAACTAGTCTAGTCCAGATAACAGATTTCCTGTACCCAAGACTGTTTGTAAACTTCTGAACCTCCCAAGCTCTCTGTGTCGGAGGGAAGCCTTTTAGCTTGTCAGTGGAAGTAGTAAGCACTACGTAGCCTATCTACCACAAGAGGAGTGGTTTCTGGCCTAGAAATTGTAGTTTATTGGCCTTTTGGGCAGTTTTTTCCATGTCCTTCAACTTTCTGATCTAAAAGCCAGAGTTTGCACTTTTCCCACCTTTCCTGTAACTAGTCTAGTGCAGATACAGATTTGCTGTATCCAGGACTGTATGTAAGCTTCTGAGGCTGCCAAGCCTTTCTGTGTTGAGAGAAGCCTTCTAGCTTATCAGTGGAAGTGTTAAGCACTAGGTAGCCTATCTGACACAAGAGGAGTGGTTTCGGGCCCAGAAATTGTAGTTTATTGGCCATTTGAGCACTTTTTTCCATCTCCTTCAACTTTCTGGTTTAAAAGTCTGCATTTGCACTTGTTTCCCACCTTTCCTATAACTAGTCTAGTCCAGATACAGATTTGCTGTATCCAAGACTGTAAGCTTCTGAGCCCCCAAGCCTTTCTGTGTCAGATGGAAGCCTTCTAGCTTGTCAGTGGGAGTAGTAAGCACTAGGTAGCCTATCTACTACAAGGGGAGCAGTTTCTGGCCTAGAAATTGTAATTTTGTTGGCTGTTTGGGCAGTTTTTCCATCTCCTTCAACCTTCTGGTCTAAAAGCCTGTGTTTGCACTTTTCCCGCCTTTCCTTTAACTAGTCTAGTCCAGATACAGATTTGCTGAATCCAGGACTGTATGTAAGCTTCTGAGCCTCCCAAGCCTTTCTCTGTTGGGGGAAGCCTTCTAGCTTATCAGTGGAAATGGTAAGTCCTAGGTAGCCTATCTACCACAAAATGAGTGGTTCTGGCCCAGAAATTGTAGTTTATTGGCCATTTGAGTACTTTTTCCATCTACTTCAACTTTCTGGTTTAAAAGCCTACATTTGCACTTGTTTCCCATCTTTCCTATAACTAGTCTACTCCAGATACAGATTTGCTGTATCCAATACTGTCTGTAAGCTTCTGAGCCCCCCAAGCGTCTCTGTGTCAGAGGAAAGCCTTCTAGCTTGTCAGTGGGAGGGGTAAGCACTAGGTAGTCTATTTATTTACTTATCATACATTTGTTTACCGGGATAGTCCGACTGGATGCATGTCCCTTTTCAGCGGAGGCCTGGGGAGAGAAGCTCCAAATAGACAAACTTACACAGATTACACAAGAAGTTGAGTAACATTAGAAAATATAAAACAAAGTTATTATGTACAAAGGCTTAGTAGTGTTCCCAAGTAGGGACTCACAATTTTCATGGACAGACACAATTAAAAGCAAGAGATGTCATATTGGATATAGAGCTTGGTGATGTAGTTGCATGTTACGATATTTACAGATTATGCTTTCAGTTTATAACTTATATCCCACAAAAGGAGTTGTTTCTGGCCCATAAATTGCAGTTTATTGGCTGTTTGTGCAGTTTTTTTCCATCTCCTTCAACTTTCTGGTATAAAAGCCCATGTTTGCGCTTTTCCTGCCTTTCCTGTAACTAGTCTAGTCCAGATGCAGATTTGCTATTTCCAGGACAGTATGTAAGCTTCTGAGCCCCCCAAGCCTTTCTGTGTTGGAGGGAACCCTTCTAGCTTATCAGTGGGAGTGGTAAGCACTAGGTAGCTTATCTACCACAAGAGGAGTGGTTTCTGGCCCAGAATTTGTAGTTTATTGGCAGTTTGGGCAGTTTTTCCATCTCTTTCAACTTTCTGGTTTAAAAGCCTACATTGTGCTTGTTTCCCGCCTTTCCTGTAACTAGTCTAGTCCAGATACAGTTTGTAAGCTTCTGAGAGGTACCAATGTCTGCTCTTCTATTTTCCCCTTAGATCTGCTAGTTCTCTCCTCTCCTGCACTTTTACTAGCTTATTAGTCTAGCACTTTACCATACCAGACTTCTTGTAGCAATTATTGTAGCATACAAAAGTCCTACCAGCACTAAATGTTCTACAAGGAAACAGCTCCAGTACTTATTATTAATGCCCACCCCTCCAGGCATGTCTAAAGGTCAGTTATCTGTGCTTTCTCCTATTAACCTGGTGAACTTGGGCATCCTGAGCCATGTAGCAACTGCCTCATGTACACCGACAACCCTATCCTCTTACCTCCCAACACTCAGACTTGCGAGATGCACTTATATTTCCAAATTGGAAACCATGCACTCTCCAGCCAAGACAGGAATAGCTGGTCAAGAGGAGAATGTCAACACTTACACCACACCACAAGGAACACATAGCCCTCCAGAACACACACCAGCACTGCCTTCACATAAAAACACAAATCACACACCCACCTTCGTGGAGGCTCTCAATAAAAATCTACCCAAACAGCAGAGACCTCCAAGCTAGAAACGCACCTGACCACTACAACACAACACTAATCATGAGACACATAACTCTCCTAAACAGTGTGCCACTCAACAAAAGCCTCTAAGGCAAAACAGCATGCCCAGCACACTAGTCATAGGTGACTCGATAGTGAGGCACACTGATGTCCCACTCACTCGGTTGAATAAGGAGAAAGTAACAGTCAGGTGCCAGTATCTGCCACATAATGCATGCACTCACGTCCCTCAAAAACAGAAGCAAATATGATTCTGTCATTGCACATGCTGGTCAGAATGACCTGAGACATACCTCCCTGGACTAAATGAAAAGAGACATGGAGGAGCTCTCGGATTATGTAGCCCAGGTGGGTATGACCCAAGACCTGAGCAGCATCCTACCATCACCCAGAATGATACCACAGTACAAGCAGAAAATGATTGATTTCAACAATTGGATAAATTTCTGGTGTCATTCTAAGGGGATCCAGCATCTGTCTGTCTGGGATGACATGATTGACAGACCTCAATGCTTTGCCAGAGATGGCCTGCATCTGTCAACCCTGGGCTTCTGGGTACTGGTCAAGGCTCTTGCCACTCCTATAGTGCCTTTTTTAGGGTGTGTTCCAAATATCAAATTACTACCAGAACAGCTACAAACAAATGCAATCTGAGGTTCATGCTGCTCAACGCTAGAAGTCCAAATCTCAAAATGCACTCAATCGAAGTACTCCTTAAAATGGAGAACATTGACATTTGTGCTGTAACAGAGACCTGGTTCAAAGCAGCAGAAAGCACCCCTACACTACCAGGCTATAACTCATTCCACACCTTTCGGCTGCAAAACTTGGACCGAAGCTCCAAAGGTGGTGATGTTTCCATATTCATAAAGGATACGCACACCTCCAAGCTGGTAGCCCAACAGAACTTCATCAGAGATACTTCAGGTACAGCTAACATTGGGTAAGACAGCAATTCAGGTCGTATACTGTTATAGGTCCCCAACCATGTCCCAAGACACTCACTCCATGTTCCTAAGCACCCTGGAGAATATTAGGGCCCAACCTAACACTCTCATACTGGGCGACTTCAACTACCCCTCCATTAACTGGGAAAACTTCTCATGTACCAATAAACTTGCCCAATGTTTCCTAGGATTCATTAATTCCAAAGGCCTGGACTAGCTTGTTCTTACCCCCACTACAGGTAGCAACATCCTTGATCTGGTCATTACTAACATGGGTGATCATTGCTCTACACCAATAGTCAACTCCTCCCTGGTTAGATCTGACCACAAACTAATCACCTTAGAAATCCACCCCCCCCCCCGCAAAGGTAACCACCATGAAAAGCTTCTCCAAAGCTAACTTTGGGCTTCTAAGAACAGAGGTGGCTAACTTCACGGCACCCATGCAAATGGAGGATAGTTGCATGACTGCCGAATCATACACCAATGCAGTGTACATACACGTACAAAAATGCATGTATCTCGCCATACCCAATAGAACCAGGATGCTGGCTTTCAAAAAAAGGAAGCCAATCAGGTGGACCCCTGCCATAAACAAACTCTACAACAATCGGAGGAAACTGATGTGGAATAAGATGAAGTCCCAAGACTGGAAAACCTCCCTTATCAGCCTCAACAAAAAGTTGAGATCCTTCATCAAACCTTCTAAAGCTAGCTCTGAAATCAGAATTGCAGCAGATAGTAAAGACAACCACAAGGCCTTCTATAGTTATGTAAAGAACCTCCACGGTAATAGCAACATTTTCGCTGAGCTACTGCACAATGGTAGCTCCTATACTGAGCCAACAGATACTGCAAATATACTGGCCAACAGATTTAATGCCAACTTTACCCCCCCCCAAAGGACCAATCATAATACCAGTAGATTGCCAGGCACCCAGTATTACTGCTGCACAGGTTAAAACAGCACTGTCCATAGCCAAGAATACAGCTTCTATGGGACCTGATAATATCCTTAGCAGTGTTCTACATGAACTACAGAGTGAACTGGCACCTCCCCTGTGTGCCCTGTTCAATCACAGCCTCACCTCAGGCTTTGTCCCTACGAAATGGCACACTGCTATAGTCATCCCTCTCCACAAAGGAGGAGCAAGTACAGACCCTGGGAACTACAGCCCCATTAACCTGACAAGTCTGATATGCAAAGCTATGGAACACATCATCATGGACCTAATAAACAAGGATATAGGGAATCTCCAAACTCTGGATCCCACACAGTTTTGTTTTGTGATGGGTAGATCATGCCTGCTCAACTTGGTTGACTTCTTTAAGTCAGTCACCAGAGCTGTGGATAAAGGCAAGGTGGTTCATACACCCTTCCTTGATCTGGCAAAGGCCTTTGATACCATTCCTCACTCAGGAATCATTGAAAAACTCACTAAGCTAGGCATCAACCCATATATCACTAGGTGAGTTGCAAACTGGCTCATAGATAGAACCCAGAGTGTGAAAGTAGCTGACTCCAAGTCAGACTGCCAAGCAGTCATGAGTGGAGACCCACAGGGATCAGTCCTAGATCCTCTCCTGTTTGGTATCTACTTCTTAGAAGTCCAGGCCAACACGAAGGCTGACAAAGTTCGCAGACGATTGCAAGTAGGGAGCCATCATTAACTTCCCAAGTGATGTTGACATCCTACAGAAAGGCCTCATTGAGACCAGCGATTGGTGTCAGAACCATGGCCTTAAGCTCAATGCCAATAAATGTGTCACCATCCCCTTTGGGAAAAAAAACAGTTCCCATGAACTACTACATCGATGGTAGTACACTGAACATAGATGATGTTATACGAGATCTGGGAACACAGGTTAACAGCAACCTCTCTTTTGACCACCACACTTCCACTGTGGTCAGATGGTCCTTTTATGTGGCACATCTCATTACTAAGGGTTTTGCCTCCAGGAAAAAGAGGTAATTGTCTCCCTCTACTATTCCCTCATTAGACCAATCATAGAGTACAATGCCCCATTTGGCATGTACCTCACTAGACATCTGCAACAACTGGAGAGGCCACAAAAGTACCCGCAAAGAGGATCCTAGGCCTTACACACTTGTCCTATATGGACAGACTTAAAAAAACTCCAACTATTCTCTGTCTCATATCGCCTACTTAGAGGCAATCTCTGCTTGACTTACAAAGCCATGTCTAACCCAGCTCTGTTAGAAATGCTACATCTAAAGAAATCCCAATCCCTCTGCGCTACATGCTCCAGAGACCTCATCCTCATTAAAATAATCAACAGAACATGCTGGAGGGACAGGTTCATAACCCAGAGACTGCCCATGCTATGGAATAGACTTCCCATACATGTCAAACAGAGCACCTCACTGGCCCTCTTCAAAGGAAGTCTTGATGAGTGGATGGGAAATAGAAAATTCACCCTGGGGATCACTCCAGTGACTCTACTTGACAGAGACACTGGAAACTAAGGTCGGGTGGCACAATGTCAGGTTAATCCTATGGGCTAGGCTTGTAAAGACTCCAAGGCCATTAGCCTAGCATACACCTATGAACCTATGAACCTATGGTGTGCTATGCAAACAAGGGGGTAGCCAGACATACTCTTTTTACCCTACTGAGAACAGTTTTTCTAAGTATCACATCAACATGACATTTTTTTCAGGTCATATTATGTCTACAACTGTCTGTGTGAATGCCTTCCACAAAAGGTTCAGTATTTCTAATTTAAAACAAATATGTGTAATAGCTGTAGGGGGAAAATTGACAATGTTCCTTTAATTTATTAAGTGCTTTGTGGGCAGCATTGTGAGTGATGTGTCCATTTGTAATTGATATGTGTCCAAGTGTGTTAGCACTAAGAGCTTGTGAATAAAAAACAGAATTAGTTTGCTACACCCCTGTATGCAAAGTGGACAACAGCATGTATTACTGTTGTTTACTGTCCATTTAGTGTTCATAACATGGTGCCACATGTGTAAATAGACAACAAATGAAGGCCGTATCTCAGACAATGTCACATATTGATAATGCAGCTATCTATTACCTCCCCCTTGGTCTCTCAGTACTTGTTCACAAATATATTCACTACACTACATCAATCAATAACAAATGTTGTGTTATATACCATGCATATCCTTACATGGGCAATAGACATTCAGATTTTTTAATACTTGTAGCAATGTGGAAACCTGTTTGCATATAGTTTGTAAAGCTGTCTGTGATGTCACTCTTTTGGGCCAGTAATGAGGGAGCATTAATCCTCACCACTGAGACTGGATAAGGATGTTCATTTGGAACAAAAACAGATACACACAGTATTTCCAGATGCAGCTGTTGGCACCAAGTACAATTTCCCTTAAGAGCACAGAGAGAACATACAGTCCAAGGGCTGAGTTTCCCTCTCACTCTCTCTCCAGGCCCCCAATAAGACTCCACACTAATACAGATGTAGAGTTGAGTCCTCAGCCAATTGTTCCAAGTCAAGTCCTCCACCACCCTCTCTGTGAAACCATTGTTGTAAATCTTTGAGACAAATAGCACACACACACACACACACACACACACACACACACACACACACACACACACACACACACACACACACACACACACACACACACACACACACACACACACACATACACACACACCCACACACACCCACCCTGGGAAAGGCTAGCACAGATTTGCTAGCTATCCCCAGACTATCTATCTATATCTATATATATGTATATATATACATATATATATATATATATATATATATATATATATATATATATATATATACGTAGTACCATTGTCACCAGAACAATCCAAAGCCAGCTACTCTAAGGCTCTTACAAGGGTACCCAATGATTTTTATTAAAATTAATACTAATACAAATGGTAGTGTTTGACCAATGCAGTAAGGCTTTTGGGAGCAGCCATAGTGTCACCCAATAAATATAGGTATTTTCAAAGGTTAAAATATTCTCTAAAAGTCCAGCCACAATGAAAAGTGTAAATATATTTAATAATAAATAATATGAAAAACATGAAAATACTAAATATCTATTTACAATCAACTCCAGAATTTGAGTCTGAAGATGCCCTGTTTGTCAGGGTGAAAGCGCTTAGTCCTTGCTGTGTGTTTTTTTGTTGTCTGTGGGTTTTGTCGGTGCTTTGCAATAAAGGAATACCTATCACCAGGATCCAAGGTTCGTTGGTTTTATTCGTTACAAGTGTTTCGTGTTTGGAGGGTTACATTTTTAACATAAGCAGCTTTACAAATACATTTTTGATACAAGAATATCTACAAATAAGTTTGATATGCAAATGACATGTAATTATTTACAAAACTCCATCTAGCTATGCTGCCATATGTAACACATCCACTCCCCTACTTTCTTTGGCATAGCTGCCACTACCTCACATCAAACTGTCTTGTAAAGCATACCTGCGTATTGGAACACGACTACCAAATACCTTGCACACTCATCAATCTGGTAAAATGCAGAACTTGAAATATCTGGATAGCTGAACATGCCTACACATCCATTTCATGCAGGTCTCCCAATCTCTTCTCTTCAACACCCAGTGCTGATGTCATCCACTATAAATACTCCTGCAGTCTTGTAAAAGTAAGACTTGTGCCATGGTGCTTGCATTAAGAACTGAGTTCTACCGTCTGTGTACCTATATAGGTAGGGATTCTGTCCTCCCTGTAGTTAACTGGTGTATATGTGTGTGTGTTTGCATCTATGTCTGTGTAGTCAGAAGAGCATAATTGTGTATCCTGCCATCAGTACTTCAATCCCATGAAATACCACTATTTTGACATAAAATAATTTTCTTGGGTGGCAAAAGCCAGGGTACTATTTGGCTAGGCTTATATAGGCCATAGGGCCAATAGCCTAGTACCTACCTATGATTCTATGAACCTAGACATGCCTACACATCTTTACAGACAGGACTGCCAACCTCTTCTCTCCAACATCCAGTTATGATGTCATCCACTATAAATGCTCCTGCTGCAGCCTTGTAAATGTCAAACTTGTGCTGTGGCACTTGTGTTAAGTACTGAGTTCAATAGTCTGTGTACCTAGATAGGCAAGGGTTCAGTTCTCATTGCAGCCAACTTGTGCATGTGTCCGTACTTGCTTGCCATTAGAGGGAACATTTTACACCAGCATGTGGGATACTGCTATTACCATCTTCCTCTCCCTAGACTCTGCTGATGTCATTGGCTATAAAGTGTTGTCTGACACTCTCCAAGTCAGACTTGTGCTGTGGTGCGTGTGATCAATACTGAGGTCTCTAGTTGGTGTACTTAGAGAAGCAGTTGTTCTGTTCTCACTATAGTCAACTTGTGTGTGTGTGTGTGTGTGTGTGTGTGTGTGTGTGTGTGTGTGTGTGTGTGTGTGTGTGTGTGTGTGTGTGTGTGTGTGTGCACTTGCTTGCCATTAGAAGGAGCATTTTACACCAACATGTGGGATACTGCTATTACTATCTTCCTCTCTTGAGACTCTGCTGTCATCAGCTATATCTGATTTGCAGATGTGCAGTATTCCCCTCAGGGAAGGATCAGAGACTGGCCTTTAGGGCAGGCACAGGTCACCTCATCCTATACAATACAAACTACAGTGACAGGACTTCCACTCTATCCAAATACGTCATGTCATTGTTTGTAGGCCCTGCATTTTCTTGTTGTGAAACCCCTGTTGTCACCCCATCTTCTGCAGGTGTCTGGTGACATACAGTGCAAAAGGTGGCATTATACGCAATCAGTGTTATGATGATGTTCAATTACAGTGCTGTTATATCATCCTCATATCTGTATATGATGCCTGGCTTTTGAGGTGCATGACATAGCCTTTCCATACCACTGTGGACACTTGGTAGTTGAAGTTCAGATTGCTATCTTCCCTTTGTTTCCAGTTCTTGCACAACTGGGTTTCAGCATAGGGGGAGTGTTGTCAATGCTGTAATTAGTGGGAAATTACACTTTGCAGAAGGCCAAACTAATGACATATTTCACTCTCCCTTGCTTCTGTCAGGATGCTTATATGCTTATATCACAAAGACATATTTTCCAGTGCTATGCCACCTTGTCTGACAGTCTCGTAATATTCATTGCCACTGTGGTATACGATAGACCCTGGTAATCATTGTGGCATTCAACTTAATTCGGCTTAACTAGTTTGCTCTCCTATAAACAAGTTCACTATTCGTGTTGCTTTACATGGTTTCCTGGCTAGCAACACTGTCGCCAGCCACAAAACCATGCTTGTTTATGTTTAAATGGTATGCATGACACGGATATGTAATTATTGCTCCTGTTTACCACACAAACATGTAAAATCCATATAGGCTTGTTACAAAGACTACATGGAGTTTATTGAATTCCAGGGTTAGTCTGTGACCTTGGCACCAATCATTTGTCTGTGTCAGCCCCTTCTGCAATATGTTAGCATCCTTTGGGGACTCTATGATTGGACCCAGTTTACAGTTATCTACAAACTTGGAAAGCCACAGGCCATCTACTTTTGCCTGGACTTCAAATAAATAGATTCCAAACATTAGAGGTCCCAGCACAGATCCTTGTGGTACCCCACTGGTAACTGCCCTACTTATGGAGGTGGACTCTACAACTTTGACAGTGCACATTCTACCAGTGAGCCAGTTGGCTACCCATCTAGTAATGTATGTGTTTATCCCCAGCTGGGAGAGTTTGTCAATGATCCCTGAATGGAACTTGTGTCAAAAGCTTTGGCTAAATCAAGATAGGCAGTATGTACTGCTTTGCCCTTATCTAGGGCTTTGGTGATATTCTCAAAGAAGTCTATCAAGTTTAGTAAGCAAAAAATCTGCCCTTGATGAAACCAAACTGGGTCGGATCAAGAGGGTGAAGATCACCTATGTTCTTGTTGATAAGGTCCATGACAATTCTTTCCATGGCCTTGCAGATAAGGCTGGTAAGGTTTATGGGTCAATAGTTCACAAGGTTGGTTGACGGACTCCCTTTTTGCAAGGGAATTACTGTTGGTCTTCTCCACTCTGCCAGAACAAAGCCATTGCTATGGCTATGGTTAAAGACAGTATCAAGTGGTTCCACTAGTTTTTATTTTAGGTTATTTAGTAAGCAGGCTGGGATGTTATCTGGGCCCATAGAGGCCACATGTTGTTGGCCTTGGAGATCACTGGTATGACCTGTTATTTGGAGATACTCTGCAAAGGACTGGTGTCAGGAATGCTTTTGGGTATGGCTGGTGGGTACAGGGGGGTGAAGTTGTTGCCAAATCTGCCAGTTAGCAGGTTGGCAATTTCCTCAGGTTCAGTGTCAGTGGTACCATCCACTATAAGTTCAGCACACTGCTGGGCATGTCCTTTTAGGTTTCAGATGTAGCTAAAGAATGCCTTATGATTGTCCTTTGCTAGGGATGCTAATTTAGTCTTGTAACTAGCCTTAGAGGGCTTTACAAGATTTCTGATTTACTTGTTCAAGCTGTGGAGGGTATTCTTTATCTGTTGACCAAGTTCCCTCTTGTTCTTAGATATCAGTTTCTTTCTTTTGTTGTCTAACTTTTTTATACTTACAGTCCACCTGGTGGCTTGTTTTTTCAGGAGGACTGGGTTTTGGTCCTGTCAGGTACAACTGAGTCAATACATTTGTTTAACTCACTATACAGGGCATCTGTGTATTCCTCTGCATAGGAGTCATTGTTAGCTGTGTTAACAGGGGCTTTGAAACTTTTTATACCATCACTTAGTAGGCTGTAGTTTGCTTTGGAGAAATTTCAGTTTTTTTTTTTTTTTTTGCTCCTATGAGGGTGTCAGGTCTCTTCTTTACTTCAAACAAGACAGGTCTATGGTCTGACCTTAACAGGGAGGGCAACACACAGGGGGTCATGCAGTGACCCCACATGTTGGTGAGCACTAGATCTAGGACATCTGAGCTCCTTGTGGGGTGCATACTAACTGCTCCAGGGCATCTGAATTAACAACGTCCAGGAACTTCAGAGAGAAGTCTCCCATGACCAAGGTGTTGGCTGTATACTGCGTGATTTATTCTAGCAAGTCCAAGTAGGCAGTGTGCTTCTCCTGGTTCATGGTGGGGGACCTGTAGCTAGCGATAATATGGTATGCTATTTTAACTATACTTATTTGTATAAGGAGTAGTTCTAGAAAGATATACTGTTTTACCAGTCTCAATGTGTATTTGGATTTAATGAAGATGGATACACCTCCACCTTTGGTTCTTTCTTGCTTCTTTTGGGGTCTGAACATGTGAAAGGTGTTGTATTCTTGCATGGCCAGGGTGCTCTCTGCAGCCTTGAACCATGTCTCAGTGACTTCACAGACATCTGTATCTTCCAAGGTGAGGAGTGCTTCCAGGGAGTGCAGTTTACTGTTTAGGCTCTTAACATTAAACAGCATGACCTTGAGTTTGTCTCCAGTGGATTTCTTTATATTGGAAGTTTTTTTTTTGTTTTGATATTGCCTAAAAAGGCACTGTGGGGGAGGCAAGCATCTTTACCAGTATCCAAAAACCTTGAGGAGACAGGTGAAGGCCTTCTCTGGCAAAGCAGCATGGCCTTTCAACCATGTCTTTCCAGACTGACAAATACTGGATCCCCCTGGAGTGTCACCAGAAGCTAAGCCAATTATTAAAATCAATCATTTTTGTTTCTATTGTAGAATAATTCTAGGTGAAGGTAGAATGGTGCTTAGGGCTAGGAACATACCTGCCTGGGACACAATCTGAGAGTTCAGTCATATCTCCCTTCATATAGTCCAGAGAAGTACTTCTCAAGACATTCACTCCAGACAGAGTCATAACAGTAATTGCTGCTGAGTAACTTGAGTGCGTGCATGATTTGATGGATCCTGAGACCTGACAGGCAGCTGACTGTGACAATCTTCTTGTCCAGCCTGGTGAGGGAGGCATCTGTGTGTCTCACTATTGAGTCTTCTATAACCAGGACATTAGGCTTTGAGGTGTTCAGCCTCAGGATTAATTGCCTAGACACTGATATGTGTGTGTTCTGTGCCGTGGTGGATTCTGTTTGTGAACCAGTATATGTAGGTTGTTTGCACTTTGGAGGTCTCTGGTCTTTTGATAGGCTCTTAGTGAGTACCTCTGCATATGGGGGTTTATGTATTCTGACCTTATCCTGTGTGAGAGAAGTGTGTGTCCTGACAACCTGTTTGATGTCTTGTTTATCATTACATGAAAAGACTGATTCTAGTTTCATGGTATAGGTACATCTCACACATACTGTATTTGTTTGCTTTAGGAGCAAGTGGTTGTCAGTTTACATGAGGCAATTGCTACATTACCTCAGGATACCCTTGTCAATCAGGCTGCCTGGAGAAATGTTGGGACACTGACTGTCCATAGTAGCAAGCAAATCTGTATGTACTAATTTGTGAGAGGGCAAGTTAGATCATCTTGTGCTCTAAGGATTAACAAGGGGACTTATTCCATAGAGGATCAGGGGCAAAAGGTGTGGCAATGCTGCTCAGTGTTCAGGCTACCCTTGTCAATCAGGCTGACTGGAGAAATGTTGGGACACTGACTGTCCATAGTAGCAAGTAAATCCATATGTACTAATTTGTGAGAGGGCAAGTTAGATCATGATGTGCTCTAATGATTAACAAGAGGACTTATTCTATAGAGGATCAGGGGCAAAAGGTGTGGCAATGCTGCTCAGTGTTCGCGGCCGAGTTGTCTACAGAGCATCAAGGAAGCCTGGGAGGGTTTCACTGACTGGGGGCTAGGGAATAAAAAAGTGTTTCTAGACATTTGTGACTATACAAGACACTGCTAACACCCGTGTGAGGCTTATTTGTTTGTGTCTTTCGGCTTTTCCTGGTTAGGGGTTGCCACAGCGGAACTCCGGTCCACTAATGATTGGCAGTAGATTTTTACATACTGGCTTGCAGGGCCTAACGCACAACCTTCAATGAAGGAACGCCCATTCACGCATGTCGCCACACAGAAGACGCTCTAACTGAGAATTGAATGGGCAACGTCTAACTGTGAGGTGACAACGCTACCGCAGCACCACGATCTATACAGGCAAAATTAAACTGTTTTAAACTAGTCTGCCAATAGGAAATCACACAATGATCCTTCCTCCAGAAATCCCCATCTCTGACAAGGCTATATCCACACTCTTCTGCCACAAGAGTGCAGGGGAGCATTTAGTAATGTTAAAATGGTTGGATTTGAGTCCAAGCATTTAAAAAACAGGCAAGATTCAGCAAGTCTGGATATAACTTATGCTATCTAGGCAGTATTTCAGTGCAAAACAAATGCAGATAATGAAGCAGCCAATTTAAAAATATTTTGTAATGTTTATGAGGTTAAATATTTAAATTCATGTCATTAAAGGTCAATAATTTTTAGTTTTATAGTAATTAATTTGTAAGTATTAGCCTTTTGCATTTGTACATCATGTCTAAAATGCATATACAAGCAAATCATGCCTATTCTTATAGGCAATGTAGTTCAATGTATGTCTCTGTGTGTGTATGTATAACAGGACTGCTAGTGCAGTATTTAAAATGTGCACACACAGTTTACTTCCTCTTTATTTTGTTTACAGCAGGTCACTCTTTCTCGACTCTTCCCATGAAATGAATAACTGACAGTCTTTTGGGGATCTACAACAGGTGTCGCCATACCCAACCATCTAGTAATCATCTTTGACTTTGTTCACATGGATATTTTTAAAATATTATTACAGGAAATGAAGCCACTACAGATATGATTCAGTAATTATTTTTATGCAGTTATTAGGCATACTTCTCAACCTCTTATCAAGAAATCTGGAAAAAGCTAAACTATTTGGGGGGAATGGGACAAAGGCTAAAAATAGAGACAGATTGGAAATTTAGAAAGTTGTTAGAATAACAGGATTTGTGTTAGCATATGTTTTCTGAAAGGTATGAACTCTGAAACTCAAATGTATGTCATTATTTAGTGATTTTAGTCTTCAGTGATTTGCCAGAATACCACAAATTTTATGAGGAGCAAACTAAAATATATGGTAAAAATCTGGATATTGTGCAAAAATCTGGACAGTTTCAAGGTATATGTGGAAGTAAAATAATATTACATAGCCATCAGGTGTGGTGACTATAACTGCTGGGGGTGGGTTGGGGATGGCTGTTAGAAAGTAATCTACTTGTAATTTGCTCATTTTAAACAGCCTCTGTCTGGCTTAGCAGGACTAGTGTGCATTTGTCAGAAGTAAGACAGACTACTTAACTGGATGTCTAATATGCACAAAGATTGCTGTGGCAGTTTTCTGTGGAGAAAAATGACTCACTGTCATCTGCTGTTTGCTTATTATTTTTTTTTTGCAGGACTAATGTGATTGTGTGAAGCAACTTGCAATATTTTAATGTGTGGCAACTGTTTGGAGCAAAGGTGAAATACATTACATCCTCTTTTACCATGATTAGACATCGGAATTGTACATAGAAATGGCTATAACTGCTTGGTGGGGGTTGTCTGGATGCAAGTAACTAAAACAGTTACATGGGTTTAGTGATCATCTATGCCATGAACCCCATCTAGTCTAAAACCAAGCCTGCTCATAGATGTACTTGTTTTTTTTTTTTGGGGGGGGGCTGGGGATTATGTTGTTATTTCTTTAACATTCTTCCCTAACCTCAGGGATCACTATATCTTGTGTCAGGTTAGGGACAGTGTGGTCATTATTCATTTAACTTTCCTTACAAACATCAGAACAGCACATGGAGGGACAGTATACCTTGTATAGGAGCACTGTACTGTCTCTAGAAGTAACAAGCTGGAAATATTAATTTAATATTTACTTTCCATTTTCCTCACAATCAAACATCTGATGCATACATAGGTGGCTATTTTTGTGGTAGAGTAAATAAGCATGCTGTTTATATATGTCTGACAACAAATATGCTATGTTCTATTTGCTTTTTCAGTTTTGTCACAGTCTGACATTTATTTTGGGGGGTAAGGGATGAGATGACATAAATATGACAGAAGCAACCTAAAGTATGCATTTAATTTTACCCAGTTTAACACCATAGGACTACTTGTTTTGAAGCAGGTGATAGATGGACAGGTACTATTCCCAAATACGATATATGCATCATCAAAGCATTTTTCAGTTTATTGTGAAGTGGTGTTTGGTCAGTTTTGAGCATTAACAGTTGGATATAATGTATTTCTTCTTGAAATAAAAAAGTAGGATCAAATTTGTTTTCCACAAGTATGATTTTTGTTTACGTCATCATTGTATCAAAAAGTTAAAAACAAAAAAACTCAAATATACCTAAGACCATCTACAATCCTGTGGCTTTTGGATTCCTGGCAGCCTCCCTGACCCCCTGCTTAAATTAATAATAAGAGGATAGCCTCAGTCAGTTATGATATGCTGAAAGGATGCAGGAAAAAGCAGAGTTGAAGACTGAGACTGAATTTCTTTCTGTAATTATGTTTTTTGTTTGGGTAATCATTGAATGAAAAGGTTTGTTTAGAAAACTCTAAAATGCATCTATGGGCACCTAAAACCCTCATGACTTAATGCAGTTATTCCCACTGCAGGTGTTACTGTATAGTCATGGTTAGTTAGCATGTGCTGAAAGGATACAGGAAAAACATAGGTGAGGTGTAAGACTACATTTATTTCTTTGACTGCGTTTTTTGTTCAGGCAATCACTGGATGAAAAAAATTGTTTTAAAAAAACTCTAAAATGCACATCAGTGCATCTAGAGCCCCATCGCTTCTAGAGGCCTTCCAGCACCCAGACCCCTGGCTTAATGCTGTTTTTTCCTCCATATTTATCAGAGGGTAGTCTTGCTTAGATCATGCTAAATGAATGAATGACTGCAGGAAAAAATGAAGATTGAGATAAACTGTCAGAAAAACAAGGGGGTGGGGATAGCCCAGGAAGAGGTGGGGGTGGGGTTGACAAGAAGTAATTTTGCCGAGACTGCCAGTTTACTTAACATTGGCACTGGCAGCAACAAAACGCATAGTTTTATGACTCATTCTATCAGTACAAGAAATCAGTTTTTTACTGATCAATACTGAAAGATTTAAAATTTTGGGTAGAGAAAAATCCCTCATAGTAAGAGTTGCATGAATTTGGAAACAATTAAATTTAAGACTAACTGTAACACACAGTGTGAAAAACTTTTAAACAAGGCTCCCAAATGAAATGTTGGCACTCATAGCATTGCATGCCGACAGACCAAAAATAAGATTGAAAACTCAGCAGAAGAGAGAATCTCAAACATCACTCTACTACTTTAAATTTATTTTTACTCCCTGCTCCCACCAATGTGAGGAGAATCCTCCCAAATTTATAGAAACCAACTCCAAGATTACCATACCTCAGAAAACGTGGAACATTCTGGGTAATGTCATGTCTGGCTTTGTATATGTAAGACCATTTTTTGACCATTCAGTCTCCATGTTTTGGGATATACTGTCACCTTTAAACAACACTAGACGACTGGTTAGGGTTACCAGCATATTAGCTTTATTGATTGGGATGCAGATTCCCTAGCATATGAATCTGTCCTCAGGAATAACACAGTAACACTGTAACATTATTGCAGATTAAGACGACAAAAGACAGAAGGTTGGTAAATCTTTTATGAATATTTGTAACTGCCAGGAATAGTATTCTAGGACTAATGCACATTTAAATTTTTTATCTTATTTTTTAAATCCTGATGAAGATGGTAGTTTTAATTGGACTAATTGCTAACAGAGAAGTAAAATAAGCTGCACAGATTCATTGGATATACTCGCTACAAAGCTCACTTAATAATTCATTTGATATACTGAAGAAAGGAAGTAGGTAATTCTGAGGAACAGTAAAGCTATTCCCGAAGAGGGTAAGTACAGAGATAATTGCTTCTGCATCTATTATGTTAGTAATTAAATATTTTTTTTTTATTAAAAAAGCTCCCCAAGAAGTTAAGAGCTTTAAATCAATGATAAAGAATTTGTTCAGGAAAACATCAATTTGTGAATACTTTAGGTAAATGAATAAGTCATTGCCTAGAGGCATTAGCAACTTCCCATACATACTCCTGCAAGTTAACCTCTTTTAATTTCTTCAAATCTTTTGGGTTTCCAATACCATGACAGGAATGGATCCCGTTCCAAAGTAAAAGTATGAATAATGTTCATGAAATTAGTAATGTTTCAGTCTTTGATGTTAGGCAGAAGTGCTCTTCTCAGCACCCACACTGTGCCCAGTAGTGACTCCTCCTGCAATTCATATGGAGTTACATGTATCGGTGACATATCTAAGTATGATTGTAAATTTTTTTAAGACCCATTGCTCCTACTACTATTGGACCTGTCTAGATAGCCTTCTTCCACATTGCCCTAATTTTTGCCTGTCGATTCTGGTATTTTATGACTTTGCGTCTCTCTGTACGTAAGACACTGTAGTCACTGGGTGTAGCAATTTCAATGATTAATGCCACTTTTGTCTTTTTTTCATGGACCACTATATCTGTTTTTCTCATCTGTTTTTTGAACTGTTGGTAATGGGTGATCCCATGTGATACAAACTTCATCATTTTCTATAATGCTTCATGGCTCATGTTTCCAAATGTTTTTCAGCTACTTCACTATTATAATGTTTGCACAATCTCCAATGCAACAGTCTTGCTACACTGTTGTGCCTTTCAGTATACAGTCTTTCTGCCATTAGTATGTCACAACCAGTAACAAGATACGCAACTGTTTCCAATTCTGTTTTACAAATCCTACATTTGCCTGTTTCTCTCACATGTTCAATGGCTTTTGTACACCAACATGTATGTAGTTTGCTATCTTGGGCCACCAATATTAACCTTTCATCTTTTGGTTTAAATTCATAGGTTCATAAGTTCATACTAGGCTATCTGCCCTAGGGCATTTATAAGCCTAGCCAGAGTGTGTGTGGCTTTCACCACCCCTTAGGATGAGAATACTATACCCATTAGTTTGCTGTGCCTCTGTCCAGCAGTGACACAGAGATGATTCCCGGGGTAAACCTACGATCTCCCATCCACTCGTCAAGATTTCTCTTGAAAAGAGTCAGTAAGGGGCTCTGCCTCACATGGACTGGGATTCTGTTCCATAGTGTAGGGAGTCTCTGGGTGATGAATCTGTCCCTCCAGCACGTCCTATTTATATCCGTGTTGAGGTTTAAGTCTCTTGCTCTCATGGCTCTGGTGGATTTGGATTTTTTGAGGTGGAGCATGTCCATTAATTCTGGGTTGGACATGGCCTTGTATGTCAGGCACAGATCACCTCTGAGCAGATGGTATGCGACTGAATAGAGCTGGAGTTTCTTCAGTCAGGCAGCATATGACATATGTTTGAGCCCCTTTATCCTTTTGGTGAGGAACTTTTGGGGTCTTTCCAACTGCTGCAGGTGTCGGGTAAGGTACATTCTGAATGGGGCGTTGTACTCAATCATTGGTCTGATAAGTGAAGAGTACAGGGGTACAATGACCTCTCCTGATCTGGATGTGAATCCCTTCATGATCAGGTGGGCAATGTAGAAGGTCTTCCTAACCACTTTGGCAATGTGAGTGTCAAAAGAGAGGTTACTGTCAACTTGGGTCCCCAGGTCCCTGATAACTTCTTCCGTGTTTAATGGATTACCACCTATGTGGTAATTAGGGGTTACCTTGTTTTTCCCAAAGGGTATGACTATACATTTTTTGGCATTTAGCTTAAGGCCATGGCTCTGGCACCAGTTATCCATTTCTATGAGACCTCTCTGGAGGATGTCTGTGTCTGATGGAGTGTCAATTATGGTGCCCAGTTTGCAGTCATCTGCAAATTTTGTCAGCCACAATCCCCCTATGTTTGCCTGCACATCAGAAAAATAAATGCCGAACAAGAGGGGGCCCAGGACTGAGCCCTGTGGGACACCGCTCGTGACCGGCTTAGAGTCTGACATGGCACCAGCAACTCTAACCCTGTGTGTTCTGTCCTTGAGCCAGTTTGCAACCCATCTTGTGACATATGGGTTTACATCTAAGCTGGTGAGCTTTTCTATGATGCCCGAGTGGGGTATTGTGTCGAACGCTTTTGCTAGGTCAAGGTAGGCTGTGTGAACTGCCTTACCCTCATCAATAGCCTTAGTGACCATTTCGAAAAAGTCGACCAAGTTCAAGAGGCAGGATCTGCCCTTGACAAAGCCAAATTGGGTAGGATCCAGTGTCTGTAGTTCCCCAATGTCTTTATTTATGAGTTCCATTATGATCCTCTCCATAGCTTTGCAGACAAGGCTCATCAAGCTTATGGGGCGGTAATTTCCAGGGTCTGTAGAAGCACCGTCTTTGTGGAGTGGGACCACAGTTGCCGTACGCCATTCTTTGGGTACGTATCCTGTAGTAAGGCTAAGATTAAACAGCAGCCTTATGTGTGGGTTTAGTTCCTCATTGAGTTCATGTAGCACACAGCCGGGGACACCGTCCAGTCCCATTGATGCTGTGTTTTTTGCTTTAGAGAGAGCAGCTCTCACCTGGGCATCTGAGATGTTTGGGAGGCTAGAGTCTGGTGGGATAGATATTTCTCCTTTTGGGGGAGGGAGGGGAGAAATTTGCACTGAACCTGTCTGCCAGTATGTTGGCAATGTCTGTGGGTTCAGTGATTTTTGTATCATTTTGGACTACTTCTGAGAATATCTGGTAGTTTCCACCCAGGTTTCTAACATAGCTAAAGAAGGCCTTATGATTGTCTTTTGTGTCATTAGCGATTTTTCTCTCAAAGTTGGCCTTGGATGATTTTATGAGTGATCGTAGTTTTTTGCTAGTATTGATCAGAGATGCCTTCCCTTTTAGGGATTTTGCTCTGTCATGTAGTAGCTTTCTCCTCTTGTTGTAGAGTTTGTTTATGGCTGGGGTCCACCAGACCGGGTGCCTGCCTTTGGTGGAAAGGGTCTTGATTTTATTAGGGATTGCTTGATCCATACATTCCTGGAGGTGCTCGTAGAAGGCATTTGTAAAGGTTTCAGCAGCGTGGGTTGTGGTTTCCACTGGCTCGGGGCCCTTGAAGGATACCACTCCAGTCTTAAGAAGTGTGAAGTTTGCTTTTGAGAAGTTCTTCACTGTGGTCTTTTTTGTTGGGGTTGGGGGCGGGATGTGGATCTCGAGTGAGATTAATTTATGGTCTGATCTCACCAATGAGGGATATACTTCGGTGTGGAGCATTTTGTCCCCATGTTTGTGATGATCAGGTCTAGTATATTTTCTCCTCTTGTGGGAATGGTGACTAGTTGTTCCATAGCATTTGAGTTTATGAACTCCAGGAACCTTTGAGCTAGGGTGTTGGGGCTTAAGTAATGTTCCCAGTCTATGTTTGGGTAGTTGAAGACACCCAATATGATGGTGTTTGGAGAGACATTCATACTCTCCAGTGTCTTCAGGAAGGCTGTGTGGGTTTCCTGAGTTTGAGAGGGTGGTCTGTAGCATGCTACAAACTGTAGGGCAGTTTTACCTATGGTTAATTGCACCTGGATGGTCTCCGATGCTTCGTGCATTGCCACTAAACTGGAGGTGTGGGTATCCTTTATGAATATGGATACTCCCCCTCCTTTTGTGGTTCGGTCCGGATTTTGGGGCCGGAACGCATGATATGAGGTATAACCTGATAGTGCTGGGGTGCTCTCAGGAGCCTTGAACCAGGTTTCAGTCACAGCACAGACATCGATGTTCTCCATACTGAGGAGGGCTTGAGGGCGTGCATCTTGAGGTTTAGACTTCTGGCATTGAGCAGTATTACCCTTAGTTTTTCTCCATTTTTGTTTTCTAGGGCGGTAGGTTTATCATTTGAGCCTTGCCTAAAAAGGCACTATGGGGTGGCAAGAGCCTTTGCCAATATCCGGAAGCCCAGGGTGACAGGTGCAAGCCGTCCCTTGCGAAGCAGCATGGCTTGTCAAGCATGTCATCCCAGGCAGACAGACATTGGATCCCCTTAGAATGACACCAGTAATTAAGCCAATTATTAAAGCTGATCATTTTGTCTCTGTATTGTGGCATCATTCTTGGTGAGGGTAGGATACTGCTCAGGGTCAGGGTCATACCGGCCTGGGCTACATAATCTGAGAGCTCCTCTATGTCTCTTTTCATGTAGTCCAGGGAGGTATGTCTCAGGTCGCTCACACCGGCATGGACAATGACTGAGTCATACTTGTACTTGCTGTGGAGTGACCTGAGTGCTTGTGTTATGTGGCGGATTCTAGTGCCTGACAGGCAGCTTACTGTGATCTTTTCCTTGTTCAGTCTGGTGAGTGGGACGTCAGTGTGTCTGACTATGGAGTCACCTATAACAAGTGTGTCTGGCATTGTGTTTGGCCTTAAGGGCTGTGACTGTTTAGCACACTGACTTTGAGAACTATGTGTTGCATGTCTTATGTCTTGAGGTGGCAGTTGCTTGGGTGTCTGCTTTGGAGGCCTCTGTAGTTTTGGTAGATTTTTGATCAGTGCCTCCGAGTATGTCTTTCTATGTTTATGTGTTTGTTTTGCAGTTGTGATAGTTCTATGTGAAACTGGGTTTGTGGTGTGCGTGGTTTCCTTCTCCTCCTGTCTGGTCTTGCCAGTCCTGAGTTGAGAGAGCTCAGCCTCCAGTTTGGCTATATAGTTGCATCTCTCACATGTATTTGTGTTTTGTGGGAGAAGGAGTGGGTTGTCTGTGTACATGAGGCAATTGTAACATTGCCTCAAGATGCCCAGATTCACCAGCTGAACAGGAGAGGACGCTAGCAACTGACCCTTCAACATGCTAGAAAAAGTGAAAAAGTTTGCTGTGTAACTGAGTCAGAAGGGACCTATAGGGAAATGGCTACTCAAGGGGATTCTAGGCTAATGTAGTACTTTGTTTAGTATATAAGTACTTTACCTATATAAAATGCTTTAGGAGCAAGTGCTGAGCTTTTGAGATAGAGAATAGACTGTTTAGATTGCAAGTAGAGAATTTCTAAGGGAAAAATTGAAGAGCAGACTTTACGGAGCCAGAAATAGTTTAACCTTGTTTAACCGGCGCTGCCCGATGGTGCTCTATGGGCAACTCCGCGCTAAATCACACAAAAGCGTGCTAAATCGGGCTTTATGGCAGGGGGTTGAAAAGAGCTAGGAACTGACCCAAAATGGCCAATAGACTACAAGTTTCTGGCTAGAACCACTGCTCTAGGGACAAATAGGCTGCTCAGTGCTCCCCACTCCCACTGGTGAACAAAGAAGCTTCCCTTTATCCAAATAAGGATACGGAATAGCACAGGAACCAAGCCAAAGCCCAGAGATCAGCAAACTCTGAAGACTGGACTATTCTAGTTCAGTAAGGCGGGAAAACAAGATTTTTTTTTTTTTTTTTTTTTACCTCTCCTTAACCATTCCTGCATTTGATCCTGGTCAACATGAGATTGTTCCAAGAGTTTTCTGTACTTGTAACTATATTTGTGCATTTTCCACATTTCTTGCCTTCTCATCTGAGTCTTCATCTTTTATTTTTTCTTTTATTTTTTGGTACATTCAGTTGCTGCCTGATTTTTAACTACTTCTGATTTGATTTCCATTCCCACTTGACACCAATATGCTTCTGCTAAACTAAGCAAGAAAGTCCTCTTAGACTTATTCTCCTCATGTTTTAAAACATTTACTATGTTTGGGTCTTGTAAGGCCAGTAGATATCTATGCATTCCTGCAATTGCAGATCTGTACATGTAATCAGTTTCAAGGAAGCCATACTTCCTTCAGAGCAGGTACTATACAGTCTTGGTATACACGTATTTTTATAAATCATTTGATAAGCATGAAGCATCCTTCTTGTTTCCTGTCCAACTGATCCAATACCTTCTGGGGCCAGTCAGTCACTCTAAAACTTTAGGACAGGAAGAATAAATTGGTTTATAGCTTGGACTTTGTTTTCAGTATTAAGTCTAAAATATTCCTTACTAAGCTTTGCTCACATTTGTTCATGTTTCTTGTTGATCCTTCATCAGTTCCCAAATATGTATACACTCCCTCTTGCTCAAGTTCTTTTATATCACACTCCTGTCCCAAACTAATGTTTTCTTGGTGCTGCACCATTCCTGTTTTAAACATTACTTTTGCACATTTATCAAGAACAAATGACATTCTTATATCATCTGAAAAAGTTTTGAACACTTGCAGTTCTGCTTTTAGTTCCTCATCTGATGAACTATTCAGATTTAAAACATCCACAAAAGAAGATGTGAAATATTTACATTTTGTTGTTTTCTAGGAGGCAAATTGTAGCCATGACCTGATCTGTTAAGTAGACAGCTTAATGGGCTAAGGGCAAGACAAAAGAGCAGCGGTGACAAAGATTTACCTTGGAATATCCTCCTTTGAATTTTCATCCCTGGAATGATAATTTGCTCTTTATCATGGCTTAACTGCAAAGTGGTTTGTCACTATTTCATGACTGCTGTAATTTAATGGATCATTGTGGGGTATATCTTACACATTTTTATGCACTCTTGTATCCATTAATGTGGGATACTGTCAGATGTTTTTTCTCTACCCATGCCATACATAGATTCTTTCCCTTTTTACAGTTCTCCATTATAACTTTATTTAACAACAAATGATCCTTTGTTCCATATGACTTTCTTTTGTTACCCCTTGGTTCTACTGCCATGACTGTTTTCTTCTAAATGACTATAAACTTTGTCAGCATCAATTTGAGTGTATAGTTGGTCTATAGTTTTTAGGATAGCTTTCAGGTTTGCTCTTAAGTAGGAGTACTGTTTTTCCTGTTATTAACCAGGTCGGTGACTGTCAGGGGTGTGCATATAAATAATTCTTACTCATAGCTAAATCTTCATGTCAAGATGTAAATACTTTCATCCAGAAGTTAGGTACTGCATCTGGGCCTGGGGTTTTCCAGTTAGTGGCTTTTCTTAACTTTGTTTCAATCTCTCTGGCTGTTATTCCATCCTATTTCATATCTTGTATCTTTAAACTTCTTATTCTTTCTTTTACTTCTTCTATCCATTTAGCATCTTTGTTATGTTCCGCAGGATCTTCACATATATTTCTCCAAAATGTATTAATTTCTCCTTTTTTTGGTGGTGTTTTGATTGCTTTTGCCTTGTTTCTTTTGGGTTATCAATAAATTGCTTATTTTGTACTTTTCCTTTTTATTTATGCATACTTTCTAAGTTTTTCTGCCGGTGCTGATATTTTTAGTTTTGTTATTTTTGATAGTGCACAATAGATTCTGATTTTTTCTGATACTGCACATTGCTTTTATCACATCTATCTTTCTGAGTATTTTTGTTGATCTGTTCCCTCTTCTATACTTTTCTAATAGTGACACTTCTTGTCTTAACTGCTTTATAATTTTCTCTATTCGATATTTCCATGATGGCATTTAATTTCTCCCCCTCCTTTCCCTTACTGCCCTGTGCTTTTGTGGTAAGACTTTATCTTTTTATTAATTTAGCTGCACAGTAATATATTCTATTTATTTCTGTTATATCACATGAATCTCTATGACTAGTCCTAATTACTGTGTTCATTTGTTTTATCAAACTTCTAACATTCTAGCTTTTATTGACTTACTGTAGTCTGTCTTTCATTGATGTCAATATGTCTGTCTGTCTCTATTAAATCAAGCAACTATTCTCTTAGACGATTTCCTTCTAAATTTAGGGCACATTCTTTGTTCTCCATTTCCTGTGTAAATTCTACAGAAAGTTCCAGAGCATCTTCCTGTGCCACATTCTCTTCAGTTTCGTCCTGTATCATCCATTGCCGTTTCATATTTGAACTCACTGGCCTATCACTCCACAAAATTGACTGCATCATAGTTGCCATAGTTTCCTGTGCCTTCCCTTGAGTATAGGTGATCTGATGACCTCTTAGAACCTGGTATGCCCTCACCATGGGCACCTATGCACTTAACTCATGTCTAATTGTGCCAGAATAATAACTGCTGTGTATTAAATATTTGCACTTGATTTCAGTCTAACTGTTTGAGATGTGTGTGTCTTCATCTCTATATTTTGTAGTGCATCTGACACAGCTTCAATGTATATAACCTCGGCTAACCATTACCTCACTTTGATTGTTCTCTACCTAACTTTATCATTGCATTTTATGCATGTGACCTAGATCCTGAGCTGCTTGGGCCCAAAATGAGTGAATCTAATTCTGTGGCTAAAGAAGAGAGATAAAGTAAGGGAAAAGAAAAGAAGGAAAAAAGATAGATAAGGTTATAACATTGCAGCTCTTGCTGAAAGTTTACTATGATTGTTTTGACTGTTACATAGCCCACTCTGCTTACATAGAAGAAGAAGAAGGGTGGTATGAATTGCTTCCCTGTACTCAAGTAATGGGCTAGTGGTGGACAGACGATGTGGCACATTTCATAAAAGGCAACTGAATTGTATTATATTTGCTTGATAAGAAAATTAGTTGTTTAGCCTACTTAATTTGTTGTTTAAGTGTAGCTACCTCTTTTACATCCCTGCTTTCCTGTTTCCCTTTCTCCAGCCATCCCATGAGCTCTTGAACTCTAGAATCTCTAGTTTCCCCCTCCTATTCTGACATTCCATTATATGAGCTCACAGCTCTACTTGCGCAGATGTACTTTCACAGGTGTAGGAACAGATAATCATTAACGTCTGCTGCCATTGCATCTTGCTTTTCATTGTTTTTGCTCAGTTTGACCTCTTCATACTTCTGTATGATCTCCTGAAGTTGTATCATGTACTCCTTTCTCTTCTGGTCTCTATCAACTTTGCTGATACTCCTTCCTGTCAACCCCAAACATACTTATGGTGGCTTTCCTTTGTACTCCTTTAAGTAGCCTGATCTTTCTGTGCATGCATGGTCTGCAGAACTTCTCTCAGTACTCAAGGTGTAGCCTGATTTGGGCTTTGTATGGTGGGGACATTACATCTTAGCTTCTGGCCTTACTGAGACCAATGACTGGTGTCAAAACCATGGCCTTAAGCTTAATGCCAAAAAAGCATCGTCATCCCCTTCGGGAAAAACTCAGTTCCCAGTAATTACCACATCAATGGGAGCCCACTGAACACTGAAGGCTTTATAAGAGATCTGGGGACACAGGTTGACAGCAACCTCTTCTTTGACCACCACATTGCCACTGTGGTCAGAAAGTCTTTCTATGTGGCACATCTCATTACCAAGGGTTTTGCATCCAGGAAAAAAATAGGTCATCATCTCGCTCTACTCTTCCCTCATTAGACCAACCATTGAGTATAGTGCCCCATTTGGCATGTACCTCACTAGACACAGGCAACAGCTGGAAAAGCCAAAAAAGTACTCATAAAGAGGATTCTAGGCCTTAAACACATGTCCTACACAGACAGACTCAAAAAACCCCAGCTATTCTCTGTCTTAAATCGTCTACTAAGAGACGATTTCTGCTTGACATAAAGCCAGCTCGGTTAGAAATGCTACATCTAAAGAAATCCCAATCCATCCACACCACACGCTCCAGAGACCTCAACCTCATTACCACAATCAACAGAACATGCTGGACGGACAGGTTCATAACCCAGAGATTGCCCATGCTCTAGAATAGACTACCCATACATGTCAAGCAGAGCACCTCACTGGCCCTCTTCAAGAGAAATCTTGATGAGTGGATGGGAACTAGAAAGTTCACCCTGGGATTCCTTCCAGTGACTCCACTTGATAGACGTACTGGGAACTAACGTCAGGCGGCACGATGCCAGCGCACTTCTATGTGCTAGGCTTGTAAAGGCTCCAGGGCCATTAGCCTAGTACACACCTATGAACCTATGGAGTCTGTTCCCTAAAGGATACAACCTATATTCTCTTCACTACTACCCTTCTGGTCATAGGACCTGGGTGTGATTATTGCCCACAGACCTGATGCTTCACACTAGTAATGGTGCAACCTCAGTTCAGTACTTTGCATTTATTCACACTGAACTTCACCTTCCATTTTTCTTGTACTTGATCAGCCTTTCCAAATCTTTTCTCATAGTCTTTCCCCATTTGTCCAGTACAGCACATATAGATATGTGAGACCCCCCCCCCCCACACTGATGACACACTATCCTTTGAGAATCATATACTTAGCTCAATCAAAAAGACCCATTTTAAGCTTGGCAAGCTCTATAGGTATAAACTCTATTTGGGCAAGTCTACCAAGCTGAAACTAGCTAATAGTCTACTTCTACCCTCCCTCCTCTATGGTTGCCCCATTTTCACTAACCTACACACATCTCTTCTGAACAAACAGCAGTCATGCTACTATAAAATAGCCAAGTTTGTCTCCGACATGCCAACTCGCACACATCATTTCCTGGCCATTAAATCTATAAACTGGTTTGAGTTCCCTCATTACCTACATTACCCCAACTTACTCTCACCCACAAACCACTAAATAATCCAAACTACTGCTGCCCATCCCTTCAAACTATAATACAAACACACACCCCTACTCAGCATCTTAGGTCCTCTAACAAACAACTCTTAACCATAACTAAACCCAACAAAAGTGCTTGACAATGTCTCTATTCCCATGCGATTGCTAAACTTTGGAATGCACTCCCTCCCTCTCTCTCTTATTCAAATAGACTCCTTAAAACATTTAAATTTGCACAAAAACAACACTATCTCAATAACCTTGTCTGTTCTTGTAGTCATATAATTAAACCACCTTAAATGTTTTGGCCACTATACAGTATAAATACTTTTACTAACTTAATATAGTTGCAATTTACACTATCTGTCTTCATATCCAATCTCTGTTGCTTTCTTTATTTCTGTGTCTAAAAAAACAGAACTGATTAAACAGTGTCTTACTTATGAGAATATATAAACAGAATTACTAAAAATCTAACACACTGGATTTATTTTCTTGTATTGTATACCTCTATAATATGTATTTCTTTTGTATATCTACTTCAGTTTGTATTGTGTAAAAACTTTCTTGACTTTCAAAGTTAAGCTGATGTTATGTAAAAATTTCTGTGATTGTATGGAGCTTTTCTCCCCAGGCCTCCACTGAAAATGGACTTTCTCAGTCAACAAATGTCAATAAATAAATAATTAATTAAAGAGTAGTTGACTCAGGACCAGCCCCTGCAATGTCCCATAATCACTTCCCTTATTCCTGATATGATCCATTTCACTACAGCACTCTGTATCCTACCATTCATCTTTGTCAAAATCAACTTCACCAGTCTTCACCACAGTTTTCAACATTTTTGTTGTAACTGTTTTTGTTAATTTAAACCCTTTGTCTATAGTACCTCCTTAGTAACATGAATAATGATTGCACTCAGGAATAATCCACATCAACCACACCATGATAGGTGACCAGTTCATATCTCAAATACTCACATGTCTATGCAGTAACCCCTCCACAGTAAAATCAGCCCATCAATTTGTACCGTCAGCTCAGCACAAGAGGACAGTAATCCTCAGTACTAATTAATATCAACCATACCATCAAAGGTGACCATTTCAAAACTCAAACATTCACATAGCTATGCAATAACCCCTCCCAAAAATAAAACCGTTCCATAAATTCATACCTTCTAGACAACACTAGATGACAGCATGGGTAACATTAAGCCCAAGCACAGTACCCTGGGCCTCCATTTCCTTGAAAGTCAGTGAGACTTAAACCTTTTCAACAATGTTCCTTTGATGGTAATCTGTAGAACTGAAATTGTAGGGCATCCACCATGTTATTATGGCAGTCTGGTCATCTAAAGAGTCATTGATACTCACAGCAGAATAAGCTGGTATGAAAGTATCCATTGTAACCCAATTGTTATTGCTCATATGTATCAAAATGTCACCTTTCATTTGCCATCTGATATCTATATAGTAGCTACCATCTGCAAACTAGAATTCGTGAACTCTAAACCTCAAATTCAGTCTGTTTGCATGATGAGCAGCAGTGACCAGGCTATGATTCAGCAGACAGTAGTGCACACCGTGCCCAGCTGCAAAATAAGTGTTAGTGGCCAAATATGCTAATGAGCAAATAAATAGCTGAATTATGTGCTAATGAAGGAAATAATAATGTTGGAGCGATTCAGGAACTTAGAAAATGAGTGCCTACATACACACTCTCTTTACCTATGTATCCAAGAATGTTGGAATACAGCCACAAGGAAACTTTAAAAATGTTAGAAATTGCTACAGCCATTATAAACCTGCATGTACAACAGGCTCTGCCGCTGCTGCTGCTGTCAGACCTCGACCCAGAAGGTATAGGGTGTTCAGACCAAATCTGACCTACCATGCACTAGAAATAATAGAGCGCTATAGGTAGGATAGAGATACCATAGAGCAAATAGTGAACATCTGCCTTCCACACACGAGGGCCAGTGGGAATCATGGACAGCCTATCCTTGCGGAAACTATGGTGTGTATAACATTATGTATACTGGCTACAGGGATTTTTCAGAGACCCACAGGGGACATAGTGGGTGTGTAACAAGACTCTGTCCCAAGAATATTCCAACAGTTTCTCAATGAAATGCTGCAACATGTGGGGGACCATATCTGGTTTCTACATACTACAGAGAAGAGAATGACCACTGTGTAAAATTTGGTTTACTATCAAAAGCACGAAAGTCACTTATGTGAACAGTGATTTCCGCAACAAATAATGTCAGCTCATACATATTAAGTAGGACATATGGTCGACGCAACAAAGTCGACAAATTCTGTCGACTATAGTTTGTAAATCTCCCATTCACATCAATGCTGTGAATCCCTGCCCTGTGTACGTCCTTCTAAACAGACGTATACATGAACGTTGACTGTCGTTCCTACCATGGTCGAGGAGGTGGCTGTTGTACATGTCAATGTCGACCTTTTGACTGTAGACCTGTAAAATTTATATGCCATAGCACATTTTCCCAAGGTTCCCAGTCATAGACTACACACACACTCACATTTAAATAAAAGCTCCACATGCTGAACTGAGAAAGAGGCACATAAATGGAAAAGGCTATCACTCTCTCAGCTGTCAGGTGGTTTGTAATGCATAAGGTATCATCTACAAAATGTGTGCAGGTAGCCCTAATAGTTTCCACAAACCTCACCTATAGCACACCTGTGACCTGTACCTAAGGTTTTCTAGGGGTGACTTTCCACAAGGATGTCTGTTGGGGGATGCAGAATATGTGCAGAAAGCTTAGCTCAGGATTCCTTTGAGAAACCTACACAGTCCCAATGAGCAAGGTTGCAATAATATACATGCTGTGAGTAGAAATATCATAGAGTGTGTTTTTGTCCTACATAAGTCACATGTTCAGTATTTTGATACATCTAGAGGTGCCCTGTAGCATGACCCTGTCACTTCTGCCAAAACACTGACGGTCTCTGCATTATTACACATCATTCTCAGGAAACAGTCACAACAAATAGACCCAGGACAAGGACCGGAGTTCCCAGCACCACAGACAGGGCCAGCAGACATACATGAAGACACAAATAAAGAAACAACAGCTGGGGTGATCATGGAAGATGTGGACAGACACAATATGCTATGGCCATGGCTAAGAGGCAGCTAACAGCACACACACTGACCACTTAACAACAAAATCAGCTAAACACATACAAACAGTAATAGTGATGCAAACTTACCAGCCTTTACTTACCCAAGTACTTAATGACTAATGTGAGAATCAGACTTCGGTAACCCCAGACGACAAAATATTATCAGCATCATTAACAAAAATAAGTGATGAACCTGAAATGAAGATAGAAATGCTTATCCTCATATGCATGTACTGTACTTCAGTAAAAAAATTATTGATCAATTATACAGAAATGTTAGTAGTAACCTATATGAGTGATATATGCAACATAGACAAAACAAAACAACTATGAAACTAGTAAAGGTATAAAATTGAGTTTCCTGCAAATATATATATATATATATATATATATATATATATATATAGTTTCACTTCATAAACATGAATTGCTGAAATATTGAATTTCAGAAATTCATGTCCATGAAGTCGAAACATCAAAATAACAATAGTGCATAACTGCGAATAGGACTATGTCGAATTTGTGCTTATGCTTATGCATGTACGCTATGTTGCGGAAGTGATTGGCTGGGATGGTGTCTGCAGTTTAAGATGAGTGAGTGTTTTTCTAACTTGTTCAAATGGATTAGGGTAGGGAGGTGGAGGTATGATTGTGTGTATTGGCTATATGTGATTATTTTTTTCTTTACTGTTTGCGCGATCTCGGAGTTAGTATATGTAAGTAGAGGGTTGTGTAGGGGTGCAGGGGGCTTGCTAGTGTAGGTATGTGTCTGTGTGGTGTTTTGTTGTATTTAATTGTTTTATGGTGTGAGTTTTATGGTTTGTGTGTTTTGTGCTGTATTGTGCTGTATTGTGTATGCTCGATTTTTTGGTTTCAGTAATTGTGAAGTGTCGGTGTTGTGATGGTTTCTTTATACTGTCAAAATGCTGAAATTCCATTTTTCAGCATTTTGGTAATATGAAGGGAAACCATATATATATATATATATATATATATATATATATATATATATATAGATATATACACACACACACACACACACACACACACACACACACACACACACACATATATATATATATATATATATATATATATATATAAAACCACAAAATCCAGAATGGCACTCTAAGCAACCCTCTCTGGAACCAGAATGGCTAAATATATGCTGCAGAAAATAAATCCACCATGTAAAATGCAGAAAAATGCTCCACAGAGGGTAGCTTGGAGTGCAGTTCTGAATTTTGTGTTTTTTTATAATTTGTTTGGATTATAGCACCTTATTTTAGGCCTGTGCACCTGTTTTTGTGCTCCTTACACACACATACACACACAATATATATATATATATATATATATATATATATATATATATATATATATTTATATATATATATTTATACATGTATGTATATATGGTTTACCTTTAAAAGATCACAAATAAAATATGCGACCAGGCAAATATCTGACCCACATGGTCGGAAACTACACTTTTGAATGTTCAAAACAGCGAAAGTGCTGCTCAATGAATTTGACAGTCCAGGAATGTTGAATGTTTTTGAAACACCTGACATTTCCAAATGTCTCCAAACACTGTCATGCAGGTGAGCAAGCCCCCCTGCACCCCCCACACCCCCTGCTAATTTAATATACTAACTCTGAGATTGCACTACAGTGAGTGAAGGGGTACATATTCCGATCACCACTATCATGCTATCTGCACTCCGAAATGCAGAATTCACATGAGCGAATTCACACTGGCATTCACTCAATTGTGAATTTTGAAATTCAGTGTCGACATCACCAACTTTTGCAGTTGTACTTCTGCACATCTGCCGACGCACGAGTGCTTTAACAATGTGAAGGTATATATATATATATATATATATATATATATATATATATATATATATATATAAAACCTGTGCATCAAGTCAAAGCAGGTCCATGCCAAACAAACCCACAGCAGGTCAGGCTCTGTCACCATTATCCACACATGTAGATGATAAAGCTTAGTTATAGAACCTTATAACCATAAAAGAAAGGAGGAGTTGCAATCCAACTGATGAAGGAAAAAAGGTATTACCCAAAAACATGATTGGCCTGCTCATTACTGTGAATCAAACATAGCAGCCCAAGTCAGGCACCCCAGCAGGGACCAGAGCAATTTCAGCATCATGTGCACAAGGGAGCAAACAGCAATTCATAGGTAATACTATTATTACTACAAGTACGAGTTTAACAAATACAAAAACACAGTTGAACATAATGTATATAGTTTAATTGGTAGGTCTAGACATATGGCTACATATTTTTTTGTGTAAGAATTTAATAAGTATACCACTACTTTTACAAAGCAAGTGAACACCAAATACTGTTTTATTTTAGTCTATGTTTACCTCTAACTGATGTACTAGCACTGCAATTCATATTTCTGATACTTTAAATTTCCTGTTTTGATTGTATGTAATGCACTTTAGTTGAAAGCCAGTTATCTTTCTGTACTTGTTCTGTATATCAAAATTTATAATAAAAATTATATTGAAAAAAAAACACAGGTGAACATAAGCAGAATAAAGCAAAAATGAAATTTAGTACATATCTTTATGAAAACAGACATCTGGCAAAGGAAGCATTAGATCTCCACTCTGTGTATCAGACACAGGCAACCCTAAATCACAATCTACAAGGGGCAGGGCACAATCCTCAGAGGGGGGGGATTGTAAAAATATTTTATTAAATAAAGAACTCAAATGGCAACTTAGGTTGAGGGCACACATTGCTCCTGGTCTAGATGAATACATTAATATCAAACCAGTATTACTAGCAAAAGCAGCCAGTTTAATATGATTTATATTTTAGAACTAAATGTTTTTTATTTCTGTTAATGTTACTTAGTCCATTGTATTTATTATTAGTGTATCAAATAATTTACCATTGCATATTTTTTATATGTGTGGGTTTCTTTAAAAGCTTAATTGATTGCATTGTGAGGCACTATAAATTTCTGTAGCACCTGTGTGTATTTTGTATCTGAAGAAGTCTTGTCCAGACGAAAGTGCTTGTACTTTTTTACTATAAAGGTCGTTCTACCTTCATTCGTGGTTGGATCTTTATTATACATCTATTGTGTTTGGTGCTTTGTTTCAGTGAACTGTTTAGGCTTAAAATAGCCCACAATCCCACAATCTATGAATTATGAAAACTGTGCAGTGAGCCTTTATCTGGTCCATGCAGTTACACACGCTGTTCATGCCATCTCAGACATCAGGATGCGTGACGTGCAGTACTCTATCTCTTCCAATGCCCTGGTGGAACCTGTCTGTGCCTCCACAAAGGCCCTGGACATACGTTGGGTGGAACTTCTGCTGACAACCCTTTCTGGTGCTTCACTCTCACAGTTGCTGGGGGGATTCTGCCAGTTCTTCTTCTAGGGTTATCACACTAACCTGTTCAGCTATGACTTCCCTCAGCCTGTCTAGTCTCAGATGGTTCCATGTCATGGGTATGCATAAGCACATTGACTGTGTCCAAACTTTGGTTAGGGAATGTGGAAGTCACACTTTGGTGTTGCAGAATGTATGTCTGACACTGAAACTGTGCCTGTTCATCACCACCACCATCATCATCCGAGGCTACTGAGTCTCCAACATCATGTGATAGGAACTCCACAGTGCTGGTGGCAACCTCCCTTAAGACTACACTAATAAAACAGAAAAATGAAAGAAATAACAATGATCAGTCTGTACTATCTAAACCAGAATAAAGTAATAATAGATGCAAATGCAAGTGTACCTTATAGTAAGGTAGATTTGTAGATATATATACATATATATATATATATATATATATATATATATATATATATATATATATATATACATGAAGACAAATAAACAATGTTGATACCATGTGCCGGTGATCACTGAACCTCTATGCCAGATGCCCCTATGGATAAGCATTAAATGTGACATACATATATACCACTCACAGTACAACTATGTCCACGAATGAAGTGTTGTTTGAGGTATTGCTACAGTATGTAGTAATTTCTGCTTTCCAGCACAATATGATGTCATCTCTTCAAATGTGTTCTGCCTCACACTTGTAGCAAGACTTTGCCTGTGGCATGAGTAGATTATACCTTGTTCCCGCAACCATGAACATAAATAAGAATGGGTTCACTATCGCACACACACCTCACCCGCGCCCTAACCCTAACTCACCTACCCCACCCTAACCCTCACATCCACACAACTGCACACTTACCTGAACCCAACTGTAACTTTCCACCGCAGAGCTGAAAATAGCGAAGCGACAGGAATGGACAACCGAATTCGGTTATCTAAAACTTTGCTATTTTCAGCTTTCGCTTATTAGCTGTCGATATTAGAACATTCGAAGTTCTGAAACTTCGATGTTCTAATATAGACCCCTTATATATACCAACTCCGAGACCGCACTTCAGTGCAGAAAAGGGAAATTCTCCCTATCTGCACCGTACGGCACCATTGAAAGTCAATCTTCAAACACTTAAAATTTCGAACATTTGGTCTCGACCATGTAATGTTCAAAATTTTGAGCATTCGAAGATTTGTCAGGTACCCTTGCACACATTTTTTGGAGCATGCAGACATGCATGTGTTCTTTGATGCACCATTCTGATTGTATTAAATTAGATTCCTTGTATAATTCAGCATCACTTGTTAGAGTGTATTTTAAATTTTTGTCTGAATATTTTTCCAGTAAGCAATGAAACAAAATGTATGAAGCAATAAGGACAAAACTACCCATCACAGAACATTTCAGCCACAAAAGTCCACTCAAACTTCTGTCATTACAATCTACCAATATCAGTCAATATGCGCAATCTCTGCAGAAGTAAAAGTTATCTGAATAATTCCACATTAAAGAGATCTATAACTAGTGAAGAGGTTGCTGCTGGCAAACATCTTTACATTTCAGTGTTTCATATACAGATTCAGAGCATATTGTCCTTGAAGAATAAACTGACAGTGTTATATTTAAAAAAAATCTTCAAGCTGGTAGTATTGCAACAGGAAATGGCTGTCAAACTGGCAACAGGTTCATAGTTCATAGGCATGTCATCCAAAGGTGGATATAAGTCCTACACTCCCCCCCCCCCCTTTAAAGGAGGCACTGCAATATCAGCACTCTATGTATATGGTGTGGGAGTAGAACCCAATGCTTTTTCATCAGAGGCATGCTACTTATTGTGCTACTAGTACTGCTTTTAAAATTTATAGCACAAATACTGATGATGGCTATTTGCTAAAAAAACAGTTAGACAATGAAAACAGACTTACCATGCGCAACAGAAAGCTTCTCTTCCATTGAAGCTCAACATTCCTTGAAAATGCACAGAAACTCAGACTTCCTTAAAAAGGCAGAAAACCTCAACAGTCTTTGAAAATGAATAGAAACTCAAAAGTTCTTGAAATTTTTGACAGTTGGTATAGAGGATTCAAGCTCTAAGGTCCTATACTGAAGGTACAGAGTTTGAGCCTGAATGAGTTAACCAACCTGCCATCCCTAAGTGGGGCATTACACACACACACACACAGACACACACACACACACACACACACACACACACACACACACACACACACACACACACACACACACACACACACACACACACAAACACTCTTCTCCACTAACATGCTGTTTCCTTCACAAATTCTGTGTTTGTCTGGAATGGGAATGGCAGCAGTATAAATTCAAAAATCAAGCAGTGACCTGCTATTTCCTTCATGAACACCACTTCTGACAGTAATGGCTACAGCATAAATTTAATCCAAAAATTGCATGCTCTGTTTCAGGTTAAATGTGTGTACATCTTACTAAAGACCCACTTACAGATATTAATAAGGATGCAGTCTGCATGGGTCCCTTATAGAAGAAATGCTATGCATGCAGAGTGCATTCTTAAAGAACAAATGTAAGTTTTTGTAGGAGACCACTGGCCAGTGGGCCTCCCTTCCCTGCTAGTGGGCCCCCTAATCCAACGGTCCATAGACGACTGCCTAGTTTGCCTAGTGATTGATCCAGCTCTATTTATAGGCCACTGTATGCTAGACAGCACAATCAAAAGGTGCTTTCTACAGTTCACTTATAAGCAAATGCTAATATTTCACCTGTCTTTGGGGTATGTTGCATGTTGTGACTCTGGTATTATGGATGTGTTGCACAATACTCAGTCAGGGAGATGTTTTGATTTAGGACATGAGAAAATACTGTATTCAGAGGCATACTTTATCAGACTGCATCAAACTGAGTATGTGTGGTAGGATCAGAAAATACACATTAAGGCAAATCTGCTTTGCACATATATGATAAAGTGATACAGCACTTGCAACAGTTGTCACTATACAGTACTGACACCAGCCACATTTCTGTTGTGATTACTTCTTCTAGGTGCTAAATATCATGAGTGGTCACCCTTTCAGGTATACATTCTCCTGTCCTTGGGCTTACACTGACACTATTACACACACATCCCTGCTGTTAATGGACTGCTTCAAATTACTTGTATCTTCAAGGATTTCCCTCCTAGTATATTTTGTATTTCTCATGATATGCCCCACATCTCCCATGTCATTACATCTCATTTTTGCAGTTTTACATCTGTACCAATGAACTGCATCATCACCTTCAAGTCATATGCTGTTATTTGATGTGTCTCTTTCTCTTTCAACATGAGCATAATGAAGCATGACTCATATCACCTACTGTAGGATGCAGATGAGATTAACAAATAGTCAGGGTTAGATTTACTAGCCAACAGTGACCTGAGTTTTATACAGTCCATTGGTATGATAGGGTCACTTATGGCACATTTTCCATTATGTCTCTTCACTGCAGAGTCAGATGATGGATGTGCTCAGCATGCAGCTCAAACACAGCCCACCACTGATGAAGCTGTAGCTGCAGAGGGTTATGATATTAGAACTGGCTCACTAGAGAGGGTGTTTCAACCTTTCACAAGCTGACCCATTGCTGGAGGTGTTTAAGCTGCATAGGGTCATAGATTCACAGGTAATTACTTGGCATGCAGACAAGGAGACCACTGGAGAGCCTATCCCAGGTTTCCAGTTGCCCCAGAGCACTTTCTGGTTAAGTGACTTGTTCAGAGTCACACACTAGGCATATGAAGGCTGAGTGAATTAAACCCTGGACTGCAGGAAGCAGATCATTAACAGCTCATAGCCTTAATCCTCTCAGTAACCGTCAGACGTCTGGAATGCTATAGCAGGTGGTGGGTGGAGGCTGCCAATGAGAAAGCGGCATGCAGTCACATGGCCAGAACCAGACAACCTCATGGAGCAAAACACAGATTTATTCATCTGGATGTCTCCAGGCATTGTGCTGTTAGAATAGAGTGTCGCCATACAACCAGCTTCCCTGATCCATCAGTTCATGATGTTCGAAAGCAGTGCGCCCTCTGGGATTGGTGGCAGGTATCATGTTGCCCCCTCTGGGATGGGGTGGCAGGTATCATGTTGCCCCCTCTGGGATGGGGTGGCAGGTATAATGTTACCCCCTCTGGGATGGGGTGGCAGGTATAATTTTGCCCCTCTGGGATAGGGTGACAGATATGTTGCGCCCTCTGGGATGGGGTGGCAGGTATCATGTTGCTCCCTTTGGGATGGGGTGACAGGTATCATGTTGCCCCCCTCTGGGATGGGTTGGCAGGTATCATGTTGCTGCTCAATAACTAATCTTGAGTTTGGTGCTGCATTAATGTATCATAACTGTCCAGAATGAAGTATGCTTGTATATGTAATATATCTATCTATATACACTCACACACGCGCACACACACACACACACACACACACACACACACACACACACACACACACACACATGCGCGCGCGCGCACACACACTCACATATATATTTATATATTTATATATATATATATATATATATATATATATATATATATGTATATATATATATATATATATATATATATATATATATATATATATATATATATATATATATATATATATATATATATATATATATATATATATATATATATATATATATGTATATATATATATATATATATATATATATATATGTATATATATATATATATATATATATAGATATATATATAAGCAACAATGCAGCTTTAGGCAATGCTCTTGGCAATCTCAAGGGGTTGAAACCTTAATTCCTTTGTTTGTTGGAAAGAATCTGTACTTAATTTCATGGGTGATTTCATTTTAAAATTATATTTTTGCTGCAGCATAGTATAATTTTACATGAAAGCTAAAATTATATCCTACTACCTTTTGATTCTCATTGTAAGTTGAGAATAAAACTGCATACTTAAATTATAAATATCTGCATTCATGCTTTATCAAATGTGTTCTTGTAGTACTTTTTCTGTCTTATAGCTGACATTTTATATTTTACTGTTTGCCCTGGTATTTTAATATTGTAAATATTTATTTGATTGGACATTTAATAAACAAATTATGCTTTCTGATTTAATTTTAATGGCTAAATATTTAACGTCACACACTAATTGTAATTTTTCTTCAGAGTTTAGATGTTTAAATCTGTAGCTAGCAAAGGATAAGTAGAATTATATTTGATATTTAGTATGACAGCACTGAACAAGTACAAGTTATGGATAAAGGGAACATTTTGTATTTGAAAGCCACTAGTATGTAGAGGAGTAATGCTAAAATTACGTACTTATTAGAAAACAATAACTGAGGAAATAGGTCTGAATACGTTTTAATACAACTGCATAGTAGGCATTTTATATCAGTTTTGGTATTCTGAACAAGCAGAAATGAATGACGGACATTGTTAAGGATTTATTTATTTATTTGCAGTTGGTTTACCAGGATAGTCCATTGGGCCAAAGTGAACCCGTTTTCAATGGAGTCCTGGGGAGAAAAGCTCCATAAACAATCAAGGTTACAAAATTTTGTAGATAATAAGTTTACATGTGTTATAATATAGCGCAGACCAATTAATATAACAATATGACATAGATTGAAAATATACAATTAGGTTAGATAAGAACAAACATTGCAAACAGTACAGGTTTTAGATAAATGAACAGGTAGTGCAGAATTTTAAGGAATGATTACAAGATATATACAGGAACATTAATATATAGAAAGTTTAAGTAAGAGGTGTAGACTAGAATAATATCCAGTTTGCAAGTAAATAACAACAGTTTATGAGTTTGAGGAGAAGTTAGAAGGAGCAATGTTAATGAAAAAGGGGAGAAAAAGAAAATTTGCAGTGTGAGTTATGTGGGGTGGCAGCTGGAGCATTCCCACTGGGATACTAGGTATGAGTGAAGAGTTTTTTTGAAGATAGAGTAAGTAGGGGAAGCACGAATGTGTGGTGGTAGGGAGTTCCAGAGTCGTGCTAGACTAAAGGATAGAAGGTGTTTGCCTGGAGGACGAGCTGGTTTGTATATTTCTAGAAGATACTGGTTATTGGATCATAGTACTTTGTCAGGTAGATGCATTTTAAAGGCAGAGGAGAGGGAGGGATAGAGTGAGGGGTTGAGAATGAACTTATGTGCTAAAGTGAGTTGGGTATAGATAAGGTGATTAGGTAGTTCTAGCCAGTTTAGTTTATGGAGAGAGGAACAATGGTGAGTGGAGGACTTATGGCTAGTAGCGAACTTGGCAATTTTGCTGTAACAACATGAGAGTTGAGTTTTCAGAGAGGATTGTAGATTAGTTAGGAGTGGAGCTCCATAGAGAAGGGAGGAGATGAGAAAGGATGTAGAGAGGGTGAGTTTAGTGGTGGGTGTAAGATAATGGTTTTGTCGATAGAGCATTCCTAGTTTTTGATGTTTTTTTTTTTTATATTTAGTTGTATGTGGGAATTAAATTTAAGCTGATTGTCAATTAGCACGCCAAGTAGCTTTGTCTCTGATACCAGTTCCAGAGTTGTGTTGTTATGACTAGTGATACAAAATGTGTTATTGTTGAAAGGGGTGACTTTAGAGGGAGTAAATACCATTAATTTGGGTTTAGAAGTGTTGAGTGCTAAATTATTATTTTTCATCCATTGTTCAGTGGTTGAAAAAGCATCTTGAGTTAGCTTTAGAAGTAAAGGGACAGAAGTGGCAGAGCAAATAATAGTTGAGTCGTCTGCATATTGGATGATGTTAGAGAATGGGATAGAGTTACGAAAGTCATTAATAAATATGTTAAAGAGGAGGGGACCTAATATGGAACCTTGTGGAACACAAGTTGGTGTATTAAGGAATGAGGAGGTGGCATTTTTCCATTTTACTGCTTGATATCTGTTGGATACGTAGCTGGAGAACCAGTTCAGAGAAGAGAGAGATAGGTTAAGCTTAGAGAGTTTAGCTATAAGAAGACTGTGGGAGATAGTATCAAAGGCCTTAGAGAGATCCAGTAGAAGGGTAGAAACAATATGACCAGAGTCTCGGGCTTTGTTTACAGTTTCCAGGAAGGAGAGGAGGGCTATCATAGTACTGTGGCCTGGTCTGAAACCATGTTGTGTGGGAGTTAATAAGTCCTTTTCAATGAGGTAAGGTAGGAGTTGTAGTTGGATACACTTTTCAAGGAGTTTAGAGATGGGAGACAAGATAGCTATGGGATGAAAATTAGTGACATTGTTATTATTGCCTCCTTTATGTAAGGGTATGATAAAGGCCTTTTTCCAAATTTGGGGGACTGTGCTTTCTTGGATAGAACGGTTTATTGAAATACTAATGGGGTAAGCAATTGCTTCGGCAGCTATGCTGAGGAATTGTGAAGGAATATTGTCAGGAGCATTTGAACCTGGTTTCAGTTTTAGAAGAAGTTTTTTTATGGTAGTGGTGGGTATGGGTTTTAAAGAGAAAAGTGAGGAGTGGGAAGAGGGGGTATTTGGAGGTGGGAGTGATGAGGAGGGAGGGAGAGTGGGATAGGAGGTGGAGGGTGCAGAATGAGAAAATGGGAAAGGGGGTAAACTAGTGGATGATGGTGGAATGTGAGTGGATGAGGGTGGGGGTAATGTGGATGGTGGTGGAAGGTGAGTGGAAGAGGGTGGGGGTAATTTGGAGGGAGTGGAGATGTTAGAGAAAGATGAGGTTAATTTGGAAATAGAATCAATGAAGAAATAGTTAAATTGAGTAGTCAGGTCTATGTCAAGAGCATCTGGGTTTGGGGTGGGGGTGACTGGTCTACTGGGATTTAAGAGAGTGGAGATGCCTTTCCAGAATTTCTGAGGGTTAGTTTTATTGTTGTTTTGGAGTAAGGAGAAGTAATTTTGTCGATCAGTGGTGATCATCTTTTTTACTTTATTTCGGAGTGTTTTGTATTCATTGTAGAGGAGGGGGGGTCTTATTTTTCTGGTAGTGTGTCCAGAGTTTGTCTCTGTGTCGCATTGTAGTAAGTGTATCTTTGGTAAGCCAGGGGGCAGTTTTGGTTTTTATTCTTTTTGTTCTTAGTGGAGCGTGATGGTCTAGGAGGTTTAAGAAGGTAGTGTTGAAATGGGCGACTGCATTATCTAGAGGAAGTGTTTTTAGACTATTCCAATTTATTGCTTTCAGAGAGTTAGAAAAAGCTGTAGAGTTAAAATTTTTTTAGGTTACGAGTAGTAATAACATTATGGGTACGATGAAGAGGTGAAGGGAGGTGGTGTGTAAATGTGGGTAAGTGGTCACTAAGAGGATTGGGAAGAGTACCACTGTTGGAGAAGTAATGGGGGTGAGAAACTAAGATCCAGTCTAGGATACTGACACTGGAGGGGTTTTTAGAGGGGCGGGTTATAGAGTTAATGAGCTGAGAGAAGTTGTGGAGGTTAATGTTAAGTGGATTTGAGGGAGACTGAATGGAGGCCCAATTGATATTCATGTCTCCTAGGATTATAGTTTAATTGCTGATGTTTTTGGAGAGCCAGGAGAGGATGTCTTCAAGTGTAGAAATGTTATCACCTGGGGGAGTATAAAGGGAGGCTATACATATATGCTTGTGTTTGTTGATTTGAAGTAATGTTAGTAGTAATTTTGCGTTATTAAAGTGGGGAGTGGGTTTATTATAGAGAGTAACTGATAGTGAGGATGAGTATAGGAGAGCTACACCACCCCTTTTTTATGAGACTTGTCTTTTCAATTGATAGAATAGTTTGGTGGGATTATTTCAGAGTCTTTTATATGGGGTTTTAACCATGTTTCAGAGATGGATAGGATGTTAGGTTTGTTGTGTGTAAGCCAGGCATGCAGGTTTGGGATTTTGTTGACTATGCTTTGGGAATTTAAAGAAGTAAGTAATGTGGACTTGTTAATAGTTGCTGAGGTGGGGAGACCTGGGTTAGGGTGGATATCTCCTGATAATAGGGTGGTGATTAGGTATAGGATGGAGTTAGAGAGGTGGTTTGAAAGTTTAGAGTGTACATTGGGCTCAATTATGATGCTGGAAGAATTGCTAGTTACTATGGGAGTGGAATATCTTTGTGAGGTAAGCAGTTTATATGGAAAAAGTAGATTGTTTTTTATAGGATATATGTGTGGAGAAATTGGGGTGTGTGAGTGTTGGAGAGGTAAGGTAATGTGGTTGGTTGTGTGGAAGGATTGGGAATGGTAGATATTAATGGGCTGGGTGAGGTAGAGAATAAAGGAACACTGTAGAAGTAGCAGTAGTAGAAAGAAGATGTGTAAAGTTTTTTTAAGCAGAATGGGATGAGGTTGTCAAGAGTTGTTAAGTAGTTACTAGAATGATTATATGTATAAAGGAGCTGGCAAGGTTTTTATATTAGAGAGGGTAGTGGGATGTTGGGTATTGTTTGATGTAGTGGTGATTGGTGATTTTGGGTGCTTGCTGGTGAAGTGATTAGAGCTTAGAGTGGGCGGGGTAAGGGAGATGGTGTGTGAGATTGATTGGGTAATTGTAGTGGTGGATGTGGTTTATGGAAGGATAAAGGTAGAGGTGCTGGGGGCGGGTGGACTTTGGGGGCAGGGTAGGGGAGCGGAGTGAGCCCGCAGGGCGAACGGAGCGGGTTGAGCCAAGGAAGGCAAGAGAAGATCAAGAACCTATCAGTGGAGTGTGGAATGCAGACAGGTAAGTACAGGGGACAGGGGTATAGTCGGATAGAGAGGGCTATGGTGATTTAAGAGAGGAAAGCAAAGTTAGAACTTTGGTGCTTTTAAAGGGAAAAAGTAAAGTTAGAGATTGGGCTGAATACAAGAGAAATATTGAATTGAAATTAAACTAGTCGGGAGAGGGTGCCATCTAGTGGACAGATGGTGAGATGCACCCGTGTCTCTACCAAGGCTATTCCTGGGGTAGATTAAATAGGGGGAGAAGGGGGACAATATAGGTCAGGGAGCTAGGAGAGGAGGAAGTATGGTTATACAGAATTTGGAGGAAATGTTGGCTGCTGGCTTTCTTGGCAAGGAAGCGTTCTCAACACCTAGCAGGGCTTAAATAACTGTAATAGTGTAGGTTTAGCAACTGATGCACATACTTCCTTGGTTCCTTCAAGGAGATGCTTGGTTCTAGTCCAGTAAAAGGGATGAGGCAGCAGAGTTTATAAATATTGCTTGAAGGATTGGTTGAGCTTGGAATAATTACAGTGTACCTCTAGGCGTCCACACGGGCGTATCCACATTGGGTAACACAGGGCCTGAAAGTGTTCCGATGCTGAAGCCAGAGATGCACAGCAGCCAAGAGCGGGCAAGTGTAACAGTTTAAAAGATGGTGCCAGAGGAATAGCTTTTATATGTATAGTTTGAAATCAGCTCACACAAAGTGTTAAAAATATGCATGACATAGTAATGAAAAAGGAAGTAAGGAGATATCACACTGGACAAAAATACAGGAGGAAGTGAGTCTTAAGAGATAAACTGTGTAAGTACTGTTATAAATGTCGACAAGAATGATTTCATAAGTTAAGGGATACAGACTCGGATTAGGTGAACAGTTTCTGTAGTATTGTAACAAATAACACTGAATTATGTAACAAGGGAGATGTTTTTAAAAGGGGGGTAGAATCACCAAAGATCTATTTAGCTATTTATAAAAGAAAGTCATGTGCAGAAATTGGAATAAAATAGCACAATGATTGTGAGTCACAGCTAGCACCATTCAGCAACCTGGAAAAATTGTGTGGTTGGTATCATATGTGAATGACCACATAATAATAATATGGAAATAAACAATCTAATAGTAATGAGACCAGTTGTGAAAATGAGGGTAAACATAGCAGAGTGATTTCTCAGTGAACAGAGACAGAGACCATGGTAAGATGCTAGGAATAGCAGTTGTATTAGCAAACAGTATATATTAGAGGCTACTGTTGCATCCAGTGTCCATGCTAGGGCATGCTGTTGCCTTTCATGTCACAGAAGGTTTAGGCACACTGAACATACCATTACCACCATGACAGGGACATAGTTAAAGTCACCATGTGGACAAAAACTCCATACAGGATCCTATAGTCATTTGCCATCATGACATGGAATCTCATCCAATAAGGAGAATACCGATCCCCATGGACATAAATGTATGTGTAGTACTGATGCTCCTTACCAGGTTGACCACCCAGTGACCACCAGTGGACATGGTGGGTTTATCACAGGTATCTGTTTAATGAATGAAATTATGTGATGTCACAGTATGTGGAGCAATATATGTGGCTCCCAAGGACCACAGAGAACAGAAACAACACTATGCAGGTGTTCTATGCAATAGTCCATTTTTCTGAGGTTCTGGGGTCCACTGATTGTACTTATATCACTTTCAAGACCCCCCTCTAGTCCAGTTGGATAGTTTTACCCCAATTGGAAAGGCTTCCTTTCTATCAACAGCTAGGTGGCGTACAGTACATAGGCCATAACTAGGACTGGCTTTAGATGAAATGGAACCCTGGGCAAAGGAAACCATGTCATCCTCCTCCACCCCCTGCATCCCCAAATTTCCCCCCTCCGTGTTCCTCCTTATCCTGATCTGCTAACACCATCCAGACAGATTACTATTAGTGTGTGTGTGTGTGTGTGTGTGTGTGTGTGTGTGTGTGTGTGTGCATGCGCGCGTGTGTGTGAGCGTGTGTGTGTGTGTGTGTGTGTGTGTGTGTGTGTGTGTGTGTGTGTGTGTGTGTGTGTGTGTGTGCGTGTGTGTGTGTGTGTGTGTGTGTGTGTGTGTGTGTGTGTGTGTGTGTGTGTGTTTGTCTTTCTAAAATTTTA
>NC_056751.1:714788352-715008352 GCF_019279795.1 Protopterus annectens | reverse complement strand
GTAGAGTATATATTATCAGTGTTTTCAGGGATATAATCTTAAATGTCACTAATGGAATGTTTTTCTCTCTCTCCTCACCCCTTATCTTCATTTATTTATCATTGTTATTTATTATTATGATTTAATATTAACATATTTTGTTACACTAGCTATATTTTTCTAAAATGTGATTTATTATTATGTTTTATTATGATTCAATATTAACACATTTTGTTAAATTAACCGTTTGGTTGGCCTTATGCTTTAATTCTTACTGGCATGCTATTAACATACTGACTGTTATGTTATTCAATGTTGTGTTGCACATAATATACATTGATATGTATTTGGGTTACTTAAAATGATGTTCCATGCTGTTAATGCTAACAATGGATTGTTTATAACTAACCTTAACTTATTGCTATAGCTCATTTACAAATAAAACACAAAAGGATATGCAGTGACAAGACAAAATCAGAGATAAACTAACAGTGTAACACAAAAAACTCTAACTAAGAAATGCTAAAATATTTATTAACAAAGTGGAGAGAGCAAAGCTTTCGAGTAACAACCCTTCTTCAGTGCTAGTACATTCCAAAAGACATTTATTTATTTAACATTTGTTGACCAGGAAAGTCTGACTAGGTTCCACAGATCCTGTTTTCAGCAGAGGCCCGGGGAGAAATGCTCCAGATCCATGCTTTTAGAATGTGGGAGGAAACCCACGTGAATACAGGGAGAACATGCAAACTCTGCACAGAAGGCACCCCAGCCGAGAGTCGAATCGGAGAACCTCTTGCTGGGAGGTGACAGCATTAACCGCTGCATCACTGCGCCGCCCTAATCACATCACAATTTAAGAAGTATAAATAAAACACCTGACAACAGCCAGCCAAAAAAATGTCTCTAACAATTAGATCATTAATTAGAAATATACTTAAAATAAATTCTAAAAAATGCATGCGTATACAGCACATAGCACAATCAATATGAATGTACATATATAAACAAGGAACATATATCAAAAGGTACATATATAAAAAGGTACATATATAAAAAAGCATATGCTACATAAATCTACTGAAACTAATGAAATTGCATTTGCTTTTAAATAATACAGGTTTTATACTAACAGCTCTATTCAATCCAAATGTTTCAAATCAGTCCTTAACCTAATAATCCAGCTATATTCACTATTCTCCGAGATATTATTCATATCGAAACTTCTAATGTGTTTATGAACTACATGAATGGCTCTAATTCATGACTAGGGTCAGTATCCAAAATATGTTTACACAAAGCATTTCCGTGGATTTTCCTATGTATAGCTGAGTCAGTGATACATTCTCTAAGCTTCTGACTACATTTTCCCACATAAAAGTAGGAACATTTCACACAAGTTGCACAATATACAATATATGTAGTGCTGCATGTGGATTCAGGCACCTAGGCGGTGCGACATTCACCTGTGAGACAGCTGGATGTGGACACATGGCAGGATGACAAATTAGCTGCAGTGACAAATGACTGTAGACAATTCCCTGTGAGAATTGAGGAATCCCCTGCACCCTAACCACAGGTGGCACATACAAACCCCCACAGTGATACACTGTGCACCCCCTTAGAAGCCACCATGTGCAACTGTCAGTGGAACATGTGGCTGGCATAGCATGCCACATGGGCATGAAAGTGGTATCATGGAACCTGTGTGCTGTGGGCAAAGCCTTTATTAATTCAATATGAAATGTGATGTGTGTAGCGCTTGGTGCGTACTAAACTCAAACAGTATCACAACTTGTAGAAATGTGCCACAGCACGGAGGAAATCCTGCACATCACTGTACTCACACTTACATTGTAAGATGTGCTTTAGGTGATGCTCCCTTACTACAATAGCCTTCCTACGCGGTGTCACAGGCATCCCCCTCAAAAGAGATTCACGTCAGGTATCTGTCAGGTTCTGCTCCTGCTGCAGAACACACAGAAGGTTGGATAGCTGTACAGTAGGGTGTCCCAGTAATACCTTCAGCCGATGATGCCAAGCCTCCACCTGGTTGTTAGTCCACGGAAAGTCCATTTCTGAGACATCATACACATTCCAAAACCGCAAAGGGTATGACGATGGCATTCATGTCTGTGCTGAGCAGCGGGATGCATACTTGCGCGGTCGGCCTCGTACATAATGATGGTCTAGAAAAACACCAATAGACTGAGCACAGTCTGGTAAGGAAGCCACAATGTCCAGAAATGCAGGGACAACATCATCCAATGGTAGGAATGCCAATGCAATTAGCTTGCGGATGGCAATTGAGAAAGCAGTGTCCGTGCCATAGAGGGCAACAAGGTGGTGATGCTGGATCTGACGCCAGATGATCTGTGCAAAATAGAATAGGCATCCCTTCAGAATACTCCTAGGGAATGGCTTCCGGCTGGCACGAATTGCTGCCTTCTCAAAATCGGTCATAATATACTGTGGAGACAAAGTGCATCCCTGTTCAGCAGCCATACCCTTCAATACCTCCCACAAAGCGGTGTATGCAGACTCCGACTTCTGTGTCATGAGACAGTACACCAGGGGTACAATCCTTGTTGAGTTGGGGGTGCCAATACATCCATGTAATGTATATAGCTGGCGACATATATCAGCCCGTGTGGGGAAGGTGCCATCTCCAAGAATGATGTCGGACCTGCACAAATCGGTCAAATTCTCTGTTGTAGTAAGTAGAACCAAGGAATCTGTCCCATCCATATCCGACCTTCTACGGAGGATGAAGCTGCCACTACGGAGTGGATACTGGCTGACATCAATATCCGCAAGTGTTGCTGGAGGTGTAGCCATGGATGCCCGTGCCCGCTGTCATACCCTGGTTATGCTTCGCCGAAGGGTTGCATGACAAGGCATCTCCTGTAGTACGTTGTCATCTGCTGTGCCTAGGACACTCTGCATTACCAAGCTTGGCAATTCATTACTGGTTACCGCCCTTTGCTGCAGTTCTGCACGCAGTGTAGCCACGTGGGCCATTGTTGCATCTTAACTGTGCTGGTGTGGCAGTGATTTCAGCAGTTCTTCCCCCTCTTCCTGGCGAACAGTGATGGCATGTCCTCTGCATGCCTTTACTCTCCGCTCGATACATGCCCAGTACCATTTCAGTGGTGCTTCACGTTCCAAATGGTAGCGGTACCCCTCCACCACCAGCATTGGTTTGCCACGTTGGCTGGGCACTGTGCTGTATCTGTTGCTAAGCAGACCGGGGCTATACAGATACATAGATTCCAGTATGGAAGCAGCACTTGTTGATGGCCTCTCAGTATCCATCACAGCCAGGCTAGCTGGGAATGGGATATAAAACCAGCCTTGGAGCAAGTCCCTTCCAGACGGTGGGTTACTCACTGTACAACACCTTGTCTTGTACCGTGTGTAGTAGCACTGTCTGCCACAGTGGCCCTGTACAGCTGTGTGCACTCCACCCGTCTCTGACTGCCTCTCCGCTATAGTTTCAATGTCTGCAGTTAACACAACCCTGGAGTTGCCATATGCTTGTACTCTGGTAGGTGTCTACAAAGCCTAGTTACAGCACAGGTTCTCGGTGTACTGCACTGGTCCCCTTTAACTCCCAGTTGTTGCTGCTGGCCAATCAGGGTGTTGGGCCCAGTCTCAGTTTCAGTGGCAGACGTTACATAGGGAGGTACCTGTGTGTTGCACCCTTATCTGCCTACATGGGACTGCGTACTTGTGTACACTCCTATTGCAGGGACAAATGGATGGGGTTGGTTACACCTGCAGGACATACACTAATATGGAGTGGGAGATGGGTTAATGCTACTGCATGTCCTGCTACCCGGTTAACAGTCCATGCTTGACCAGGTTGGCATGTTCCCACCTAACACTGCACTCATGGGCTCTACCAGGACAGATACTGTTTGTTGCAGGCATGCCTCTCATTTGAGTTGGTCCTATACTAAAGCCCACCTACTGTGACATGCTTCCTCCTAGTGCACAAACTGGTGTTTCATTAGGCTGTACTGTGTGTGGGGTATTGAGTCTGACACTAAAGTGTCTGTTCCTTTAAGGTTATAGCCTGACACATGACTTAGTGTTGTATTCACCATTTCTCATGGTTAGCTGTGCTGTGATGTACAGTTCATAATGTGGAGTTTACTTCCTGCTTCTCAGGGACCGTTTGCTGTGTTTCTGTGTTCAACAGGGGCTGTACTGGTAAGTAATACTTTTATGTATGTGTTTGCTTCACTTGTGTAGCAATACTGATGTGCCGTTTGTCTTCTTGATCAGTTTCTCGTTGCCGGCCATGTACACTGTAACTTGGCAGCCTGCGTTTTCACTTTAGGGGCCATCTGCATTTGTAGGTTTTCCTACCACCATAGGTTACCACAGCGGATCTGTCTTTCGGCAGCACCGCTCTACGGTCTAGCGGTGCTGCGGCCTTCTAGTTTCGGCGATGTAGCTCGCGGGCATTTGTCTCGAGATCTACACGCTGGAACCCGCTGCATGTACTGTGAAAATGAAAGATACCAGTCCTCTTAGTTACTGGATGAATAAATATATCACTGTAAGATGCAACAATATCTCTGTAGCAACTAAAACTGAAACAAGGGAAAGTCCCAGGCTTATTTATTATACTATCATCATCAGTTCATAGATTAGTACTAAGCTAACTGCCCTTGTGAGCCATTTTAAGCCTAGCCAGTTATCCCTTGTGAGACTCAAACCCTGCACCTTGTATTTTGTAAGGCAAACACCTTAACCATTAGGCCACCCTCCCAACAACAATAGACAAAGTCTTCATAACATAACCTCCTCTTTAAATTTTTGCAGTTCTTGTACGTAAAGCTCGGTCTAGCATCCAATAACTGTTGCAAATCAGGCATAGCCCTTAGACTATTCCAATTCTTACATATTATATTCTTCACATCTTCCATTCTTCTATTATAGCTAGTTATATACCTGATTTTACCATCTGCAGTGGTGCAGCGGTAGCGTTGTTGCCTCACAGCAAGAGGGTCTCCCATTCGATTCTCGGCTGGAGTGCAGGGAGTGCCTTCTGTGTGGATTCTGCATGTCCTTCCCATTGTTGGGTGGGCCTTTGAAGGTTGAACGTCGAGCTGGCACTTCGGTGTTCGTGAAAATCTACTGCCAATCATTAGCGGACTGGTGTTCAGCTGTGGTGACCTCTCACTGGGAAAAGCCGAAAGACAAACAACAACAACATATACCTGATTTTACCCCTGTGTTTAAGTGCATTAGTGTTCTATTGCTGATTCTCCTGCTCCTTAAAATGGTTTAGCTATTGTTTTTCTACTATTAACTACTCCATTTACAATACCCTCTAGAGATGTTACATTGTAACCTCTTTCTTGAAACTCCATAGCCATTAACTGCATCTGTTCCTTACACATAGTCTCCTTTGTGTTTAATCTACTGACTTGGGTGAAATGACCTCCCATAACTCCATTAAGCATACGCAGTGCATATATACTCAATCTGTGTACATAACGATTAGTATGCAGCTCTTTCCTATGGATACAAGTATCCAGCATAATTGCATTCTTATCTATTCCAACATCCAAAAAAGTGATATTTTCAGCTGAGCAAGTCATTTTAAACATTAAAAAAAACGTTGTACTATCCAAGTACCTGATATATTCATTAAGCCTTTGCTCGTTCCCTTTCCAGATCGAAAAACTATCATCACAAAGCGTTTGCACCTTAATACATTACTGTTTAGGCTTTTTTTATCACTGCAAATATATTCCCATTCCCACTGATTTAGAACCAAGTTCGCATAGGTGTTAGCCATGGGAGCACCCATGGCAACCCCTGCAACCTCTAAGTATGGTTGATTATCAAAAATAAAGACATTCTTAGTCAACACAATTTCCAAAACCTGGCAGATATTTTCCACATCTCTCACTTGCATATCTATAACAGTACAAAGGAAATTGCATATAGCATTGATACCATACTCATTAGGTTTACTGTAAAAAGTGAATTAATATCCAATGCGACAAGTAAAAAATCCATTTCAGAGTTTTTGCAGTACCACTCATAAAATTTAGTTAAGAAACCACCAGTATATTTTATAAAACTTTGGCAGTAAGAAAGATATTTACTTAAAATAGTTTGTAAATAAATAGAAATAGGTTCAGTGACCCACTCCCTACCTGAGAATAGGTATCATGGGGGGGGGGGGGTCAAAGATATGTGTATTTTTGGTAGTCCATATAATTGTGGTATTGTCGGACATGGAACCATAAAAAAACTGAACAACTTGATAGTGATGTCATTGTCGATCTGCATTTCATAAATGAACATAATAACTTCTGTTATACATTTTTACATCCACATAACTGATTCTTCTAAAGGTATCAATATCAGATAAAATTTCATTCATAGAGGCATTATATGGGTCTTTATTCATAATCACTATATCATCACCTTTATCCTCTTCCTTGATAATTAAATCTTTGTTATACTCAAGTTGTTTAAGAGGTTCATTCTCCTCCAATGTTAAATTATACATTTTATTCTCAATCTTAGTATCACAGAGCTCTCTCAGCTCTTGTTCACATATATCATGGAAGGCAACTACAATGGGACAACTGTTAGGTATGAAAGCACTTGACTTTTTACATGTTAACCTAACAATGCTTTGTACTTCCTTGAAAATCAATTTAAGGTTATTTCTAGTAAAAATTTTCCACAACCATTAACAGACTGCAGTTGTATAAACACCTGTCAGAAATGTCAAAGGTGAACCACAAGACTATAACCACCTGGATATCATATGTACCTGATCAGCACATAACCTATATCTTTGTGAACATCTACATTGTGCCACACCAGCACACCATGGTTGGGTGGTATAAAATAAGTGACAGTATATCTTGACCTACCTGCCCTGTGGGATGTGCCAACAGCAGAAGCAGATAATTTGAGACCAGGAGAATGCTGACAGTCCTAATATGGAGTGGCTGACCACTTTTTATCAGCAGGGAGGGCATCTCTGTACCTCTCAAATAATTCTAATTATTTGGATGATTCTCTCACATCATTTGCCCCAGATGCTGTGCAGTACAATTTTCATCTCTATTATGGTGGTGGTAGCATCTACCTGTGCCTGGATGACAACGCTGCACATCCATTGAGTAATTTCCACTTTGTCCTATGTGCCTGTCAAGCATGCCACTCAGGGTGATACTCTCACATAGTTTGACCTGCAGCCTATGTGGTTCAACTATTGTCTGTGACATGATGTCAGTGTGTTACTGACATATGGAAATACCCACCTCAAATATCTACAGTGTCAAAACAAATAGGTAGGAATATATTTTACATTATCAGCCATGCATTTGGTACATACATACCAGTATAACTACTGAGGTGGAAAATCAGTTAGTTCAGCACCTATTTTCTCCTTTCCAAATGTACTGCTCTAAGTTCAAAATTTCAAATTAAGCTACAAATTAAAACAGGTTGCGTTTGCATAAATTAGGACTTATTACACTGTTATAAATCTAATATCATTTAATGAATAGACAATAATTAAAATTGCTGTACAGCATTAATAAGGCATAAAAACACTTACATTAATTAACTGTCCATCCAAAATGTTAGGAAGGTCAAATAGAATTTAGTGAGTCCAGAAACAAAGTTCTTTATATCCTGAAGCTTCTGACTAGGAAATAACATTTTGAGTTTAAGATTTTGTCCCTGTTCTGCATCATCAGATCCTTCTGGGTTGGAATAACCTTTCAGGGGATCTTTGATTCTTGATAAGCATTGGAGAAGTAGTTCTGAGTTCTGTGTCCAATATCTGGGGACTCCAGAAAAATGAAACAATTTCTTGCCAATCAAAGCTGGTTAATTCTTGCAATGTCCATTTAATTGCAGGTAGATCTTGGCCATATACTTTTCTAGGCAAACCTCTTCATCATCATTGAAAATGGATCTACTATCTTTGTGGACAATCAGGACCCTGAAATCAGCTAGATGAAATATTACTGCTGCAGTTCCTTCACCTGAGTGTAGGCTATATAGAAGTTCCCTGTCATGTAATTCAGGGTCCTTCCAAGATTCAGCTGTATCTTTGTAATTCCTAATAACTGTCTTGAATTCCAGTCTATCAGGTGCTACTCTTGACATTGGGGACTTTGCTAGCTAAGCAGCTCAGAACAGACTGAAAAAATGAAATTCCTAATTCCTAAAGCCCCTCTGAAAACATATGTCTCTTGTCAAAGGAAGACAAAACTTGGCATGTCTTTTTATTCACTACTGTGGATTGATTTCACCTGTAAGACATAATTCTTTTGGTGCCAGTTCATTACAGTTTAAGCCTGGGAAACAGGCCTGTTTCCTGCGTGCAGTTTTTACTCTTTGACAAAAATATGATCTTACATTTTCCACTTCATCCACCTTGACTATCAGGATATTCATACTGCTAGCAGATCTACAACAGCCATACCTTCAGCTGCATACATTTTCTGAAGAGCTCAAGCTCCTCCCTTTGCCCATAATTTACCTGAAGTATCTCAACCCCTCAGGTGTCATTTGCTGCCATCCATTACAGATACGGTCCTCCCGTTCTCTTCTAACAAGTCTCAGATAAGTATCTGTTTCTCATTTTCCTTCAGGCTTTTAGTCAGAATAATTCTTTATTTTGCTCGTCTTTGTTTTCCACTTGTTATTTATACAAAAAACATTAATTCTTCTCTTTCACTTCCAGTTAGATAGAATCCTTTTTTTTCCCTCATTGCTGTGTTTGATTGCACATTTTCTGCTACCAAACACATCATGTTTAGGTTTTATCTTATTTCACTTTATCATACTTTATTGCTGGTAAATATTCTTCTGTGGTTACTGTGCTGTTAATATTTGTTTATAGTGCCGAGCTGTTCTACATACTTAAGTTCATCAGTATAGAAAAGGATTTGGCTGTAAAATCTGCAAAATGTGGGCCCAAGAAAGGCACACCCGACCTCTGCATTATATACCTGGGCCTAGAGCAGATACAGGCCTTATGCAAATCCTCAAGGCCTTTGGGCCTCATTCATTGTTAGATGCAATAAATTGATACTGATGGGCTGTCTCCCCTCTGACTCTGGGAGCAGGTCAGATGCAAGAAAATGGCAGAAAATAAGGGAAGAGAGAATGAGAAAGAGCAGAGAAGAGAGAAACCGGAGAGAAAAAGAAAACATGAGGATTCTCCTTCAGCTCTATCAGTGAAAGTACCAAAGCCTATCCTTTTCCATGAGGTCTAGGCTCTGAGCCACATGGAGTCATCTTTACCGAAATCCTTGGTTCTGGTGACTACCTATAGAGAATGAACATTACTTTCTGATAGGTCATCTAGGAGGGGAAACCTCCAGCAGCTGTTCCTCATAGATGAAACTTTCTACGTTTCTCCACTCTCCATCTGTCTGCCCCTTCTCATTTAGGTCTACCAGGTCTATCAGGAGTGTTACTAATATCTACTCATTTGTCAAGGTTCAGATAGATATGGCAGTCATCCCACCTCCCTCTGTTTCCAGCATGGATCAGATTGGCTTGTAAACTCCAATTACTTCTGCTTCTTCCCCAGCAGAGGTCTTGTGTCAGTTAATTTGGAGCCAGTGACAACTCAATGCATCCCACCCTGGTTGGATCCAATTCATCACTACCGAATTTGCATTTGAAGCACTCAGCCATGATTTCCTCAGAGTCAAGTGTATCTCAAAATTGGACCCTCAATGTTGAGTCCTAAGAACTGTCTGTAATGCCAATCTCTTGGGTGCTGTTCTTGACACCGGGTACTTTGGCATTTGAGTTGCCAGCATTAACCTTGCTACTAGATTTGAGTGGCCTGTCAGTGTCAGGATCTCCCTTATAAGAGCTCTGCCTCCTCTTTTTGGAGGATGGAATAATGTGCTAATGGAAGCATTTTTGGGGTCGCTGGTGTTCACATCCCCATTTGATTTCTTTGGGAACATCATTGCTCATCCCTTGAAGTAGCAAGGGGAACTATCCTCTGTCTCAGCTCCTGCATTAGACACCAGTTTATCTTAGTTCTTGTGTCCTTACCATTGATCTAAGGGATAGAGCCGCACTAAATGTGAGAACCCTCCCTTTGGCAAGCAGCTCAAAATGCTTTTGGGTATTTGCAATACTCTCTTCCCAAGTTCACAGAAGTGTATACATAAGAGGAGGCACATAGATTCCCCTTTGGAATTTCTTACCTCAGGCATACACTTTGATAAAAGGGAAGATTCCCTGACAGTCTCTTCCTAAATCCTAGAGTTGCGGATATCCTCGAATTAACACATCAGAGGAGTATCTGGCCTGCCAGCCCTCATCCCCTGGATGAGGAATTGCTATTCAAGGTATTTTTGTCTGCCCCATATGCTTTCTTGTTGCTTTTAACAGCTGAATCATCATCTCAATGGCAGAGAAGGCATGGCAGGAGCCTGATGTTGTTAAACCTATAACCTACAAGTCTGACAAAATCTTGCACCCATCCACCCAAGGACAGACCACATATGAACCACAACCTTCCTTTGTATTCTATTATTGTGGTGGTGGCCATGAAAAAAGAAATGTATTTGAACCACTTCACGGTATATCCTTCCACATTGGGAATCATGATAATGGGCCAAATGGGAAAAGTGTGCCTATTCCTCGAGGACTTTTTCCTTCAAGTGATAAACTATGTTACCCATATGGTGACATTTCAGAGAGAGAGAGAGAGAGAGAGAGAGAGAGAGAGACAGAGACAGAGATGGAATTGCAAGTACTTGCTCTCTATGATTTCCTCCTACCTCAGACACTAGGAAGCAATTTGAGTTACAAATGTCTGCCATCCTGTCTAATACCAACCTCTCCATGTAGCTACCCCACAACACGAAGCGGTAAGAACAGGGACTGCTAGTGCTATGCAGCATCATGCCTATTTATATCTCTGTCCTTTGAAAACAACTTTAAGGTGTGAGCTGTACGCCTCTTATGATGAGGGACTTTAGTGTTTGGTCCCAAAGTAAAAGAGATACTATTGAAAAGTGAACAGGAATGGAAGACCTTGTTTTCTATTTCAGGCTGCTTTCTGACCTCTTGGAGGTACTTTTCTAAGAACTAAGAATATATCAAAGCACTTTGGTTTAAAAAGTCACAACATTCTTCTTTGATTCTGTTTCAGACAGGGGCTCCCATGGCAGAGGGGGACTCTTCAATGTGCGGTGCCCTAGAGGCAGATGGGGTCCTCAGATCAGGGGATCAGGTGCTCCTTCTCCAGAAAGCAGCCCCACTGCCACAATGGTCTGCCTGAAAGTTCCACTGTGGTAGCAGCTGAGGGTCAACTATCTGTTCACCTGGAATCATAGCTTGTCATCACACAAGACAACTCTGTTAAGAGCAGCATATCCAACAGTTATACTGTTTCTTTCATAGCACCTCCCAAGCAGCCATTTCCACTTCTGTTGAACATGCCTCCTTTATAAAAGAGAGCAGTGGCTAAGGAAATCTCCCAGCTCCATAAAAAAAAAAATATCCAAGATTTCCCACCAGACAGGAGAAGGTCTGAGTCTATTCCTTAGGTTCATAGGTGCTTACTAGGCTAATGGCCAGTAGGGTTTTTTTAAGCCTAGCCATTAATCCCAAATCTCTGACAAGTTCTGGTACCCTTGGTAAGTGTAAGCAGGGGCTTAGTAGGTGAAACATTTACAAGTAGGAGCTTGGAAGATGAACCATTTACAGGCTACCTGTGACCATTAAAGACATAGGTGCCAAACCATAAATGAATTTCCTGTTCCCCATCCAAATTGTCCAAGTTTCACTTGAAATGTGTTAGGGAGAAACTTTGCTTAAATAGTGATTTCAGAGCTTACCAAGTACTATTTACTCTATCATCTTAAGTTTTATTGGGTTTACTTAGTATATATTTTACTAGTGTCATGTCACGTTACGTTATTCTTAAATGTAATATTTTTAACTCCTACTGAAACATGGCTCAAACCTCACATCACTGACAATTAAATTCTTCCCCCAGGATACAACATCTTCTGCTTAAATAGGCCCCACAAAAGGGGTGAGGTGTGGCTATAATTTACTCCGACCAACTTAACTTATCCCATTTGTCCCTTACTCTCCCCAACTTTTACGCTGCAGAATTCTTAATTGTTAAATGCAAACTTCACAATCACAAATACAAAGAATGACGAAGACTCATTAACTTCAACCCTGATGACTTAAATGATAGGCTGTCCTCTATTAACTGGGCATTCCTTTTAAACCCAAGCCTCAACAAGGCTGTACAAAAATTTAATTTAACTGCATGTTCCTTAATATTCTCAACTCCCTGGCTCCCCTCAGAAAAATCAGAATTAAATCTGTCTTGGCACCCTGGTTCTACCATTCTACTCAGTCTCTAATGCACAAAAGGGACAATATATGGAAAAATTGGATACAAATTAAATCCCCCTTCTACCTCCAAACTTACAAAGAACTTCGTAAACTCATAAAAAAGCAAGTCAATACAGATCAAAAAACTTCTACTTAAAGCCACAAACTAACCCACACACTAATCCTAAACCATTTTGGAACTCCATACATAAGATTCTCCATCCAGACAGCCCTAGCAAACCTAACCCTTGCCCTAACAACTCTCCTCTAAAAACTGCAACACTTTTCAACTCACACTTCACTGTCTCCATCTGCAAGTTAACCCAGAACAACCTCACCACTAATCATTACTCCCCCTTACTCCCTCTGGCCATAAAACCACCTTCTCTTTTAAAGCAGTCCCTACTGCATACATAAAATCTCTTCTAAGCAAACAAAAGCCATGCTCCCCCTCAGCTGACAAACTATCACCCCTCTACTTAAAGCTTGCTACCAGCTCAACTGCCTAACCAGTCTCAATCCTGATTAACCAAGCTATCCAAGAAAACACTGTCCCCTCCATCTGGAAACAATTTTTCACTATACCTGTCCACAAAATAGGTCACTCTACTGACCTCATGAACTGCAGACCCATAGGCATTCTACCCACCCTCTCCAATACTCAAAAAATGTATACATAACCAACTACTTGATTATCTCCTTCAGGAAAATCTACTCACTCCTACCCAAAACGGATTCCATCATAACTATAGCACAATACAGCACTAATTTTCTTCACTCCCACTATCTTCCAAGCCAGAGACAATAATAAACCATTTTTCCATCTATTCTTAGACCTCTCCAGAGCCTTCGATACTGCCTCACACCCCAAGCTCCTCACTTAACTCTCTGAACTTAATCTCTCTAGTCCAACTCTTAAATGGTTTGCTAGCTACCTTACCGATAGACAGTAATCCATCAAGTGGGTCTCTTACTTCTCACCTTTCCTACCAGTCAAAACAGAGGTTCCCCAAGGCTCTATCCTAGGACCACTGCTATTCAACATCTTCACAAACTGTCTTCACACTTACTGCACTCACTCCTCTCTCTTACAATATGCAGATGATTCCACTGTCATCACCACTTCTGATAATCTCTGTCACCTCCACACTCTTACCCAAAACTCTTTCAATTCCAATGACATTAACTGACAAACAACTCTTCCTCAATCCCAAAAAGACAAAACTTCTCTTATTCCCCCCTAAATTTCTTTCCCACCACAAATCCTCATTTAATATCACATCTCTCAATAACATCACAATTAATGCTAATGCACACAAGCTATTTGGCACCATCATCAACGATCAACTTAAATTTGACTTTCATGTCCAAAATTGTGTAAAAAAGACTCATTGTAAACTGGGCTTCATCAAAACAAAAAATACCTCACCATGCATCATACCTCTCAATTGTACAGATTTTTGCAGAACACCCAGGTTTTTGCCTCATTATTTTAGGTCTGTTTTTTCATAAAATTCTGGTTTTCTGGCAAATCATTAAAGTTTGAATGAAACTGTCAGAAAATAATGAGACATTTGTGTTTCAGACTTACTCTTCAGAAAACTCATGCTAATGCAAAACCTTGATATGCTATCAACTTTCTACATTTGTAAGAGCAATACTTAAAATTGTCCCTTTTTTTGCCTTTGACCACCATTATTTATGGCTTTGTCCAGATTTCTTGTTCTAAGAGGTTGAGATGTATGCCATGCACTCAAGACTCTCCCTTGCCCATGCCTACCTTCTACCCAGTCTACATTATGCCTTTCCTATTCTAACCAACCTACAATCCTCTCTTAAGGTTAAACTTGAACTAACTTATAATAAAATCGCTAGGTTTGCTGCCAACCAGTCATACAAATGATACCATTGCCTCTCCCTGAAATCCCTTAACTAGCTAGAATTCCCCCATCAACTCCTTCTTCCTCAACTCCTACTCACCCACGCAATCCTCTACAAACCCACCTCATGCCCTGCCATCTCTTCCCTCATCTCCACATAAACTCCCAGTCACTCACTTTGGAGCTCAGAACAGTCTCTCCTCAAAATCTATAAGCCCAGAAGAACAATTGGCCAGCACCTATATAGCTACTCTGTTGCCCCAGCCTGGAATGAATTTCCCTTGAGCATCCAAACTACACCCAATTGTCATAACTTTAGAAAAGTTTTAAAAGACCATTTACTGAACCTGTGGACCCGCCTTAACTCTCTGAATGTCATAAGTCACCTGTCCATCTCCTTCTACCACCCTTCTAGCACCCCTACTACCTTACCTTCATAAATTCCTTTACAATACTCATGCCCTTTCTCTCTTCTTACTCACTGCCTTCATCGCCTCTACTTGAAACAATTTCTCACTTAAAAACATATTAAATTTCATCTGTATAGAATGTATCTCGAGACATATATGTAACTCTAATTACACTGCTTATGTGATTATGTATTTATGTATTTCACTTGCAATTGTATTGTTTTTTACAGACACAATTGCATCTGAAATTGCTTCTGCAACTACTATGATTTCTGCTTTTTAATGTATGGAGCTTTTTCCCCAGGTCTCCTCTGAAAAAGGGCTAACACTCAATTGGACAAACCCAGTTAACAAATGCCTAAATAAATAAATAAATTACATTACATTCCTGGCTGAATATGAAGAAAGTTACACCAGCCTGCTGTCTGCACATGCAGTATAGCAACATTGCACAATGTACAAGATAAATCTACAAAACAGTATGTTACATTTGTGCCTTTGTTTCACTAATGAATCTGTACATATTTCTTTCTTTGTGTTCTTCTATTTTAAACTGGAAGATTTTGACCACCACAGTCTGGATTCTTTTTAGTTCCAAAGAAAACAAAGGACCTCCAGCCCATTTTAGATTTAAGAAGCCTAAACCTCTATGACAAAAAGAGGAATTTCTGTATGGTCATAGTGCAGTCAATCCATCTGTATCTACAAGAGAGAGACTGCATGGACTCCATACACCATCAGGATACTTATCTCCACTTGAAGATTGCAAATCCATCCAAAATGTCTCTGAGTCAGAAGCAAAGATGCAATCATTGCCAGTTCTGATCGTTGTCCTTCAGTGTTACCACAGCCCCTCCCAGGTGTTCATCAAGTGCATGGTGGCAGTCATTCCTTCAGGCTGACAGGAATCTGTATGTTCCCATGCTTAAATGATTAAATCATTGTCCTCACAACAAAATAATCCCTTAGCTCTGCAAGAGATTTACTTTTTTGTGTCTATTCTCAAGCATCTCCATAAATCTTGAAAAGTTTTAAGATGCCCCCTTCACAGTGTACAGTGCACTGGATACCATCTAAACACAGGCTTACAAATTACAAAATTCCCAAATATTCTACAGACAACCTCACCTTCAACTTTTCTAGTCCTGCAGACTCTTGGTGGGATGGCAGGTTCTATCTCTCTAGTTCCTCATTCCAGATTTTACATGAAAGTATTACAGTGGAATTTCAGCATCTGGCGGTCTCAGTATATCTACACCTCTTTCAATTTGTCTATTCATCCTTCATAAGTTGACAGATGACATATGCATTGGTGGATACAGTCACCCCCAGTTCCAACAGTATAACCATTTATATTACCCCTACTGTTGTCCATGGACTCTGGGGTGGAGGGAGAATTAAAAGCGGAGGACAAGCCTGAGGGACGTGGTCTGAACAAGATGTTCCTCTTCACATCAATGTTCTGAAGATGAGGGTGGTCCTTTTAGCATTTCTGGCTTGACATGACTTTCCACAGGGTGTGATTTCAGTCCACATGGAAAACACCTAGGTGGTGTGGTACATCAACAAGCAACAAACTGTTCTCTAGAGAATTCATGAGATTATGACGGGAGAAATGTTTTCACTGTGCTTTCGGATCACAATGCATATTTCAAGTCAGATTGGCCTTGCAGAGGACAGGCTCAAACTTTAAATTTTAATGCCACGTGATTGGTCCCTTAACTTATCAGTAGCGCAGATGGTCTTCTGCCACTTGGGCCAGTCTTGGTTAAACCTCTTTGCATTCCTGACCAATACCAAATGTAGCAGTACTTTGCTCTAATCCCACCACAGAGACAGAAATTCATGGATGTCTTTGTCCATCCTTGGCCACCTGGATTCCTTTATTCATTCCTTTCCTTTCTTCTTATGACAGTTTTTTGCAGAAAGCCTCACTTTGCAAGGCCTCAGTTATCCACATTGACCCCCTTTTGGCCCATACAAATTTGTTTCCTCATACTGTGGCCTCACTTCAAGAAGCAGCCCTGGCTGCTAAATCCCCTTCTGATGATGGCCAATAACTCTTCTTTTTCATCAAGGGCTGTTGAGGTCCTCTCACCCCCCCCCCAAAAGGTCACTACTAGAAAGATTTACAAGATTAAATGAAAAATATTCTATTGGTGAACAGAACGTCAAGGTCTAAACTCTTTCTCAACTCCCCAACTTTCTATCCTTCAGTTTTTAACAACTTAGTTTGACTCTGACTTTGTTTATTCTATCAAAGTTCAGCTAACAGCAATATATAATTTCCACCAATGTTTAAATTTCACATTCATAGCTTGGCAAAAAGTTTACAAGGATTTTCTAAAGATAACCTTTTTTCTAAGACCCACCAAAGACCCCTCTCCTTTATGGAATTTCAATTTCATGTCTGAGATTCTTACCTGAGCTCCCCTCTAATCTGCCCCTCCTTGCAGCCTAAAATACATCTCATGGAAAACCATATTCCTGGTTACCATACCTTCAGCCAGGGGAATATCAGAATTACACATATAATATCCTTCAACACCCCACATTTAATATTTCACAAAGACAGAGTTTCTCTAAGACCTAAACTCTTCTCCTCCGAGTCATCACTGAAGTAGATTATCCACCTTCCTCTCCTTCCTAGTCATGCTAATAGCAGATAATTTCTTCTTCATATATTGGATGTTCGTAGTCATTGTAGCTACACCATACTAAAGGCCTTGACAGAGATAACCAACTAATTGCTTCCTCCACCAATCTGAGGTCCAAAGTTACAAAGATTACTCTGTCTAGACTGATTTCAGAATGCAGAATGCATATATAATTTCCATCAACAATAAACCTCTCTTCTTAAGGCCAAAGGTGCATTCTATAGGGCCCATAGTGACTCCCATAGCCCATAGCATTTTTCAAAAACTCCTCAGATGATGACATTTATACTGCAACAACATGGTCAACAATGCAAGCACTTTATACTGGACATGATATCTAGGTCCACATCTTCCTCTGATACAGCCATCCTTAAAGGTATCCTGCCAGGATGCCACCCAGATATTCACACAGGTATGAATTCTGCAGGCAAGCAGGATCATGTCAATGACTCTGAGAAATACGTGATTGGCTGACCTGTAGTGGCCACCGTCATGTTAACTTCCACCATCAGCCACACATAAATTAAATATAACTTTATGCCTCACCCATACTCACAAACCTTAAAAAGTCTGATCTAAGTAAACTAGAAACTTGCTATAATAAAATAGCTAAATTTGCCACTGACTCCCCATATATAACACACCATTGCCTATCACTAAAAAAAAATATCTTGGCTAGAATTCCTCATCTCCTTCACTACAATCAACTGACGATGGCACATAAATTACTTAACCAACCAGGCAAAACACCTATCCTACAAAACTTACTAGAACCTTACTCTAACCCAAGAACATTATGCTCCACCAACAAATCCTTAATAAAAGTTACTAAATCCACAATTCCCCAGGTGATGCTCTCTACTCTAATTATGTTGCCAAATAATGGAACTCCCTACCTCTAAATGTGAGACTTTTATCCAACATCACCCACTTTAAAAAAATACTCAAAGATCATCTGTCTAACAAATGACTATGCTTGTCTAATTCTTTAGGATAAAACACACTTTCCCCTTCCACTTCTATAATCCACAATCATTACACTTTCTTCCTATTACTTTAATCACCCTACAGAAACTATATGCTCATCTCCAAATTTGTAGTAAGCCTGAATACCTTTCACTAACTGCTATCTTACTAACCCAAAATTACCATAACTTTCACTACTCTATCTCAACTATCAAAGCAGTCCATATAGATAAAATCATCCTTCTACTCTATTTAGGCATTGTACCCATGTCCTTGGATTTTCTACATCAAACTGACTTTTGCTGTCCCTTGAACTTACTGCCTGAACATAATGCTTCATTTCTTCTACCCACCTCTGCTTATAACTAAATTTCTGTCTTCACTCCAATTTAATGACACTATAAACCTGACCAAATACATGGTCTCCCTTGCATTCTACTCAGACTGTAACATCTATGCTTGTTGACTCTGAAAAATTATTATTTTTTTTTAAATTTCTGTTTAAACTATTGTATAACATTTTATAATTACATAGTGGATCAACTTTGTCCTTGTAATAATGTTCTCATGTAAGCTTTATTCTATTGTACATGTTGTGGAGCTTTCCTCCCCGGGCCTCAGCTGAAACTGAGCTCACACCCAGTCAGAATTTCCAGGTAAACAAATGTAAAATAAAATAAAATAAACAAATAAATAACTTGGTCCCTGGCTGTTTTCAGTCCCTGGGGCCTCCTGCCCTCTACTCTTATCCCTCCATCTGCCCCAGCCCTTACCTCTACCTTAGCCCCCTGCCCCCAACCTGTAATTCAGGAGACACACACGCAATCACATGCACACACGCAAACATCACAGAGCAAATATCTCTCATTTTCAGTCCATGGACTCCTCGCCCTCTGCTCTCCTCCCATCCATCTTGTCCCTGCTCTTACTTCAACTCTAGCTCCCTGCTCCCAACTCATTATTTCAGGAGAAACACACACACACACACACACACACACACACACACACACACACACACACACACACACACACACACACACACACACACACACACACACCAAATGTCTATCATCATTTATTGACTGCATTCCATAACGTTTTACTAGAAAACCACAAATTTTAAAATTTTATAAGGAACAGAAATGAGGGACACTACACAAAATCATGGATAGCTGAGAGGTATGGTCAAGGCACAACGAGTAAAGCTATGAGCTATTATTATTATTGAAAGTACTTCCTTGCCTTTGTGTGCTCTGCTCTAGGGTCCAGTTCTGTAAGCTGAGCAGTTTACACACACACACACACACACACACACACACACACACACACACACACACACACGCACGCACGCACGCACACACACACACACACACACACACACACACACACACACACACACACACAAAAATAGATTTTCAGAATTCTTTACAGTTTGCCATATTATTTTTTCTGCTGCTGCCTAGGCCACCAATTGAGACATATTACACTACTATAAATACTATTCAGCTGTCCAGAATTTTGCAGAATATTCAGATTTTTGCATCATATTTTTGGTTTGTTCATCATACAATTTGTGGCTTTCTTGCAAATCACTGAGGACTGGCATTCATAAAATAGTAACAAATATTTGAGTTTCAGACTATGGGTCATTCAACAAATGCATTGTAATGCAAAATCTGTAATTCTAGTTTATAGGTGCAATACTTAATCTGTCCTTAAATTTGGGGCATTTGTCCTCCCATTTCTGGCTTTGTTCAGAAATCTTGAGCTAAGAGTTTGGGAGGTATGCTTCCATATGTGCTGAATGGAGAAAACGTATCTGGTGGTACTTAATGTCCATTCATTTTTTTCGTATTATCTTTATTCCCAAACCAGAAGTACTTTTAATAAATCAGCTGTACAGCTTTTCTGCATTAAATGAAGTAGAGTCAGCAATTTCCTAATTGAATGAATACCAACCTCTTAGAGTAAGAAATTGGAAAAAAAACATTAAAGAATAGGGGTACAAAGTCTCAAAATAGGGGCAATTTTTAAATATTACTCTTATTAACTTACAAAGTTGCTAGAATAACAGATTTTGCACTAGCACAAATTTCCTGAAGGGTAAGAAGTCTGAACTTAAATGTCTGACATTATTTTCTGTCTTCAGTCCTCAATGATTTACCAGAGATTTGCCAGAAAACCAGAATTTTATGATAAACAGACCAAAATATGAAGCAAAAAGTCTGGACAGCTGAGAGATATAGAGGCAGGTGAAGCTGTTGCATATGTCAAGTCATTGATCTAATAACATAATCACACCATTGACATCGGTGCAATGGATGTTGAACTGAACTCTGGAAATCATAGGATCATGAAATCATAGAAAATCTAAGACAACTGAGTCCTGTGACCATTTACTCTTTGCCAGTGCCCCCTGAAACCTCACATCTTTTTTCAAGGAGAATCAGGCCAGTCATACTAGGGATGTATTTGTGGATATCCAGTCAGTTGTTTTACTCCTTTTTGAAGGAAGATAGTGTGCCACATTGCTTAATTTGGAATGAAAGTTTGTACCAGAGAAGAGGTAAGCACTGTGTGACAAATCTGTCTGTCCATCTTGTTTGATTTATTTGCTAAAGCAGGATTAGATCCCTGTTACTAGTGGTAGTGGGACTGTTTGATTTGTGGAGATTTGAGAAGTCTTAAATTACTGGATCCATAATTACCTGAAAGACAAGACACAGGTCATCCCTAAGTAGGCTATATGAGACTGAATATAAGGGCAGTACTACCAGCCTCTCCTGGTAGCTTGTGATCTTTTTTGTTTGGAACCTCTGGGGTTATTATTTAAAGAGACCACACAGAGATTCATAGTACCCAGACGTTTTAGTTTAAAAGCTGGTATTTTCTGACAACAATAGTAGCATTGAGAATTATTTGCTGCAGTGATGCATGATGACTACCAGTTGTATTAGTGATACCAAGAGTAGCTGGCCCATGAGTAAAATGGGGACAGGTGGCAGAGATAAGCTATGGGGTAGCTGTTCCTTTTTTATGCATTTCTCTTCCAGTACTAGATGACAGCAAACTTTCTTTCCAGTCAAGCTTTCCCCCTCCTTGAGCCAACGTCTCAAATTCATTTATTTGCTTTATTTATTGTCCAGTAACACACTAAGTAATTAAACAATACTCTTGCATTTTTTTTATTTTAATATGTCAAATATAACAGCAAATAAAAATTACAACTCAACATTTGTAGTACCAATTTGGAATGGTGTATACTTTAACAAACTAAACCATTATAATTCATGTGGCGTACCTCTCAACCTACCATCTCTAAAATGTGCAGCACCACCTTTCATAATATGAAACAAATGGCCAAAGTAGATACTAATTTGCTCTGACTTCCAGCAAGTACTGCCAGCAGATCCAGATCATGGTCAAATGGGACCCTAGATAGGTTGATGGATTGCAGCCCACTCCTCGCAGCTATACCACTATCCCATTTCTGTGACCTTTTTCCCCAGCAACCAGAAACCCTGTCAAGACTTGTGTACAGTATGGTCTTTTTTTTTTTTTACTTTATAATGATCAGAAAGATTTGGATTTAATTTAAATGTAAGTTTTACAGCAAAAATACTGAATGCCATTTGCTAAACACTCTCACATTGAAAACAAACTTAGCATGTGCAATAGTAAGCTTCTCTTCCCTCAAAACTCACATTTACTGAAAATCCATCTTGCAACTCATTAAAGTATAAGAGACATGCTGGAATTTATAGTCGAGCAGTGGTTATGTGAATGCAGCAAGAATTCAAAAGACAAATGTCTATTGCATTTGCTAACAGCATGAGTCAACCTATTAGACTCAAGTATCCATTTTCAGGAACAGACCAGGAACACTGTCTGGTATAGTGACTGTCAGTTTCTCACAGTTTTCAAACTAAAGCTAAGGGAATCAAAACCTGCACTACAGGAAGCAAGTCATTAACAGCTTATAGGCTTACTCATTTGTATTAAGTACCAGACAAACTATTGTAGTCTGTCACAGTGAATTTCACATCCATGCAAAAAAAAAAAATCTAAATTAAAAATGCATTCATAGCTAAAATATTATCATTAAACCTACAGATTTCCATATAATTCACAACCAAATAATAAACATGATAAAACGATCAACAAAACAAGGAAACCAAGGATCGTACCCAAAGAACATGGCTGATATGGTAGTGCACCATTGATGGTGTCCCAAGAAATGTCTATATCATCAAACCACAGCAGAAAAACACAAAATAAGGAAAAAGACCACCAGGCTGTAAGATCCACATGTTTAGTCATCTGACACAGAGGCAATAGTGAGGGGCTGAGATGTTCAGTGTTGGAAAAGATGAATACTTATATACATGATGATAATTATACAAAACAATGATGTGCTTTTGAAAGAATCTGTATATATTTTAAAAAATAACACTTTGACCCTGAATGGGTTAAATGCCAAACTTAATTGGAAGTTCTTTATTTGATTGTTTTTATTAATTATAATTGTTTTATTGTTTAATTGTTGTGGGTATATAGGCAGGTGGTGATTTGTGTAATTTTATACTCCTTGAAGTCTTGTGTTGCTGAGATGTCAGAGGAATAAACATGTGGATCTTACAGCCTAAAGGTCTATATCATCTATGCACACTCAGATTATGGCCAGACACATTACATATGAATCTGCTCATGGCCATGGAAAGTAGCACCTGTAGATGCAACTTGGAGTGTGGCTACAATGTACCTCATAGTTGCACCAATAGATACAATGTTAACCATAAGTAACCATCTGCTCCTGGTTCCTATCTTTCAGGTCACTGTACAGGCACTGAACATCATCTTGCATACCATGCTTGGGTTGCATGACTCACACAGTCCATACACCATACTCACCATCTCCACAACGGGGTAGGCAGCAGCTGTCTGCCTAGATCACTAACTTGCCTATCTACTGATTAATGCCAGATGTCATGTCAGAGAAAGACTTGGAGTCAAGGTGGCACCACAGTCTACCATGCATCTTGGGGTACATGCACACATCAGAGACACTGGAGTTCACAAGTGTTGTACTGACTCCAGACTCCTGTGTAGTCTGAGGGAAGATATCTCAACTCTCTCTATTCTGGAGGAACATTCTTATGTTCAGACCTGATTTATCCTGGCACATGATGTCCCTGTTTTGGGAGGCATATCCCTATGTTCAGGCTTAATTTACCCCTTCACACAGTTTTCTGAATCCCCTCATTATGTGTAATTTTTGAAGCTGTCTAGAACACAGAAATCATACCACATGGCTAACATACTAGTAGTGTTAATAATTTAAAGAAAGCGGATACATATTGTTCATCTCCCTTTTTATTGAAAGAAAAAACATAAATGACCTTGTCTGGTAGAATTTTATAACGCAGTTCATTAAAGTCCCCAGATTTTACAGTCTCTCTTTAATAATAAGTTTATATTTTTCATCAGTTCTGTCACTCTCTATTTTTTATATGTATTCTTGAATAATATCCCTCATTCCTACAGGAAGCAGTAAGAGGTGTGTATTATTTGGTATTCAGATTTTATGCTGATTAGATGTCCAGACGTTTAACTGCATGTTCCTATTTTTCAAGGGCCTTTGCTCCTAGTTTTAAAGTCTGCAGGCAGAGAGGCGGGTCTGAATGGAGATCACAGCTACAAGACGACCATAAGCACTGGTCCACTGGCCTAGAAGCATGTGCGAATGTATGTGTGACCCCCTTCAATATTAGTGTCAATGACACACTCCCCTGGATTCACAAAAGCTTGCACGGCATGTATGATTAGTGTTAGATGAAAGTTTGCCAATATGGAGGCCAAGATATCCACGTACATTCATGTCTGATGTGCGTGAGCGCTGTAGCACTAGTGCTGCACGTCCCCAGCCCCCGTATGCAAATCACCTCATTTGCAGGTGAAAACCATGCAAATGAGGTAAATTTGCCATCCAGGAAGCAGGAAACAGGGCGTGCAGGACTAGCGTAATACGCAGAAATGTACTCAGTTAGTAACCGAGTACGGCACTGCAAACTGCAAAACAGAGCTATGACAGCTCCGAATAAAAGCTGCATAGCACTGAGGAAGCATGCCAATGGCCAAGTAGAAGGCCATTGGCAATGCAAACAATGCCAAATGTACAAAATACAACTTTCATGAAATGTCCGCCGATCACGTCCATTGAAGCATAGGGCAGCGGCGCAAACGGGGTAAAATAATAAAATAAACCTAAAATAAAAAGCAGTAGTCTGCCATGCAAGTCAATGGCAGGCAGAAGACAACCTGGCCAGTGAGTAATGGTTGCTAAAGGGGAGGCTCAGTGTGAGACATGTAACTGTGCATTAGCAGGCAATCCTATGCAAATGAGGTGAAGGGTAGTGAATCCCAGTTTTCCCCAGGGTGTGAGGCAGGTTCCAAGAGTGTAAGAGTATAAATACCTGGGTGCAACACTAGGATATAGGTGACATCATGGGTGTGTGTGTTAGGCATACTGTAAGTGGATTGGAGCTCTGTGGCTCGGATTGCCCCTAGCTTAGGACAGCTAAGCTAGGGTTGTGTCTAAACCTGCCTAGCACCCTTTACAAAGTGTAAGCGGGTGTGCGGGTTGCACAGGAAGAAAAAAGAAGTTAAACCAGGAAATAGCAGCTCTGTGCACATTTGAACAGGGAGGCAATGGGAAGGGAAAACAGCAGTAGGAAGGTAATCAAAGAGAACTAGTTGAGCTGACAGGTGAATGTATCAGAATCAGCTAACTGCACTGGCAGCAGACCAGCCCAGCTCAGAACACTACTATAAACTAAGCAAACACCCCCCCCCCCCGGTTTTTCCACACTCTACCACTGGTGTATACAAGTGGGGAAATTTTAGCTATCAAATCTACAAAATGAGAAGGGCTGCAACAGGTAACATAGAACAACATGTGCAAGAGGCTGAGGGTGGTGAGGATGTGAATGCTGCCAAACAACCCACAGTAAGGAGACAGCGAAGAGTGTACAGACCCAGATTAACCTACTAGGAGCTACATGATCTGGAGATAGTGGAGCGCTATAGGGTGGACAGAGACCTCCTACAGCAAATTGTTGAACTGTGCTGGCCACACCTGACACACCAAACTGGCCGAGGGGAACCCATCCCAGTGGATACCAAGGCATGTGTAGGCCTAGGTATACTAACCCCAGGTACCTCCCAAAGCACAACTTGGGATACCATGGGCATCTCACAGGCATCCGCATCCAGAGTATTCCACCAGTTCCTGGATGCCATGTCAGCACATGCCAGTAAGCATGTATATTTTCTCAACACACATGAGGTGTTGACCAGCAATATGAGTCTCTTCCACCAAATAGCAGCATACCCTGGGGTAGTGGGTGCTATAGACTGCACTCACTTATGCATCAAAGCACCACCTGGTGAGCAGGGTAGGGCCTACATCAACCACAGGGGCATTCCCTCCATCAACTGCCAGGTATGTGATGCCCAGGGCATTATAATGAATGTGTGTGCTGGCTGCCCTGCAAGCTATGACGATTCACACATATGGCATCTGACACAGCTGCACCACAGATTTGCCACTGTGGACATCCTCTATGGTCACCTAGTAGGGGATGTTGGATACCCACTGGAGTCGTGGCTGATGATACCCATTAGAAATGCACACACACCCCTGAACAACAATGCCATAATGAGGCATACGCACAGGCCAGACATATAATAGAGCATGTGTTTGGGATGCTCAGGTCACAGTTTCGGTGTCTGGACACATCTGGTGGAGCCTTGCAGTATTCACCAGCTACATGTACCCAGATTGTTATGGTATGTGCAATACTACACAATATGATCCTGCAGAAACAGCTGCAGCAGGAACAGCATGGGGCAGGGCCACACAGCCCCACACCAATGCCAAGGCCTGTACAGGCACAGAGTGACTCGGAGGAGGAACAACCTGAGCCTGCCCCAGTAGGCAGAAGGAGGCATGCCCAGTATGCCCTGGCATTGGCAAAGAGGCAACGCATAGCTATGCACTGACACAGTAGGGACCCAGGGAATGACACCTCTCTCTAACTCACAGAGACAGTAAAAGGGATGCCAAACATGACACTACCTGTGCCCAACCATGTATAGGGAGTTTACTATGTGCATCCGACATAGGCAACCCTCCAGCACCATCCTCAAGTCTGGCACACCATCAAGGTAAGTCAATCAACCTACCAATTGCCAAATGGAGTAGAATGTATTGTTACCTGTAGCTATGGTATGGATGTGAGCATGCAAGGGATTTGGGTGGCCGAATGTTAAGGCAGCAGACAGTAGACACCCATAGTGGCACCATGACATATGTAACACATACTGGAGTCACCATAGTAGCAAGTACTATACAGGGTGACAAAACCCGCTGCAGGAAATGGGCTGAGTGACATGCCAGTCAGGAAGGTTCACATACCCAACAACAGTCTAATCCAGCAGGACAGGTGAAGACAAACACAAACAAATGCTGTACTATGGCCTCTAAATGAGCCCTATGTGTAACCCCCTCCCCCAGGCCTACACAGACAGACCACAGCAGGCCAGGCAGTCGGGTGTAAGTTGTGAAGGCTAGGAAGTCAGAAACTAATATGTAGGTAAACAAAGCTAACATCTGTTGTACACTGGTATGCCTCTAGCCAGCAGGATAGGTAAGACTACAGACAGAAATGGAGTACCTGACATACCAGTACAGTCCTAGCAAATGTGTACAAGTGTCAGGTGTGCCCCCTCATCCAACGTACACTTACAGTAACAGTCAGGTGTCCCCTCCCCACTCCTGTATAGAACAATAGAAACAGTCAGGTGTCCCCCTCCCGCTATGCAGAAATGTAGCAACAGTCAATGCCAAATGACTGACACAGCATGCTACGTGTCAGTGTACAACACAAAGGTCAGCACCACAGTACAAACTACCTGGACTTGATCCACACATGCAATACAGATGGCTATACTGGGCATGCTCACGCACTTAGAGGAATGAAGGCAATGTCAGTCAACAACATACTGAAAGGTCATACTGGGCATGCTCACACACTTAAACACATGAAGGCCATGTCTGCAAAGACCAGTGGACCAGGCATATCTGGCAGTCGCAGTCCTCAGAGCAGACACATGTCAGTATGCACCACTCCTGCCTTGCACACACAGTGGATAGGAATACAGACATATATGTAAGGACAACACACTATAATAAGCCAAAGGTACATGGACATACATGTGTGGAAGAGGATGATCATGACAAGAAGCCATCCGAGCCTGTCTCACCTAGCACACAGCCAAAGGGCCCCAAACACATGAGGTGCGGATGTAACTCACTGCAGATACTAGCCACCAGTACCTGTCAGCATAACAGACTATGTGGTGCATGTGCCAGCTGTGCAACATGACTGCACAAGGAAGTAGCCATCTAGTAGCTGTATACACATACCTGTGACATATGATCCCATGTGTGGCCACATGTGACATGTCAACCCCTACATGAATGGGGTATGGCCCATGCACACACTGCCCTCCCCATAGCAGTATTATGACAAGCCTGCTGAGGTCATCCAGTGTGAATTACATCTTTGGGAGAGCTGTAGCTCAGTAATCTCCATGGCGTGTCCCATAACTGTGTACTGCTGTAGTGATAAACTAGTTAGGTAGTAGTTCTAACCCCAGACCTGGCAAGTGTGTGTGTGTGTGTGTGTGTGTGTGTGTGTGTGTGTGTGTCTGACTGTGCAGAGAGAAATGCTTTTTAGGCTACTCACACTCCGTACAATTCATATACTCAACTTTGGCAAGGCTGCTGATGTCACCCACCTAGAAATACACCTCTGGGAAAGTCATAGCCCAGTAATCTCTGTAGCATGTCCTGTAACTGTGTACTACTGTAGTGTGATAGAGTAGTTAGGTAGGTGTTCTAATCCCAGACCTGGCAAGTGTGTGTGTGTGTGTGTGTGTGTGTGTGTGTGTGTGTGTGTGTGTGTGTGTGTGTGTGTGTGTGTGTGTGTGTGTGTGTGTGTGTGGCTGAGTAGAAAACAATGCTTTTTAGGCTACTCACCCTCCATACAATTCATATACTCAACTTTGGTAAGGCTGCTGATGTCACTCAACTAGAAATACACCTCTGGGAAAGTGATAGCCCCACAATCTCCCTAGTACATCCTGTAATTGCGTACTGCTGTAGTGTGATAATGTAGTTTGGTAGGTGTTCTAACCCCCGACCTGGCAACTGTGTGTGTGAATCTGTATGTGTGTGTCTGGCATAGTAGAAAACAATGCTTTTAAGGCTACTCACACTCCGTACAATTCATATACTCAACTTTGGCAAGGCTGCTGATGTCAGTCACCTAGAAATACACATCTAAAAAAATCATAACCCAATAATCTCTGTAGCGCATCCTATAACTGTGTACTGATGTAGTGTGATGAAGTAGATAGGTAGGTGTTCTAAACCCAGACTTGCCACCTGTGATTGTGTATGAATGTATATGAGTAGAAAACAATGCTTTTTAGGGTACTCACACTCATTAGGATTCATATACTCAATGCTGGCAAGGCTGCTGATGTCACCAACCTAGAAATACACCTCTGGGAAAGTTGTAGCTTAGTAATCTCTGTAACTGCATACTGCTGTAGTGTGACTTAGAACAGTGGTAGGATTCCATCACCATCCATGGCAGTTCCGGATGTTTTGTGTGTGTTTCAATGTCTGTGTATGGAGCAATGCATTATAGGCTACTCACTCACAGTACATTACAAATGCCCTACTTTGACAATCCTGCTGATGTCAGTCATTGTGAAATACACCTTTGGGGAAGGGTTTCTCTAGTAATCCCTGTGGTGTGTCCTATAACAGCTCCATACTGTAGTGTGATATAGACCTCGATCAGGGGTTCTATACACACACATGTCAGTTGTGGCTGTTCTGTGTTTGTCTCATTGTCTGTGTAGGGAGCAATGCATTTTAGGCTAGTCACTCGCAGTACAGTTGACATGCCCTAGTTTGGTAATCCTGCTGATGTCATGCATTGTGAAATACACCTTTGGAGAAGATGTACTTTAGTAATGTCTGTGGCATGTACTACAACTACGTAGTGCTGTAGTGTAGTAAACTAATTAGGTAGGGGTTCTATACCCAGACATGATAGGTGTGCATGTGTGTGTGTGTGTGTGTGTGTGTGTGTGTGTGTGTGTGTGTGTGTGTGTGTGTGTGTGTGTGTGTGTGTGTGTTTGTAACTTGTATCCTGTGCAGAGGTGGTTGTGAGTGTGGGCAATGTAGAGGGGCTTTTGCTAATTTAATTTATAGTGGCCTTACTATATATCACAATGTCAACCATACAAGCATAACAGATTTAAATTAGCTGAGAGGCTGGGGTGCAAAGCCATACCCATACATGTGACATCAAGGCCAGCCAATTACAGTTAGCAACCCCATTGTGCTTTCACATGTGTCTTACAATGGACATACCATGCCTGATAACATGCCCTGTATGGACAGCTGAAACTGACATCAGGGAATGCTGTTAGCATGCTATCAATGTAGGTGCAGGGTAAACCTACTGCCCATTACCAGTTCCTGCCACAGGTGGGCATGACTGGTACATCTGATGATAATCTGTGTTCACAACATGAGCCAGGCACCCCAGGTACAGTTCCACATGTCACTGTACATGCATGTGGGAGGTGTACACATCTTAGACACCATCCATGTCATGGACTAAGGAACACATACATGGCAAGTGATGCACAGCATTGGCCACACACAATGATGCAATACCCACCAGTGTGGGCAAATGCAGAAATTACAGGCCTTAGCCACAATGCAGACCATTGTCATGTGGCCTGATGCCAAGGTATACCCATCGCCTACCCTTGTATAGCCTGCTGGCACTGTTGACCACCACACACCCGTGCAGACATGCACCCATTCATGTCAGAACTGGCACCCTGTGTGTTCGTGTGTGTGTGTTGTATGGTGCGAATGTCCACATCCACACTCACTACTACCCCCAGGGACAGTGAAGCATGCTGTCTGATGTCTGACACCTCCTCATACTCATTGCCCATACAACCTCCGTATGACCCATGTGGTGCATGTGATGTCTGCACATTGATGTGTTGTGGCAATCCCACTAGTGATGAATTGCACTCCTGGCCCTGCCAAGTGTGTCAATGTGTTTGCGTCCCTGTGTGAGTGTGCCTGTGTTGATGCTGGCACCTGTTTTGCAGACAGGCATGTGTACATCACCTACTGTATATCTACCATATCCCTGTTGCAGATGTCACTCATCATCACATATATGTTATGGGTGCTCCATAATAGGTAACCCATGTGGTGCATCCAATAACTGCATCGAACTGTGATAGCACTACATAGTTGTCGGGGGTTTGATACCCTGTGCTGGTAGGTGTGTGACACAAACATGCTTCGGTTTTACTCTCCCACCCCTCCCTGAAATGTATTCACCTCTGACTGCCTCCACCACTCCCTCTCTGGTGGATGTGGAGACCCACACCTGCTTTGCTTAGGCAGCAGCATGTGTATTTTAAGTGATGCTCATGATCAGCTGATGGCCTCTACATGAATTGCAGCCCTCCCCTAGCTGATTGCATGTGGAACAGCTGTGGTAACGTTCCCATAGTCAATTGCATGGAAACACACTCCAGTACCTGGGAACATCATGGTGGTATTGGCCCTTTTTCTGTCAGTGTGAGCAGGAACTAGATCTGTTGTTTGGCAAACAGCATCTCAGATGGATTGGGGATTTACCTCTAACAACATACACTGTGGAAAGAGGGCAACAAACAGGAGGGGGATGGGCCTGACCTTACTACAGACTGCTATACTGCATTTGGAGTAATGTTGGTTTAACAGTGTTTGTATAGATATGCCTGTCATACATGTCGCAATACCTGCCATGTCAGTTCCATGTGTATTAGGAATCCCCATTTGCAGGGTCATCTGCAGACTGGGTAGTGTTGTGCCTTTGGTCTCATGTGCTAGCCACGATGCATCTATCTGCATAATGCAGAAGGTAGTGTGAGGATTGCAGTCTGTAGATGGTGAAGACCATGACAGTTACTGACTTCATATCCCTCATAGGACATATGTTGCAACAAACCCCGTAACAATGGTATATTTATGAGGTTATCACAGCAACATGTCTATACTGGCCCTGTGTATGTGCTGTCAGCCACACCTCTGTCAACCTTTGTACATATGTTGTGGATGAACTGGTGCATATGTGCTGTACACCATAAACAGTGCCATCATATATGATAACACGCCAGTGATATGGCTGATTGCTACACAAGTCATGTACAGTAGGGGTTATATTTCATGACATAACCGGGACATTCTGTGGATGTTTGTACAGTACTGAGGTCAGTGTAGTGATGGTGAATGCCGGCAGTGTGTGTATTGTTAATATGTACCTTAGCCTGTGTACAGACTGTGGTGGATGTCATTGTTCTAGCTCCCCTTCTATCTAATGTTACATGCTGCCCCTCTGTATGGTACTGTTTTGACATATATGTTTGTAGGGCCATACACAGACATGTCCCATACCACAGACAGCCATCAGACCAAACTGTGTAGCAGCACACTATATGTAGGGTCATTCTGTGAGTGGCATATATGAGGATGGTGTACCATATACTGTAATATTATGCTAGCTTACCATATGTGGCTGTGGCTGTGTTCACATTGGTTGTGGTTATGCACTTTCACACAGGTGTCTCTTACCCTGTGCTGTGACATGGCTGTTGAGCCTGCTATATATGCAGGTACATGTGCATTCCCCCATATGAGATATAGGCCAGTGTTGTGCCAGCCTGCCTGTAGCCTGCACAGTGCATTGTTACTTGCCTAGCAGCTTAGTGTACTTACCCAGTGAGATGTCATGTGCAGATACTTGCCAGATGTACCACTGCTGGGACTCCCTTAAATGTCATGTATGTCACACAGAGCAGTAAGATGCTGCACAGATGTATGTCAATATCTAGTGGGTAGTATGTGTCCATGGCACCCCTGTACCAGCAGTCATTATGTGTCAGGCCAGACAGGAATGTGTAAATCCAAAACCTATGGTGGCATATGTATACCAGTCGTTATGTGTTATACCCATCTACATGACTGTCTACATCCATATTGTCAGGCCTGGTACACATGTTGTGCACTAAGGGATTATGTGTATACCTCTGGAATGTAAATTGTGTGTCCAAAGTTCCACATATATTGGCCAATATCTCTGCACTCCACAAGGGCATTACATGCTAGCGGCTGTACTTTACAATGATTTCCTTAGGATGTCTGTCAGTAGCCAATGGCACACATGTCGTAAGCAGATGTGACCTTCCACACACACCATGTCTGTGAAGACAATCCCAATGACAGTAGCAATAGTCTAGTAATATACCTGCTATACATACCTGACATCCCCTTGCACTACGACTTTGGTACTATAGGGGCTGGGGTAGGGCTACACTCCATGGGACATATGGTGGAAGTATATCTACATATTCTTTTCCAGATAGATATATGCATATGATTACACATGTGTACTACTTCCAATTACCACCGCCATGACAACCACCAACTATGAATCCCTACATCATGTGGGCGTGGTCCCTTTACATTTTCTGTGTGATGGACATCTTTCCTGTGTGTGGCCATCAGTGTTACAGACAGCAGGTAGCAATACCACTTACAGGAGAACCTGCACACTCAGGGCAGCCACATATTTGTAGGAGGATCATGAACTACAAACAGACTGTGACTAGAGTTGTGATATGCTTTTTATAGTACTGGTGTTACAGGGTGTGTGTGTATGTACATACTAGTTCACCTTGGAATGCAGTCTGTCTGTATAGCTCACTACTGTGGGCCTATCGTCTTGCTGGACAGAGGTATACCTATCATGTGTTGTCCATCCACCACACAGGTCCTGTGTCAGATATTACACTGGCCGTGTGAGTGTTGTGTGCTGTCAGTACATGGCTACATCCATTTCTGTTACTAACCTCAATTCCCTGACTAAGGGTATGTTGCAGACTATCCTGTAACACCAGCACCTTGCTTAGTGTATGGCAACACTGTTCCACATATGTGCCTGTGTTTCAGCCTCTGTCCTCCATCTACATACCAAGCGTTGCACATATGTCATGCTGTTGGGGGTTGTTCTGTAGTGGGTTGTGAGTATATCACACTGCTATTGCTGCCATTAGTCCACTGCTGTTGTATCCCCCACACATACAGTGGGGCTGGGGCCATATATGTGTGGGCGTCACCTACACAATACATGTGTGCCCTTATGCACTCCAGAGGCCACTGAATGTAACAGTGGTATGTGGGCCTGTATTATGGAGTCTAGGTGGGGAGCACCATAAATGACCTAGGCTGTTACAAAATGTGGGGGTATCAGGGGTGAGCTGCCGCAAGGTATCTGGATGTACAGTACCGTATACTTCACATATATTTACATTACTTACATGAACTGGGGTACTGCAAGCCTACTGCCTCCTGCCATACAGACTGTTCTGTTTGTCGGTGTGCTCATGATGGTGTCAGTTATGCCTTGTTATGTACCAGTTACTACCCATGTGATCACATAACGTCTTTACCACCTACTGAGTTTGTACAGACTGTAGATATAGGCTGCTGAACTACACACCTGCAGTACATACTGTTGATTGTTTGGTATCCTGTGGCCCAGTCTGTCTTCACTAATGTACAATTTGAAGGGCGTGGCCTGGACAGCAACAGCTGTCAACCTTTCCAGACTACTTTAATAGTGTAACTGTTTTATAGTTGCAGTTTTCTGTTTATATAGTTGTCAGTGTCTGAACAGCTATATGACATGGCATGTAGAACTGTAATAGTACACAATTAAAGATTTCCAATTTCTGCAAACCTGTGTGTGATGGCTTTCCTATGACCTTTCTATGGATATATGTTGCAGGCAATGATTGACATTTGTATGGGTGGTCCATACAGTGTCCAGTTGTTCAGGTGTTAACTGTAGGCATAGTGGCTGTTCCATATTGTGTGCACCTTTTACATATGTATCATACTGTACATATATCTGCATGTGTATGTGTAGTCACATGTGTATATATATATATATATATATATATATATATATATATATATATATATATACATATACATATATATATATATATATATATATATATATATATATATATATATATATGTATCTGCATATCTTTGTCTGTGTATCTGTATCCTGGGGATGTTGATGGCTTCCACATATTACATGTCCTATGGGAGGCAGACTGTACTTCGTAGTGTATTGCAGGGTGCACGTGTTTGGCTGTGGGGGGGATGCCTATTTGTACGAGACGTAATGTGTGTGGGGCCTCTCAACCCCATTTACGGTGCATGTGGAAATATGTGTATTTGTTAATCTGTCATTGCTATCTACAGATGTATGGCCATATATACCTATATACACACATATATATATATATATATATATATATATATATATATATAGATATATATATATATATATATAGATATATAGATATATATATATATATATATATATATATATATATATATATATATATATATATATATATATATATATATATATATATATATATATATATATATATATATATATATATATATATATATATATATATATATATATATATATATATATATATATATATATATATATATATATATATATATATACATATATATATATATATATATATATATATATATATATATATATATAAAACCATGTCCGTATATACCTACATAGATATATATCTGTGTACACATATGTAACGTGCTGTGTATATGTAGACATATAGGTGTAGACACATATATGTGTCGATTTAGACATATGCATGTATATATGTGCATATATATTGATATATATATATATATATATATATATATATATATATATATATATATATATATATATAGTGTTAGGAATATATATATGTTGTATCTGTTTAGTTATTAACATTGTTACGCACACAGACATCTAGGTGTTAGTATACATTCTCTGCACTGTTGCATGACAGGACTGGATGAATTGTTTCTGAAAACATTGCATGTCTTTGTATCTGTCATGGCTTAGTGGTAAATCACTTTGTGTATGGAGTGCAGGGTCCTGTGGTCGAGCCTTGCAGAGGTAATTTATTTTGTTGCTGGGCAGAACATGGGCCATTGGATACAAGCGATTAAGACACTTTAAAGCAGTTGTACGCCGGTTTACGCAGACCTAAGCACTGCTAACCTCCAGTTACATTTTCTCATACTCTTTTAGCTTTTAAATTGCTTAACCTCTGTAGGCATAGCTTACCCCCATGCAAGCAAGCTTAAACCCGTTTACTGCTGCTTACAAGTGCCTACCCCCACTTATCCCCGTGCTAATTTCTTTAAAAGAAAAAAAAAAAGGGTTGATAGGAAAGTGGTGAAAAAGGGGCACAAAGAGGGCAAGGTAGTAGGAGAAATAGCTAGACATGTGCAGGAAGGGTGTAGGAAAGGTTCATAGCTGCCCATTTCTTCTACAGCAGCAGCTGTGCTTATACACTGAATTTGGAGGTTGATTTGTAGCCTCAAACCCCTGGGAGAGGGGTGAGGACAACATAAATTTGTTGTGATGCCAATTAGACCAGATTACGTGTGTCCAGTGGACACATGTGTGAAATGGACAGCTATGTACGGGGTGTAATTTTTTTGTGGGAACAGATTGCCCTTTTATTTTTCAGGTGAGAGTGATATGTTGGGGAGGGGTAGTAGGTATAATTGGGGAGGTAGGTTAACAGACAAGACAAACAAGGCTCACACAGGAGCAGTATATGACACATGTGGGGTGTAAACACCTTAGATGGGGAGGGTTGTTTAGAATATTGCAAGCCCATGAGCCCCCAAATGGGAGCAGTGGGACTGAGGTCCCCACCCATAGGCAGTCACCACTGCACCTTCACGTGCCCAAAGATGGCTGTGCCCGGGGGCAGGCTCACCCTCTAATTGCACCACTCATCCCACAAGCTGGCGTAGCTGGTCTTGGAACTCCAGATCGAGCTCCCTACGCACCACGGCCCAGACATGTTGACAGGTGACAGGTTCCCCTCCGCTCCCACTCCCAAAGGGGGGCGAGCCCATTGCCTGCAGCAGTTCCACCCAAAGGTGTCGCAGGGCCCACGGAGGAGGAGATCCCAGGCTGGGCCCCAGATCTGCTGGTGCCCGGTGCCATGGCCAACTGAGGTGGGACAGGTGGGTCCGCTGGGACCAGCCTTCCCATACGAGCTATGTTGTAGCAGGTTTATGACAGATATAGGTTGTTAACAGTCAGCATTCAGGATTAGTTATAACAGCATGCATAGGTATTCCCATTAATCCAATACCAGATGTATCACAGTTTCAGAGAAAGCAGAACACATGCATATATGGAACAACAGTGGCCATTACAAGAGCATGCAGGTTTCATTGATGGCAACAGGCCACCAATATGGGTGTATATTAACATGGCACATGCATAGAAACAAATGTGAATATTTATAAACCATTAGGACTTATGTCCCAACAAATGTTTGGAGTGTACACATACCAGTTGAGGAGTGTCATTGGGTTATTTCGCACATATGGTAGGGGGTGAGAGAGAGAGTTCAATTAACAAGTAATATATCATTGTAGTTTTCACAACATTCTTAGTCACTGCAGTGATCTTTCCCTTACATGTATTATTACACTACCCAATGGCCTTATATTGTACACTGGTATGTTTATAGATTATTATATACTTGACCTGTGTCTTACATACAGGCGTGACAAGATGCAGGTGTTAATGCAACATATGTTGGGTATTGCTGTCATACACTTTGGGTGAGGTGCTAGAATGACAGGTATGTTTACATATACATTCTATGACTATGTACATGTTTGACTATCAGTTATGTGTCATTAACAGCTGCCTACATTTCTGGGATCATCACACTGCTTTTGCAGGGGAACAGGGTACCAGCCTGGTGATATGGGTCATTTATCTGGACATGCTGGACAGACTGGAATAGTTGTGGGATATGAATATGCAAACAACTGTCTATCTGAACATTCAAGCATATTCTGTACAGTTGCTGGGTGTAATTATGCATAGAGCTTTCTATCTGAACATTGTAACAAAATCTGTACAATTGTGGGGTATGATTATGCATACAACGTACTAGCACTCCCAGGATTCAAACCCTAACTGTGTGTGACAACAAAGTTATAGTTAACATGACAGTACACTGTGCCATCAGGGAATTGATGTGAAGCTTTCTACTGTTTTCTAAGTCTCCCTCACTTTTACAATATGACTGACCTCTTGGCACTTCCAACATTGTTATACAGAACTTCATACACATTTTATCTGCATACCACAGCGTGGGTAACACTGCTTAATACACCAGTACTATTTACAGTATGCAACAGTTCAACAACATATGAAAGAAGAGCAAACAGAAGCACTCCAGGGGTTATACCTTTATTTACAGAATATTACACATTTATTCCTACTGCTACGACACTTTCTAAAGCTCTTATATTTATCTGTTATGACAGTACATGCAGAGAAATACTAACCTGCCTCATGATACAGCCTTTGCAACCTAGCATCATGGGCTTGCTGGTTTGCAGCCCGCTCATCTGCAGCTGTCAGAGGAATACAGAGATATTTTGCCATACCTATCCATAATATACACAAGCTAGGCAATTTTTAACTACTTAGTGGAATGAGTACTTACTCAGTACTGGGGCATTAGCCATCTGCCAAGACTACTGAATCCACTGTTCCAGTACACCCCCCTCCGCCGCTTCAGGTCAGCATGGTGGTGCCTGACCTGCTTATCTGTCTGGGGGATACCTGTGGCACTGGTGGGGTCACGGGCGAGACTGTCCCAGGCCTCCGTTTTATACTGTGAGCCCTGGTACTGGCCCTGCAGTAGACTCTCCTCATGGTGTTTTACCAGGAGCCATACCATGAGTTTTGACTCCTGGATGCCCCAGTGTTGCACTCTAAAATGAGGGCCTTCACCCACACCAGCCATTCTGCCTGCAGTAGGAAGCTACAACCAGTTATGGAAAGTATTCCTGCCTGAGTGATTGAAATACAGCCAATTACCTGCGCTTTCCATGACTGGCCGGGCTTAAAGAGGCTAAGCTATGGGCACACCTGCTTTCCTAAGGTTGGCAGTGCTTAAAGGGGTATACCGGTAGGCAGATTGGATTGGCTCCCCTACACATTGCTTAATTGCTTACTCTTACTAAGCTGAGTTGTGATGCGGTTAGCTTTGCTTAATAATTAATTTGTACTATATGTGCCTTTTGGCAGTGATTTATTCTTCATTACAGGTTTATATGTGTCTGGTATCTGTGATTCATGTGTACATTCACTGTATAGGGACCTGGGGACTTCTACACTTTATTATTATTACAATAACACCTCACATCCATGCTTACTGCAGTACTCAAGTTCACATATTTATGTTATGTAGCAAGTTATACCACATCACACTGTACAAAGATTCAGGTCACATGTTTGGTTTGATTTTCCTGTGGTGAGGATTAGTTTGCTGATGCCTCATTCCTCTGTATTGCTATGATGGCTTAGTGGTTGATTACTGTGACTATAGTGTACAGGGTCCTGAGCTTGAGCCTTGCAGAGACAGTTTATTTTGTTGCTGGGCAGAACAAGTGGGTTTGCGAGATGGTAAGCACTGCTAACCTCCAGTTACAGTTTCTTAAACTAGTTAGCTTCTACTTTGCTTAATTTGTGTAGGCAATGTTTACCGCCGCCTACACAGGTGTACTCCCACTTGCTGTTGCATACACCCGCACTACTTCATGTACATGTCAATTTTATACATGCTTACGTCAGATGTACATGTCGGGTATGACTGTTCACGAAGGTCAGTGTAAGGTTCAGTGGAATTCCAGTTTAGCATTTCTGGTTAGGCTACACTCAGGTATTCGGGTTAGGTTTAGTTATGCCATACCTGTGTTGTAGAGTAGATGTAAATAGTGGAGGTGTAGGCGGGTAGATGGAGGGGGAGACATTTTAACTGTATAGTAGGCCGGTCGACTGATTGGTGGGGGAGTGGTAGTGCAGGTTTGCAGGGTGATGGGATATGTATGCAAGGCAGGACAGGAGGTGTCAGTGTCAGTAGTTGGTGTAGGGGTCTGGAGTGTTGGGGGGTGGCGGACTTCACCAGGTGGTGATCCAAGTGTGCTTGGGTTTTCCTTTCATGTGTTTTTACATGTATAGTCTGGGACAGCTGCGGTAATACACCTGGGTTGGGGGTTCCAGATTCTGCCAATATAGTTGTGTGGAGGGTGTCACCTACTTGTGAATGTGGACATTACTATGAATGCAACAGGGGTCGATAGGTAAGTGGTGTTATTGGGCCACACAGAGGGGCTGATAGTAGGGGACATGTCCAGGGATGTGCAGGATGGCTGACGGGAAGGTACACAGCTGGCCATTTCTTCTACAGTGACAGCTGTGTATATAGTCTGCATTTGGGGGTAGGTCTGGACAATCACACCCCTGGGAGGGGGTGAGGACAGCAACATAGCTCTCAACCGATCGGAGACAAATCTCAACAGAATCAGGGACAACTCCTCAAATAATTAGGGACTATCAGGGATAATTTCTAAATATTTGTAGTATTAACCTGAAACATTTGCAGAATTAGAGAATGTGGATTAATATAGGTTTTCTGACGTAAAACGTCTATAACTCTGAATTACTATCATTATTTATTAAGGGCAATTCACCACCTTTTCTTCAGCACTCACCAGTTTTTAGGGGGATTAAGAGGGACAGACCTAAAATCAGTCTATATCAGGGACAGTTGAGAGGTCTGGACAGCAATAAAACCTTGTGATGCCAATTAGTTTGGCCTACATGCCTACAGTGGGGTGTTGTGACCAAGTGTTCTTTGGTGTCATTTAGTGGGTTTGCAACAACACATCTGGTTATACCGTCCTTTGCCATGTAAACTATATTTTGCTGCAGTGGGACTCATTCCGGACATGGCTGTTCATTAGTCGTTGGCTCTGCCCAATGCACACTATTGCTTACATCCCTGGGACGGTCCACATAGAACCACTCCAGCCAACACCTGCACAGCTAGGCCCATAATGTCATACCCATAGTTCCCAAACCACACATCTTCTTTGGCACTGTTCCTTACACCAGCTGCAGGTCGGGTCTGGCCACACCAGTACACACTACCCACTCCTCACTTCTCGGGACCCATCAGGTATGTTGTCTCGCCCCATGGATCATCAGGCTTCCCAAATTTTGTAGACTGAGAACATGCATGGCCTGCCATTGGACATCGGTATAATGGCTGGAAATCCGAATATCATGGAATTTTTGGGGTGTCCCACAAGGGACATTCTTGTCTTTGTTTCAAGATTAGACTTGGTGGGTCTCTCCCACTGGTAGTATCCTGCCTGTAGTCTGGGAAGCAGTAGTGTGTTTACTTTTATTGTGTGTTTGTATGTTTCACCTGTTATATATATATTATATATATAAAATGACATATGGATGTATGGGTGTCTGCATATGTATATATCTATATGTGGGTATTTATATATATTTTGTCTATGTATGTATACATTTGTACTACGGAGAGAGAGAGGTATATCTCCATGTAGTTATGGGAATATATACACACACACATACCTCGACATATTTACATCTACATCTGGTTATTCCTTTCTTTGCCATGTAAAATAGACTGTGCTGCAGTGGGACTCATAGTGGGAGTGGCTGCCCATTGGGCAATGGCTCTGCCTAATGAACACTATTATTTACATCCCTGGGGCGGTCCGAACAGACCGAATCCAGCAAACACTTGCCACCTAGACCCATAATTACATACCCATAGTTCCCCCACCCGCATCTCCTCTACAGCACTCATCCTTACTCTGGGTGCAGGTCGGGTCTAAACACACCACTACACACAACGCACTCTCCACTTCACTGGACCATTTTCATACACTGTCTCGACCCATGGGTCATCAGGCTTTCCCACCCTTGTAGACCGGGTATGTACACGCCCCACCTTGATAGGTCATCACACAGGCTTCCTCCTATAATAAGGCAATTTTTAGGGTGTCCCGCAAGGGACGCTCCTGTCTCTGTTCCAAGATGAGACTTCTCAGGTCCACTGTGTCCCCCCTGGTTGTATCCTGCCTGTGGTCTGGGGAGCAGTGGATTGTTTACATTGTTTGTGGGTTTGTTTGTATGTTTCCCCTGTGTGTATATCTCCGCACACATATATATACATACATATATATATATATATATATATATATATATATATATATATATATATACACACACACACACACACACACACATATATATATACAGATATATATATATATATATATATATATATATATATATATATATATATATATGTATATATATATATATTGCTGTATATATATCTAACGACGTGGATGTATTGGAGTTTGCATATGTATATATGTATACGTGGGTATTTATTTATATGTCTATCTATGTTTGTATACATCTGTACTACAGAAAGGGGGAGGTATATATATCTATATAGTCATGGGTATTCATACAAACACATGTACCTCTAATTCTTTAGCTACATATCTGGTAATGTTGATTAGTATTGCTAGATACTGTGTTTCATGTGCATACCAGCCAACCTTGTGTGCCACGTATGCTTTGCGATACCTACGACTGACTCCGTTAGTGTACACAGAGTCACACATGACACCGGCCATTGGATATGGTGTGCTTAAGGCACTTTCAAGTGGTTGTAAGCGGGTTTGCACACAGGTTAGCACTGCTGACTTCCAGTCACAGTGTCTTACACGCAGTTAGCGTCCCCTTTGCTTGATCTGTGTCGGCGGTGCTTCACCCCGCCCAAACGCACTTGCACACGCTTACTAGTACTTACATATGCTTATTACTGCTTAACTGTGCTTACGCCTGCTTACTGCTGACTTATTCATTATGACACTGACTCTTCACATGTGCATTTCATGCAGTACTCCAGTTCACATTTAAATGTTATTTAGTAGGTTGTACAGCAATAAAATGTAAATAAATGTTCATACACAGATTTCACATGGAAAATGGTATGTGCTGCAGTGGGACTTGAGCCGGGAATGCCTCCTCGTTAGGCAGATGCTCTGACCACTGCACTATAGCTGTGCTACTTCATTTGCTATATCTTCCTTGTTATCCTCTTCAGCCTTATAAGCTGCTTTAACCGTAGTTAAGCGATGAGCACACCCGCGCACCTACAGTTAGCTGTACTTGGAGTTTTAGAAGTAAATACAGGGGTTACTTCTTTTTATTTTTATGTCCTGTTGCTGTTGTACACAAGAGGGACTGTTGGTGGGGATATGTGGACACCTATGAGCGGTCTCGCTCATTTATTTACATTCTACTTTGCAGGGGCATGTTTATTCTGAGGGCTCTGCTCTCAGACACGCCCCCTGCACTCGTCCACACTCCATGTAGGATTAGGAGGTCAGGCAGCGCCCCTTCATTAATGTGCTTGGTGCACTGCCATCCTCCTCCTACACTGCTGCTTCCATACAGCACTAGTCTAGTACTGCATGGAAGATTGGTGAATCCGGGGGACTGTGTCATCAGACTGTGCTATATGCATACTGATGTCATCTTCAGCCACATGCTGACATCAGGCATGTGCTACACCTTCCACTGTTAGAACCAGTGTGGAAGCATAATGACACCAATGGCACCACTGAAACATATACCAACCAATCCCTCACACCCTATGGCAGGCATACTGGTATAAGGCATAATATGTGAATAACCGGCATACAGAACAAGGCACAGTATGTGAATAACCGGCACACAGGAACAAGGCACAGTATGTGAATAGAATATGTGTAGTTTCACAAGTAGTTTTATAGGGAAATGCCAATTCTAGGTGCCTGCATCTATACAGGGCACTGCTAAAGCCCACTGTGCAGTGAACAACATACCGCAAATGCTCCTACTTTATAAAGACACAGAATACTGATTAAACAGAGTAAATATATTTGTCTGTTTCATTCCTTATTTATAGTTAGATCCAAGTTATACTTAAATCCATCAGAATATCTGCATTACTATTTACACTGAGCTCTGACACTGCAGTGTATTGTTTTCTGATTTGAAGTACTATGTTTAATCACCCAGCATTTCAGTAATTACAAATTTCGGTGACATGGATAGAGATGTTGCATTTCAGTGATGTGGGATTCATTTAGCTAAAGTGGACCCATATAGATAATAAAACATCCCACAGACTGAATCATGGAGCTTACAAATGGATGTCAGGCTTGTCTTCAACACTCCAATGATCGACTTCTGTATGAGCGATCATTAGTGTGCAAAGGCTGACTTCCCCCCACGAGACTGAGGATGGGCTGTACTGTGTATTTCTTCTTTCCCCGAGAAAGTGCAGCCTTGGAGTTACTATATATAAAGGGGGTATTCCCCCATGTTGGGGGTATAGAGCAAACACTTTTTTCAAGTGTTTTTCTTCAAATGCTATTAACATTCAGGCACTTTCACTCTGCTGTGCTCACAGCTTTGATGGATGATTACAATAACGTTAAGGTCTCATCATGAAGGCCTTCCAGACAGGTAGGAGAACAGAAGGATGGGCATTTCTAATATGAAACAATATGTGCATCTTGTAACTGAATGTCTTGTCATGAAGGCCTTACAGACAGGTAGGAGAACAGGTTGACAGGGCATTTCTAATATGAAAGAGTATGAGCAGCTTGTAACTTAGTCTTGGTCTTGAAGGCCTTACAGACAGGTAGGATGAAATTGAAGAGCATGTGTTACAGGAAGATGCTATAGAACTTTCTATAGCATTCCCACAGGAAATGGAAAACAAGGGATGTGCCCTTAGTATGGAAGAAAAGGAGTTAAGAGAAGAGTTGCTTGATTTAATAAACAAAGATAAATATATCGAGATCAAGGAGAGAAATAGACTGCAGAAGGTTAATAAAATCCCAAAAGTCAGAAACTTGATAAAACAAATGAACACAGTAATTAGGACTGTCTATAGAGACCCATACAGTATAACAGAAGTAAACAGAACATATTACTGTGCTGCTAAATTAATAACAGATAAAGTTCTACCACAAGAACATAGAGTAGCAAGGGAAAAGAGGGGGTGAAAGCGAATACCATCATGGAAATATCGAACAGAGAAAACTATAAAGCAGTTTAGACAAGAAGTATCATTGTTAGAAGATTATAGAAGAGGGAACAGATCAACAAAAATATTAATATATATATTCTGCGTAGCCATTGATAGCAGTGGGGCCGGGGGGAGGGTAGTTTCAGCTCATCACTGACATTCTGTCTTGCCTTATATAAGTGGAACATTTTGAGTTATCTCTGCTTAATATCAGAGCTTTGGCCGGCTAACATCTACCTGAAATCAGCTGGACGTATAAGTGAATTTAAGTACACTTTTATCTGCTCTTTTGCATATAGTACTGTATTTAATTTACGTATTTGCGTTTTTCACTGAATATTAACTAAACTGAAGTTGTGGCTGTCTCTCTACAGAGTACTTTTTAGAATTTCTGTGTAGTCATTGATAGCAGTGGGGGGTAGGTTCAGATCATCACTGACATCCTGTCTTGCCTTATATAAGTGGAACATTTTGAGTTATCTCTGCTTAATATCAGAGCTTTGGCCGGCTAACATCTACCTGAAATCAGCTGGACGTATAAGTGAATTTAAGTACACTTTTATCTGCTCTTTTGCATATAGTACAGTATTTAATTTATTTATTTGTATTTTTCACTGAATATTAACTCAACTGAAGTTGTGGCTGTCTCTCTACAGTTGGTTCCCCACCTACCCTCCATGTTCTTGTCTTGGTGTTAATGTTGGTGGCTTTGAAATTGCCCAACCCTCTTGTAGATTTTTATTTGGATACTCCTTCTGGGTCCATCTCATTTGCTCACTCAACTGAGTGCAGTGAGATCATATTCTGATTTCAGGAACTCCTAATGTGTACAAAGAGAGCATTTGGGAAGGACAAACCTTGTAGCCTCTTAATCCTGCTCTGTTCCTTCCCTCAAAAAAAAAAAAAAAATATATATATATATATATATATATATATATCTATATATATATATATATATATATATATATATATATATATATATATATATATATATATATATATCATTCATCTGCTCTTACTGTAACTGTCTTAGTTGCTCTTCTGCATGCTATCTGTTCAGTCGCTTTTACTCTGCACTTATTACTGCTTGTTAGTAGCCTTCTAATTTACTGCCTTCTGCACTTGTTTTTTAGTCATTTGTTAATTTAATTGCATTTATTTGAACTGTATTTGCCGTAGTGTTGCTACACACTCAGGTGTGCTGGCCTGCACTACAATTTGAATTGTATTTACTGCTGTTTTAGCTGCTTTTCTGTAACAAAAAAAAAATTCTAAGCTTGTTTCCTGCCTTTCCTGTAACTAGTCAAGTCCAGATACAGACTTGCCGTATCCATAGGTTCATTGGTTCATAGGTTCACAGGTTCATAGGTAGGTACTATGCTATCGGCCCTGGGACCTATACAAGCCCAGCCAAAAAGGTACCCTGGCTTTTGCCACCCAAGAAAATTATTTTCCTGTGCCACTGTTGAGCAGAGCCGCAGAGGTGATGCCCGGTGTGAATTTCCTATTTCCCATCCAATCATCAAGATTTTTCTTGAAGAGTGCTAATGAGGAGCTTTGTTTGATATAGATAGGTAGTTTATTCCAGAGTATAGGAAGTCTCTGGGACAGGAATCTATCCCCCAGGCATGTTCTGTTTATTATGGTGACAAGGTTTAGGTCCCTAGAGCATGTAGCTTGGAGGGATTGGGATTTCTTTAAGTGGAGCATGTCCAACAGCTCTTGGTTTGACATAGCTTTGTATGTTAGGCAGAGATCACCTCTGAGTAGGCGATATGCGATGGATTAAAGCTGGAGTTTTTTGAGACAGTCTGCGTAGGGCATCTGTTTGAGGCTGGTAATACTCTTTGTGAGGTATTTCTGTGGCCTTTCCAGTTGTTGTAGATGTCTTGTGAGATACATACCAAAAGGGGCGTTGTACTCTATAATGGGTCTAATGAGTGATGGGTAGAGGGGAACAATGACCTCTTTTTTTCTGGATGAGAAACCTTTTGGGATGAGGTGTGCCATGTAGAAGGTTTTCCTGACTACTGTGGCGATGTGATTATCAAAAGAGAGACTACTGTCCCATTGTGTCCCAAGGTCTCTTATCACACTTTCGGTGTTAAGTATACTACCGCCTATGTTGTAGTTCATGGGTACAGAGTTTTTACCAAAGGGGATGGCAATGCACTTTTTGGCATTGAGCTTGAGGTCATGGCTTTGACACCAAGCATCTGTCTCAGTGAGGCCCTTTGTAGGATGTCCACATCATTAGGAATTTCGATTATGGCTCCTAGTTTGCAGTCATCTGCGAACTTTGTTAGCCAAAGACCTTCTGTGTTAGTCTGTACTTCAGAGAAGTAGATACCAAACAGGAAAGGACCCAGGACTGAACCCTGTGGTATTCCACTTGTCACTGGTCTGAAGTCGGATTTGGAGTCTGCTACTTTCACAGTGTGGGTTCTGTCAGTGAGCCAGTTGGCAACCCATCTTGTTACATAGGGATTTATACCTAGTTTAATGAGTTTATCTATAATTCCAGAGTGGGGGATGGTGTTGAAAGCCTTGGCAAGATCTAGATGGGCTGTGTGAACCACCTTACCCTTGTCTACGGCTTTGGTGACTGCTTCAAAGAAGTCTATCAGGTTTAGGAGACATGATCTGCCTTTTACAAACCCAAACTGGGTGGGGTCCAGAGTTTGGAGATTACCAATGTCTTTGTTTATAAGTTCCATGATGATACGTTCTATGGCCTTGCAGACCAGGCTTGTCAGGCTAATGGAGCGGTAGTTCCCGGGGTCCGTGGTGGCTCCCTCCTTGTGGAGTGGGATAACCTTCACTGTGCGCAATTCAACAGGCACAAAGCCTGAGGTGAGGCTATGATTGGACATGGTACTTAGGTGGGGTGCCAGTTCGTTCTGTAGTCCATGTAGAACGCAGCCTGGGATGTTGTCTGGTCCCATGGATGCTGTGTTCTTGGCTTTGGAGACTGTGGTTTTTACCTGTGCAGCCGTGATTACAGGAACTTTGCATTCTTCTGGTATAGAGATGGGCTCTTTAGGGGGTGAGAGGGGGGTAAAGTTAGCACTAAACCTATCTGCTAGGATGTTGTCAATATCAGTTGGGTCTGTATATTTAGTGCCATTGTGCTGTAACTCAGAGCAGATCTAAGTGTTGCCATTGAGATTCTTGACATAGCTATAGAATGCTTTGTGGTTGTCTTTAGAATCAGTGGCGATTTTGTTTTTGTAACTAGCTTTGGAAGATTTTATCAGGGATTGCAGCTTCTTACTGAGGCTGACCAGGGAGCTCCTCCACTGATGGGATTTTACTCTTTTTTGCAACAGTTTCTTCCTTCCGTTGTACAGTTTGTTTATGGTGGGGGACCACCAGATTGGCTTCTTTTTTGGAGGATAGTGTATTGGTTCTGTTTGGGATAGCATGATCCATGCACTAATGTAAGTGCTTATAAAGTGCAATTGTGTAGGATTCAGTAGTCATAACTGTATTGTCCATCTGCATGGGTGTCATGAAGTTCACCACTTCTGTCTTAAGAAGCATGAAGTTGGCTTTGGAGAAATTTTTTACCATGGTTTCCTTAATGGGGGGTGGGGGCAAGATGTGAATATCTAGGGTAATTAGCTTATGGTCGGCTCGGACCAATGAGGCATTGACTTCAGGTGTGGAACACCGGTCACTCATGTTGGTAATGACTAGATCTTGGATATTGTTGCCCCTGGTGGGAGTGTGGATAAGTTGATCCAGGGCATTGAAGTTTATGAATTCCAGAAAGCGTTGAGTGAAGGAGTTGGTACATGAGTAGTTTTCCCAGTTAATGGTGGGGTAGTTGAAATCACCCATGATTAGGGTGTTTGGTTGAACCCTAATATTTTCCAGTACATCAAGAAAAGAGAAGTGAGAATCCTGGGGCATGGTGGGTGATCTGTAGCAAGCTACAATTTGGATTACAGTTTTGCCCAGAGTTAGTTGCACTTGGATAACCTCGGCTGCATTATGCTGAGCAACTAGGCTGAAGGTGTGGATATCCTTAATGAGTAAGGACACACCTCCGCCTTTGGTGTTCCGGTCCAGGTTACATGGCTGAAAAGTGTGGTATGAGTTATAGCCTGGTAGTGCAGGGGTACTTTCTGGAGCGTTGAACCAGGTCTTAGTCACTGCACAGATATCAATGTTCTCCATCTTAAGGATTGCCTTGAGTGAGTGCATTTTGAGATTTAGACTTCTAGCATTGAGTAGCATCACCCTCAGTTTTTGCTTGCCTGTTCCTGTTATGGTGGTGAATTTGTCATTTGAACCTTGCCTAAAAAAGGCACTATAGGGGCGGCAAGACCCTTAGCCAGTATCTGAAATCCCAGGGGTGACAGGTGCAGGCCATCTCTGGCAAAGCATTGTGGTCTGTCGACCATGTCAACCCAGGCAGACAGATTCTGGATCCCTTTAGAATGGCACCAGAAGCTTAGCCAGTTGTTGAAGTCAATCATTTTGTCCTTGTACTGTGGCATCATTCAGGGCTAGGGTCATACCTGCCTGAGCTACAAGGTCGGAGAGCTCTTCCATGTCTCTTTTCATGTAGTCCAGGGAGGTACGTCTCAGGTCGTTCACACCAACATGGACAATGACAGAGTTATATTTGTACTTGTTATGGAGTGACCTGAGTGCGTGGGTTATGTGGCAGATCCTGGCACCCGACAGACAGCTGACAGCAACCTTCTCCTTGTTTAGCCTGGTGAGTGGGACATCTGTGTGCTTGACTATAGAGTCACCTATGACTAGTGTGTTGGGTATGTTGTTTTGCCTTATTAGCTGTGGTTGAGTGTCACACTGAGTCTGCAGGCTATGTGTCATTTGGGTTGTGTTGGGGGGTGGAGGTTGCTTGCATTTCTGCTTTGGAGGTCTCTGTTGCTTGAGCAGATTATTATTGAGAGCCTCCGCGAATGTTTTTGTGTTTCTGTGTGTGGATTTTGGTGGTGTAGATTTAGTGAGACTATGTGATGAGTGTGGTGTGGTGCAAGTGTTTGCCTTCTCCTCTTGACTGTCAAGTTCAGTCTTGATTGAAGAGAGCTTTACCTCCAGTTTGGTGAGATAAGTGCATCTCTCACAGGTTGTAATGTTAGGTGGTAGGAGGAGAGGGTTGTCTGTGTACATGAGGCAATTTCTACATTGCCTCAAGATGCCCAGATTCATCAGATAGACAGGAGAGAACACTGGGAGCTGACCCTTGGACATGCCTGAATAAAAAACTATTTTCCTCTAGATAAGTGAGGAAAGTGAGTACAAGAGCTGCTTTTTTCTAAGCAAGTGAGGAAAGTAAGTACCAAAACTGTTTTCCTCTAGGTAATGAGGAAGGTTGAGTGCTATAGTAATTACTCGGTTATTTAGTGCTTACAAGTTCTGAACAAGTGCTGATGACGAATAAGCAAATTCAAGTGCTAAAACTAAGAATCTGTATCTGGACTATACTAGTTACAAGAAAGGGGGCAAACAAGTGCAAATGCGGGCTTTTAAATCAGAAAGTTGAGAGAGATGGAAAAACTGCCCAAACGGCCAATAACTACAATTTCTGGGCTGGAACCACTCATTATATGGTAGAGAGGTTACCTAGTGCTTACCACTCCCACTGATAAGCTAGAAGGCTTCCCTCCAACACCGAAAGCTTGGGGGGGGGGGGCTCATAAGCTTACATACAGTCCTAGATACAGCAAATCTGAATCTGATATATATATATATATATATATATATATATATATATATATATATACATACAGAAAAGTAGCTAAAACAGCAGTAAAAACAATTCCAATGGAGTGCAAGCTAGCACACCTGAGTATGTAGGAATGTTAGACCAAACAGTTTAAAAAATGCAATTAAATTAAAAATGACTAAAAACAAGTGCAGAAGGAGTCTATTAGGTAGAATGAGGTAAAGAGATGGGACTGGGGGGAGTGTCCCAGATCAAATCTACAGGGCAACTGCAAAAGCCTCCAAACTAAAACAAGACAGGAAAAGATAGAGGAAAACCAACACCTTAAGCAGAGATCTGAAAAACTATACAGTGAAGCAAAAATAACAGTACACAACTGTGAAGTCAGCCAGCAATGATATAAAATTAGTCAAACAAGAATTACCAGTACACAACTCTGAAGTGCCAGAAAAATATACTCAACTCTGTATATCTCCAGATAGTTTGAAGAACACTCTGTCAGGACACAGGAAGGCTCCAGCAATGATATGCAGACTTTTACTTTGAGGGTCTAATTTTATGCAAGTAATCCTTGAGATAGTCAGATAACACACAGGATGTAAAACCAGTTATACCAACTTAAGACACAAAAAAAATAGGGGGAGGGGGGAAAAACACATTCAGCAGAGATCTGAAAAACTATACAGTGAAGCAAAAATAACAGTGCACAACTCTGAAGTCAGCCAGCAATGATATAAAATTAGTCAAACAACAATTACCAGTACACAACTCTGAAGTGCCAGAAAAATATACTCAACTCTGTATATCTCCAGATAGTTTGAAGAGCACTCTGTCAGGGCACAGGAAGGCTCCAGCAATGATATGCAGGTTGTTACTAAGAGGGTCTAATTTTATGCAAGTAATCCTTGAGATAGTCAGATAACACACAGGATGTAAAACCAGTTATACCAACTTAAGACACAGGACTGTTGATAAGCTTCTGAACCCCCCCCCCAAGCCTTTCTGTGTTGGAGGGAAGCCTTCTAGCTTATAAGTGGGAGTGGTAAGGACTAGGTAGCTTATCTACCATGGGAAGAGTGGGTTTTGCCCCTGAAATTGTAGTTCATTGGCCATTTGGGCAGTTTTTCCATTTCTTTCTACTTTCTGGTTAAAGCCCGTTTTGAATTTGGTCCCCACCTTTCCTATAACTAGTGTAATCCAGGTACAGATTTGTTGTATCCAGGACTGTTGGTAAGCGTCTGAGCCCCCAAGCCCTTCTGTGTTGGAGAGAAGCCTTCTAGCTTATCAGTGGGAGTGGTAAGCACTAGGGAACCTATGTACCACAGGAGGAGTGGTTTCTGGCCCAGAAAATATTGTTTATTGGCCATTTGGGAAGCGTTTCCATCTGTTTCAACCTTCTGATTTAAAAGCCTGTGTTTGCACTTGTTTCCTGCCTTTCCTGTTATTAGTCTAGTCCAGGTACAGATTTGCTATACCCAGGACTTTTTGTAAGCTTCTGAGCCTCCCAAGCCTTTCCGTGTTGGAGGAAAGCCTTCTAGCTTATCAGTGGGAGTGGTAAGCATCAGGTAGCCTATCTACCACAAGAGGAGTGGTCCCTGGCCCAAAAATTGTAGCTATTGGCTGTTTGAGCAGTTTTTTCCATCTCTTTCAACTTTCTGGTGTGAAAGCCGCAGTTGTGCCTATTTCCCGCCTTTCCTATAACTAGCCTAGGCTGGTTACAGAGTTGCTGTATCCAGGATTGTTAGTAAGCTTCTGAGCCCCCAAGCCTTTCTGTGTTGGAAGAAAGTCTTCTAGTTTATCAGTAGGAGTGGTAAGCACTAGGTAGCCTATCCTCCACAAGAAGAGTGAGTTTTGGCCCAGAAATTGCAGTTTATTTGGCCGTTTGGGCAGTTTTTCATATCTTTCAACTTGCTGGCTTAAAAGCCTACGTTTGTACTTGTTCCCTTCCTTTCCTGTAACCAGTCTAGTCCAGGCACAGATTTGCTGTATTACAGGACTCTTTGTAAGCTTCTGAGCCCCCAAGCCTTTCTGTGTTGGAGGGAAGCCTTCTAGCTTATCAGTGGGAGTGTTAAGCATTAGGTAGCCTTTCTACCACAAGAGGAGTGGTTCCTGGCCCAGAAATTGTAGCTATTGGCCATTTGGGTAGTTTTTTTTCCATCTCTTTCAACGTTTTGGTTTAAAAGCCGCACTTGCACTTGTTTCCCACCTTTCCTGTAACTAGCCTAGTCCAGATACAGAGTTGCTGTATCCAGGACTGTTGGTAAGCTTCTGAGCCCCGCAAGCCTTTCTGTGTTGGAAGAAAGCCTTCTAGCTTATCAGTGGGAGTGGTAAGCACTAGGTAGCCTGTCTACCATGAGAGGAGAGGTTCTTGACCCAGAAATTGTAGTTTATTGACGATTTGGACAGTTTGTCCGTCTCTTTCAACTTTCTGGTTTAAAAGACCACATCTGCGCTTGTTTCCCATCTTTCCTGTAACTAACCTACTGGGTAGCACTAGAAAGCCTTAAACTGATACAAGCCTTCTAGCTTAGGAGAGAGACTTTGGAGTGATTAAGTATCAGTTTTCTGTACTTTCTTGCTGTACTTAACTGTTTTCTGCCTAAACGCAGATTTTGCAGCGTTTATTGTGATTTAAAAGCTTGTTTTTTCACATATTGTACTTATTTGACTGCCTGCACTTTTAAAAAGTTTTTTTTGTTTAAATAATTTGTTTAACTGTTGTAGGCTACACACTAAAGCCTTTTCTGATCGTTTGTAGTCATTTAAAGCTGCTTTATGTGTATTTTTTAGTGTTTGCCTTATCTTTTCAAAAAACAAAAAAAATCCTTATTTCCCGCCTTTCTAAGCTAGTATAGTCCAGTTTTCAGGCTAGTGCTGAATTCAGGGCTGTGATACAATTTCTGAATTGCCCATACCTTACTTGAATAGAAGGAAGTTTCTCTGTTCACCTGTGAGAGAGGGGAGCTTTGAGCAACCTATCTGTCCCTGGAGGAGTGGTTCCAGTCCAGAAGTTAGTAGTTTATTGGCCATTTTGGGCTAATTTCTATCTCTTTCATTTTCCTGCTATAAAAACCTTGTTTGCACAGTTTTGCGCACCGGGCAGTGCTGGTTAGCTACGGTTAAATTATTCCCGGCTCCAATAAGTCTCCTCTTCATTTTTTCCATTGAAATGAGTCTAACTCGCAACCTAAGCACTCAAAAAGCATCTTACAAACCCAGCACTTGCTCAGACCTAATAGCAAGCACTAATATACCCTGATTGCCCAGCAGGGCAAGGCTCTTTAGTCACCCCTCACCAACCAAGTGACTAAGCAGCTCACCCAAATATTCAGGCATGACCAAAGGGCAACTTTAGGTGCACTCTCCAGTCCAGCCGGTGAATCTGGGTATCCTGAGGCAATGTTACAACTGCCTCATGTACACAGACATCCCTCTCCTCCTACCACAAAACACTAACATATGTGAGAGATGCAATTATACAGCCAAACTGGAAGCTAAGCTGTCTCCACCCAAGACTGGAACAGACAGTCAAGAGGAAAAGGTTAACACTTGCACCACAACTCCAGCTGCACACAGACCTACTAAAACAGCACTGGCAAAAAATACACATAAATACACAAAATCATACTCGGAAGCTTTAAAAAAACATGCAAAAGCATCAGAGACCTCCAAAGCAGACACCCAAACAACCTGCACTTCCTGTCACAAACCAGACAACACATAAAACACAAAATCAGTGTGCCACACAATCACAGCCCTTAAGGCGAAATAACATACCTAACACACTAGTAATAGGGGACTCTATAGTCAGGCACACTGACGTCCCATTCACTAGGCTGGACAAGTAGAAGGTTAATGTTAGCTGCCTGTCCGGAGCCAGAATCTGCCACATGACACAAGCACTCAGGTCACTCCAGAACAAGTACAAATATGACTCTGTCATTGTTCATGTTGGTGTGAATGACCTAAGATGTACCTCCCTGGACTACATGAAAAGAGACATGGAAGAGCTCTCTGATCATGTAGCCCAGGCTGGTATGACCCTGACCCTGAGTAGCATCCTGCCCTCACCAAGAATGATACCTCAGTGTAAAGAAAAAATTATCAATTTCAATAATTGGCTAAGCTTCTTGTGTCAATCAAAGGGGATCCAGTGTCTGTCAGCCTGAGATGACATGCTCGACAAGCCATGTTTCTTTGCAAGAGATGGCTTGCACCTGTCACCCCTAGGCTTTCAAATACTGGCCAAGGCTCTTGCTGCCCCCATAGTGCCTTTTTTAGGCAAGGCTCAAAAGTCAAACCCACCTCAGTAAACAGCACAATTAACAAAAAACTGAGGGTTATGCTACTCAATGCCAGGAGTTTAAATCTCAAAATGCACACGCTCGAAGAACTCCTCAGTATGGAGAACGCCGACATCTGTGCAGTAACTGAAACCTGGCTCAAGATTCCAGAGAGCACCCCAGCACTACCGGGCTACAACTCATACCACATGTTTCGGCCACAGAAATGGACCGAAAAACAAAAGGAGGGGGTGCATCCATATTCATCAAGGATACCTATACCTCCAGGTTAGTGGCGCAGCATGATACCTGTGAGATCCTCCATGTGCAACTAACATCAGGCAAATCTGCAATGCAAATTGTGGCCTGCTACAGATCACCCTCCGTGACCCAGGACCACCACTCCACCTTTCTGGAGACACTGGAAAACATGAAGGTCCTACCAAACACCCTGATATTGGGTGATTTGAATTACCCTACCATTCACTGGGAAAACTACTTGAGTACAAATTCCCAGGCCCAGCGCTTCTTGGAATTCATCAACTCAAATGCCCTGCATCAGCTGGTAAACTCCCCTACCAGAGGTGAAAACATATTGGACCAGGTCATCACCAACATGGGTGACAGGTCTTCCACACCAGAGGTCAACCCATCACTGGTTAGATCAGACCATAAACTAATCACTCTGGATGTCCACACCCCACTACCACCCCCGACTAAGGAAACCACAGTAAAAGACTTTTCTAAAGCAAACTTCACCTTACTTAAGACTGAGGTGGTAAGTTTCACAGCCCCTACGCTAAAGGATAATGCTGCCCAGGATGCAGAAACTTTTACAAATGCACTCTATGAGCACCTACAAGGATGCATGGATCATGCCATCCCTAGCAAAACCAAGACTCGCTCCTCTAAGAGAAGGAAACCAGTTTGGTGGACCCCTGCAATGAACCGGCTATACAATAGAAGGAGGAAACTAGTTCAGAAAAAAAGCAAATCTCAATAAGGAAAGACATCCCTCATCAGTATCAGTAAGAAACTGAGGTCCCTCATGAAATCATCCAAGGCTAACTTCGAAAGAAAAATAGCCAAGGATTCAAAAGATAACCACAAAGCCTTCTTTAGCTATGTTAAGAATCTAAGTGGCAACTTGCAGATATGCACTGAACTAGTGCAAAATAGCATGAAATATACTGAACCTACTGATACTACCAATATCCTGGCAGATAGATTCAGTGCAAACTTCACCCCCCTCTCACTTTCAAAAGAGCCCACAACAATACCGGAAAAGTGTAGTGTCCCAAAAATCATGGCACAGGTGAAAACAGCCCTTTCAAAAGCCAAAAACACAGCATCAATAGAACCAGATGATGTCCCAGGCTGCGTCTTGCATGAACTACAGAATGAACTAACCCCCAACCTAAACACGCTGTTCAACCTCAGCCTCTCCACAGACTACGTGCCCATAGAATGGCACACAGCAACAGTTATTCCTCTCGACAAAGGAGGGGCCACAACTGACCCTGGTAACTATCGCCCCATAAGCCTGACTAGCCTGGTCTGCATTGTTATGGAGTGCATCATCATGAAACTCATTAACAAAGACATTGGGAACCTCCAAACACTTGACCCAACCCAGTTCCGCTTTGTTAAGGGCAGGTCATGCCTACTAAACCTGGTTGACTTCTTCGAGACAGTCACCAAGGCCATAGATGAGGGAAAGGTGGTTCACACAGCCTACCTTGACCTCACCAAGGCTTTTGACACCATTCCCCACTCGTGTATTACAGAAAAACTCACCAGCCTGAACATAAACCCCTACTTCTTGAGATGGGTTGCCAACTGGTTTACAGACAGAACACACACCATAAGAATAGCAGGCTCCAGGTCCGACTCTAAACCAGTCACAAGTGGTGTCCCACAAGGCTCTGTCCTGGGACCCCTACTGTTTGGCATATACTTCTTAGAAGTACAGGCAAACACAGGATGAGTATGGCTAACCAAGTTCACCGATGACTGCAAACTGGGAGCCATAATTGACTCTCCGGCTGACACGGACATCATCTAAAAGGGCCTTACTGAGACGAACACCTGGTGTCAAAGTCATGGCCTAAAGCTAAATGCCAAAAAATGCATAGTCATCCTGTTTGGGAAAAAAAAAACACCCATGAATTACCACATAGGTGGCAGCCCCTTAATACAGTAGAGGTAATAAGAGATCTGGGGACCCAGGAAGATAGTAATCTTTCCTTTGACAATCATATTGCCAAAGTAGTTAGGAAATCCTTCTGTGTGGCCCATCTAATTACTAAAGGGTTCACATCTAGAAATAAAGAGGTTATAGTGCCCCTCTACTCGTTACTCATTAGACCCATCATAGAGTACAATGCCCCATTTGAGATGTACCTCACAAGACACTTCCAACAGCTGGAAAGACCACAAAAGCCCCTCACCAGGAGGATTACTGGCCTCAAACATATGTCCTATGCAGCCTGACTGAAAAAACTCCGGCTGTACTCAGTGGCATATCACTTACTCAGAGGTGATCTCTGCCTGACTTAGAAAGCCATGTCCAACTCAGAGTTGATGGACATGCTCCACCTAAAGAAATCCAAGTCACTGTGAGCCACATGCTCTAGTGAGCTAAACCTCGCCACAACATTAAATAGGAATCTATCCCTCCAGCATGTTCTATCACAGAGACTCCCCATGTTTTGGAACAAAATTCCAAATTACATCAGGCAGACCCCCTCACTAACACTCTTCAAGAGAAACCTCGACGAGTGGATGGGTAACAGAAAATACACCCCTGGGATCACTTCATTGGCTCTGCTTGACAGAGGATCAGTTAATTAATCAATGGGGTGGTGAAAGCCGACACACTCTGGCTAGGCTTATAAATGACCTCGAGCAGATAGCCTAATACCTACCTATGAACCTATGAACCTAAGAAGAGTATAACATTTTTGTATAGGGTGAAGAAATGACTTATTTAAGGAAAGTATATAGAGAAGCAATGAGTATATAATGGAGGATATAGAATGAACTGAGTGGGACTCTAAAAGACTGATAGAACAAATTATTCTGGAAGAGTAATATAAAACTTGAAAAGCTGAATTATAAGTGTTTTGAAGAAACAAAGAAAAATAAATATCAGAGAATGTGAGTTATATCTTCATCGCTTTCACAACTAAGGATGTCAAAACTTGTGGGGGGTGGCATAATGGCTAAGGTTTTAACATCACATATACACAGTACAAGGTTTGATTTGGACCTCTGGTTATTGGCTAGGCTTGTAATAGTCTGTGGACTGACAGCCCAGTATTTACCTATGAACCTATAAACCTTCCTCATTGGCTAGGCTTTTAATAGTCTGTAGATTGATAGCCTAGTATTTACCTATGAACCTATAAACCTTCCTCATTGGCTAGGCTTTTAATAGTCTGTATATTGATAGCGTAGTATTTACCTATGAACCTATAAACCTTCCTCATTGGCTAGGCTTTTAATAGTCTGTAGATTGATAGCCTAGTATTTACCTATGAACCTATAAACCTTCCTCATTGGCTAGGCTTTTAATAGTCTGTAGATTGATAGCCTAGTATTTACCTATGAATCTCTAAACCTTCCTCATTGGCTAGGCTTTTAATAGTCTGTAGATTGATAGCCTAGTATTTACCTATGAACCTATAAACCTTCCTCATTGGCTAGGCTTTTAGTAGTCTGTATATTGATAGCCTAGTATTCACCTATAAACCTATAAACCTTCCTCATTGGCTAGGCTTTTAATAGTCTGTAGATTTATAGCCTAGTGTTTACCTATGAACCTATAAACATTCCTCATTGGCTAGGCTTTTAACAGTCTGTAGATTGATAGCCTAGTATTTACCTATGAACCTATAAACCTTCCTCATTGGCTAGGCTAGGCTTTTAATAGTCTGTATATTGATAGCCTAGTATTTACCTATGAACCTATAAACCTTCCTCATTGGCTAGGCTTTTAATAGTCTGTAGATTGATAGCCTAGTATTTACCTATGAATCTATAAACCTTCCTCATTGGCTAGGCTTTTAATAGTCTGTAGATTTATAGCCTAGTGTTTACCTATGAACCTATAAACCTTCCTCATTGGCTAGGCTTTTAACAGTCTGTAGATTGATAGCCTAGTATTTACCTATGAACCTATAAACTTTCTCTGACTGCCCATCCCCTTGCCTGTTATTGGCTAGGATTGTATTAGACTGTAGACTGACAGCCTAGTATTTACCTATGAATCTATAAAACTTCCTCAGGCTGCCCATCCCCCTTACCTGTTATTGGCTAGGCTTGTGATAGTTTGTAGACTGACACCTTAGTATTTACTTACGAACTTGCAAAACTTCCTCAGACTGTCCATCCCCTTACCTTTTACTCATAATGCTGGATGACTGAGAATCCTTCTACAGTCTCTTTTGCTACATCAAAGATACAGTTGCATTTGTTAGAAGCTCTAGGTTACTGTTTTTGTTTCTAGTGTAACGGATGTTATTTTATTTCTTTTTCAAGAGATGTATGAGTACCTCATTTAGTATGTTTTCCTGGTCACTTAAAGACACTGGATCTAAAACACACTGCATCAACAGGAGAAGGGCATGTTATGAAATGAGTGAGATGCAAAATGAGAGACAGTGTCGCTCATCTGGTCAGGATAAAACAGATGAACAGTTGTGGGTTCTGTTCAAGCAGCTTTATTATATACAAACACATCAGGATTAAGGCTTAGCAACTTAAACTTAAATAAACTTATCAGACTGACTATTGCACTCATACAAGTTCACACTCTGGCTGTTTTCTCAAAATGGCACTGCTGCCTGCATGTGCTCGCTATTTATATGCACATGTCTACACTTGGAAATGCTTCTTAAAGATACAACACATGCTCAGTTCTACATCCTCCCTCTTTGAGAAATAGGACATGCATTAATGGCAACATTGATTAACACGAAATTGTACAGAAATAATCCTTTGGCATGCAATTTTACAAAACTATATACACATAAACAAGTACATCCAGGCTGCTCTGTATTTCACACTGGGTCTAGAAATATGACCAAATCATGTGACATAAAAATTACAACTAGGTCTAGCAACAGGGACTGTCTTTATTGAATCTTCAACTTTGGGGACATCTGGAACATCATCAGGTATGGAACTAGGTGTAGAGACACGTTCTTCAGTAGGAACAATGTCTGGATTGCTTTGAGATCTACAGTCTCTATCACAGGTACAATGCTGCAGTATCAGTTCTGCAACAGGAAGGAGATGTCTACGGTTTCTCCTGTAATCTATACATCCTGATTCTATGAAGTAGGATCTCGGCTGGCACTGTCTCTCCTTTTTTCAACAAAGAGATCTGCTCATTTTATCATAACTGGACTTCTGAAAAGAATGCTTTCTGAATAGTTAGACTTTGATAACTGTTGTTTTTAGCTTTAGGCACCAACAAGCTGGAACTGATATTCAAGGTTGTTCTGGTTTGCCTATATAGAAATCTCTGAGCAGGCAAGCCAAGAATGTTGTCATGGGGTATAGTTCTGAGTGAGTAAATTCAAAAAGACATCAGTATTGTCACACTTTGGCCTCTCTAGCAATTGCTTTGCACTCTGTACTGCATGCTCAGCCAGGCCATTTGACTGTGAGTATTTTGGACTACTAGTAGTATGAACAAAGTCCTACTCTCAAATTTCTGAAACAATTGACTATTAAACTGGGTACCATTGTTAGAGATAAGTTTCTGTGGACTACCATGGACTGAGAAATGATGTTTCAACTTAGTAATAACAGTAGTGGAAGTTAGGTTACGTAGCAAATCGATCTCAAACCAGTTTGAATATGAGTCTACCAACACTAAGTAATGCTGATTGCTCCACTCAAATGTTAGTGGCTACTGTTGACCAACGTAGTTCAGGAATTTGGCTTAGCTGAAGTGGCTCTTTTTGCAAATATGGTTTATTACTATTACATACCGAACAAGGTGAAAGTACTTTATTAATGTCTTTTGATAGAGAAGGCCAACATTCTAGCCTTCTCGCCCTTCTTTTGGTAGAATCAGAACCTGGGTGGCCTTGATGTAAAATCTGAATATATTCATGTTTTTGGGAAGGAGGAATAACAGCTTTAGGACATTTGAAAATTATACCTTCTTCCATCAACATCTCATCTCTGTAAGGAAAATAAGGTTGCACATCTGGCGGTACACAATAATGCTTTGACAGCCATCCAACATCAATAAAGTGGTTGAGCTTTTGCAATACTGGATCAGTCTTTGTATGATCTCTCAGCTCATCAAGTCTCACAGTAGAACAATTACACACTTTCATGACGTTGAAGTCAAAATTCTCTGCATCAAGCTGTTCCGTTGTAGTTCTGGGTGATCTGGATAAGGTATCAGCCAGATAAAGAAATTTACCTTTTGTATAGACCATTTTGAAGTTGTACTTTTGTAATCTGAGCATCATTCTTTGTAATCTTGCTGGAGTGATATGCATTGGCTTCTTTAAAATAGTGACTAGAGGTTGATAATCAGTCTCAATCTGAAAAGCTCAGCCATAAATATAATCATGTAACTTCGAATATGCTAACACAATTGCCAAAAGTTCTTTCTCAATCTGAGCATACTGCGTTTCAGTCTGTGTAAGAATTTGAGATGCATAGGGTACTGGCCTGCCTTCATGAAGAATGACTGCACCAAGACCAAACTTTGAAGCATCACAGGAAATAATCACTGGTTTATGGATATCATAGTATCTTAATGTAGGTGGGGTTGCAATTTCCTGCTTAAGGTCATCAAATGCTCTCTGGTGTTGTTCCAACCATGACCATGCAACATTTTGCATGTCACCTCTCTTAAAGGCACTGTCAACTCACTGAAGTCTGGTATGAACTTGCCCAAATAGTTAACCATACCAAGGAAATGCTGTAGGACTTGGACATTGCCCAGACCTGGCATCTCAAGAATGGCTGCTTGCTTGGATGGATCAAGTTGTAAGCCAGTAGTAGTGAATAAATAACCTACATTTGTAACTTCTGGTAGTTTGAATTTACACTTCAAAGGATTGAGCATCAAGTTTACTCCACATGCTTTGTCTAGAACTTTATTAAGGTTTCTGTCATGCTCTGCTTCACCATTGTCTCCAGCCAATAAATCATCTACTATTATGGCATATGAATAACCCAAAAAATTTGCTCCATTGCACGCTGAAAGACTTCACTCACAGAATTTATTCCAAAAGGCATCCTGGGAAATCTATATCTACCAAACAGAGTACTGAATGTAGTCAGTAGTGAAGATTTGCGATCAAGCATCACTTGCCAAAATGAACTTTTTGCATCCAGGACAGAAAAAAAAACTGTGGCATTTGTCATCAGGGCTGCAACATCCTTGACTGTATGCATAGGATGGTGAGGTCTCTTTAATGCTTTGTTCAAGTCTCTTAGGTCAATGCATATTCTGATTTCATCTGAGCTCTTTTTATGATGAGATACCATGGAAGATACCCATTCAGTTGGTTCTGTAATTGGAGAAATTACACCTTATTGCACCATTTTATCCAACTGGGCTTTGACTTTGTTCTGCATAGCTATCAGAATTCTACTTGTTGGTCTGACCACTGGACTAACCTCTGGGCCTATTTTTTATGGAGTTCACAACTTGAAGTTTGCCTAACTTGTCATAAAAAACATCAGCATACTCTGAGAAAACAGCGTTGGTGAAACTGGAACTAGGACATGTGCTGACATGATTGGTAAAAGAAAGCAGTTTCATTCTCAAACTGTCTGTGAGACCCAACAATGACTGCAAAGGTCTTAAGACTACATAGAATTGCAAGCTGTAGCTGTTCCCAGCTGAATAGCATGAAAGCACTACTGAGCCTTCAGTTTGAATTTCTTCACCTCCATAAGCAACAAGTTTTGCACAATTAGCCAAATTAAGTTACTCACCAGCTCTGACCTTAGCAAATGTTTTTGCTGACATAACATTACACTTTGAACCAGTGTCTACTTTGAGCTCCGTGGATTTACTATTGATCATTATAGTAAAAAATACTTCATTCTTTGCCAACAAATCTATTGCATTAATCTTTTCACCAAATACTGATATCCACATAGAAAGTAGGGTTACAGCTTTCTACATGATCAACATGCTTTTTTAAGTGACCCTTCTTTATAAGGGAATGAAGTTTGCTTGATTTGCAAAACTTTTGAAAATGATTCCATTTTTTAAACTTGTGACATTGCTGACCAAATGCTAAGCACTTTTCTTTTTTAGACTCATGATTGGCACCACAATTATGACAGTTGACAATAAAACTTGACTTGGGCTTTACTGACTCACCCTTATACTGCACTGAGCATGTCTGTTTTACTGAGCTGGTCTTCGAACTTGCTGGAAAGCTATGGAACTTCCTTGGAGATCCCGCAGGGGCTGCAGCTGCTATGTGCTTAGGCCTGCTTCGGCTAGCCATGTGCTACATGCTGTCTACGTTTGCACTGGAAGCTGCTGAAACCATGCTTTTATCACTTGCAAACATACTTATGTGCCTTTCTGTGAGCTCATGGATTTGACAAATCTCAATAGCTTTGCTCAATGTTAAATCACTGTCATGAAGCAAACTCTTTCTCACTGCAGCATTAGTAACACCACACACAAGCCTGTTCTTTATCAACTCGTCTTTCAAATCACCAAACCTGCATGTTGTAGCCTTGTTTCTAAAGTCAGTAATATAAGCTGCAAAAGTTTCTCCTGACCTTTTGGTTATGTGTATAAAATAAGTGCCTCTCTAATGTAACATTTGTCTGGGGATTGCAAATTTCTCTAAATTTACGTTTCAAGTACTCAGGGGCCTCCCTTGATTCGGCCGGTACAACAGTATGAGAGTTTTCCCCCTCTCCTGCATACACTGCTGGTACATACACAAATGAAGGCTCTCTTTTAATGGCCTTTGATCCAGCTAGGTTAAGCAAAATGAACACCTTGGTATGTGCGTCTTTGTCAGAAAAAGCTGCTTGTATGAAAATATCATATTTCTGCATATTATGATCAACTACAAGTGGACTTGATCTGTGAAATGCCTCTGCCATATTAACACACACTAGTGAAGGCTTTTGCAATGATGTACATACACACATATGTATTTGCCAGAAATTCATGCCCAAACTTGTAATTATGTCTAATAGCAGAACAAGCCTCTAAACAACTGAACTTTGTGAAATAAGTCTCCATGGCACAAGAACAGTTTTAAAATCACTGTACTTTGTGAAACCCCCTTTTATCAGTGTAGGAAACATTTCAAAATGACTGCACTTTGTGAATAAACTGGGCAGAAGAAGCTACAAGTAAGAAACATTTCAAAATGATTGCACTTTGTGAATAAACTGTTTATAGCACAGCAAAACTCTTCCAAAATGGCTGTGCTTTGCTAAATGACGCTGTATAGTGTAGGAAACACTCTGAAATAGTGGCACTATTTGAATAAATGCACACAGCAAAAGAAACTTTTCAAAATTTCTGTATTCTGACTGCACTTTACAAAACAGTTGCTCTTTGCACACAGTAAACACTTTGGAATAAATCCACAGTAATAAAGCACACATTGTAAGCACTTTACACACTCTGAGATACTTCAAACAACTTTTGTTATACTTTGAATAGCTTTGGTCAATGCGAAATAGTAGCTCATGCCAAATACAGTCATATGCCAAAAAAACATGCAGTTGCCTGGCTTTCTTATACTTAATTTGCCCTTTTTGCCCTTTTATTAAATTTGCTATGCCCACTTACCCTCATTTCATACTCATTATACTTTTCTTGTGTGCGTTTTACTCTAAACATGCTCGTTTTGCAACTCCGAGGCAACACCTTATGAACTTTTCTGAAAATGTTATCAGACATCATAATTCCGAACATCTTGTTTAATCAGTAATGCATTTTGTGCTTTTTGTTTGATTAATAATACATTTTTTGTGCTATTCGTTTAATTAATAATGCATTCTCTGCCCTTTGAATGCTCTGTATTATTTCTTTAATAAAACAGATAATTTGAGCGAGTTTTGGTTATTTGTAGTTCTGTTCTGGCCTTTTTTTAACACCCAGTCTGTTCACCATGCCTTCATTGTTAGCTCTGCACTTCATGGCTTAAAGAAACAGTCTCCTGAATCCCAGTTCTGACACCATGTCACTCACCTGGTCAGGATAAAACAGATGAACAGTTGCGGGTTCTGTTCAAGCAGCTTTATTATATACAAACACATCTGGAATGAGGCTTAATAACTTAAACTTAAATAAACTTATAATCAGCCTGACTACCACACTCATACATGTTCACACTCTGGCTGTTCTTTCAAAATGGGACTGCTGCCTACACGTCCTCGGTATTTATACTGCACATGCGTCACTTAGAAATGCTTCTTAAAGATACCGCACACACACTGTTCTATAGACAGTAAATAATTTTGTGTGAGTGAGATAAGAAGACAGAAACATGAGTTTTAGGTATATTGAGGAAACAAAAAAGATATGGATAGATTAGAAAGAATTATATCACTTTTAACACAGTAGAAAGCATAATAAAAGTCTGCAATGAAGGCAATAAGAAAATGTGCAAAACATAGTTAATGTGGACAACCCTGGAAAAAATGTTCCATTACAGGGAGATGAGGTTACTGGCTTACATTCAAGAATGTTGTTAAAACATAGCAGAACAAGTTGTGTATTATCAAGCAAGCAAGTAGGAAAAAAAAACAGTTGTAGCCTGGATCCTAGATGAATGGGGAGGTGGAGAAATTTGAATGAGACACTATGCTGTATCCAGGACTGTTTGCAAGCTCAAGAGCCCCCAAGCCTTTCTGGGTTGAGGGAAGCCTTCTAGCTTATCAGTGGGAGTGATAAGCACTAGGTAGCCTATCTACCACAAGAGGAGTGGTTCCTGGCTCAGAAATTGTAGTTTATTGGCCATTTGGGCAGTTATTTCCATCTCCTTTAACTTTCTGGTCTAAAAGCCCATGTTTGTGCTTTTCCCACCTTTCCTGTAGCTAGTCTAGTCCAGATATAGATTTGCTGTGTCCAGGACTGTATGTAAGGTTGTGAGCTCCCCAAGCCTTTCTGTGTTGAAGGGAAGCCTTCTAGCTTATCAGTGAGAGTGGTAAGCACTAGGCAGCCTATCTACCACAAGAGGAGTGGTTTCTGGCCCATAATTTGTAGTTAATTAGCCATTTCGACAGTGTTTCCATCTCTTTCAACTTTCTGGTTTAAAAGCCCATGTTTGCACTTGTTTCCCACCATTCCTGTAACTAATCTAGTCCAGATACAGATTTGCTATATCCAGGACTGTTTGTAAGTTTCTGAGAAGGATCAACGTCTGCTCTTCAATTTTTCCCTTAGATCTGCTAGTTCTCTCCTCTCCTGCACTTTTACTAGCTTATTAGTCTAGCACTTTACCATATCAGACTTCTTGTAGCACTTATTGCAGCACACAAAAGTGCAAAAAGCACTAAATGTTCTACAAGGAAACAGCTCCAGTACTTATTAATGCCCACCCCTCCAGGCATGTCTTAAAGGTCAGTTCCCTGTGCTTTCTCCTATTAACCTGGTGAACTTGGACATCCTGAGGCAATGTAGCAACTGCCTCATGTACACTGACAACCCTCTCCTCTTACCTCCCAACACTCAGACTTGTGAGAGATGCACTTATATATCCAAACTGGAAGTCACGCACTCTCCAGCCAAGACCAGAATAGCTGGGCAAGAGGAGAAGGTCAACACTTGCACCATACCAAATGGAACACATAGCCTTCCAGAACACACACCAACACTGCTTCACATAAAAACACAAACCACACACCCACCTTCACGGAGGCTCTCAATAAAAATCTACCCAAACAGCAGAGACCTCCAAGGCAAAAACAGACTCAACCACCACAACACAACACTAATCACGAGACATATAACTCTCCTAAACAATGTGCCACACAACCAAAGCCCCTAAGGCAAAACAGTATGCCCAGCACACTAGTCATAGGTGACTCAATAGTGAGGCACACTGATGTCCCACTCACTAGGCTGAATAAGGAGAAAGTAACAGTCAGCTGTCTGTCAGGTGCCAGGATCTGCCATATAATGCATGCACTCAGGTCCCTCAACAACAGATACAAATATGACTCTGTCATTGTACATGTGGGTGTGAAGGACCTGAGACGTACCTCCCTGGACTACATGAAAAGAGACATGGAGGAGCACTCATATTATGTAGCCCAGGCGGGTATGACCCTAGCCCTGAGCATCATCCTACCATCATGCAGAATGATACCACAGTACAAGCAGAAAATTATTGATTTCAAAAATTGGCTAAGTTTCTGGTTGTCATTCTAAGGGGATCCAGTATCTGTCTGCCTGGGATGACATGATTGACAGACCTCAGTTGTTTGGCAGAGATGGCCTGCATCTGTCACCCTTTGGCTTCTGGATACTGGCCAAGGCTCTTGCCACCCCATAGTGCCTTTTTTAGGTGGAGTTCCAAAGACCAAATTACCACTGTAACAGCTACAAACAAATACAATCTGAGGGTCATGCTGCTCAATGCTAGAAGTCTAATTCTCAAAATGTACTCACTCAAAGCACTCCATAAAATGGAGAACATTGACATTTGTGCTGTAACAGAGACCTGATTCAAGGCAGTAGAAAGCACCCCTGCACTACCAGGCTATAACTCATTCCACAGCTTTTGGCCCCAGAACTTGGACCAAAGCTCCAATGGTGCTGGTATTTCTATATTCATAAAGGATGTGCATACCTCCAGACTGGTAGCCCAACATAATCCATCAGAGATACTTTAGGTGCAGCTAACATTGAGTAAGACAGCAATTCAGGTCATAACCTGTTATAGGTCCCCAACCATGTCCCAAGACTCACACTCCACATTCCTAAGCAGCCTGGAGAACATTAGGTTCCAACCTAACACTCTCATAATGGGCGACTTCAACTACCCTTCCATTAACTGGGAAAACTACTCATGTACCAATACACTTGCCCAACATTTTCTGAAATTCATTAATTCCAATGCCCTGGACCAGCTCGTTCTTACCCCCCCACTAGAGGTAGCAACATCCTTGACCTGGTCATTACTAACATAGGTGACCATTGCTCTACACCAGTAGTTAACTCATCCCTGGTTAGACCTGAGCATAAACTAATCACCTTGGAAATCCACATCCCTCCCACCTCCCAGCCCCACAAAGGTAACCACCATGAAAAACTTCTCCAAAGCTAACTTTGGGCTAAAAATAGAGGTGGCTAACTTCACATTACCCATGCAAATGGAGAATAGTTGCATGACCGCCGAACTATACACCAATCCACTGTACGAACATGTACACAAATGCATGGATCTCACCATACCCAATAGAACCAAGACGCTCTCCTCCAAAAAAAGGAAGCCAATCTGGTGCTCTCCTGCCATAAACAAACTCTACTACAGACAGAGGAAACTGATGAAGAATAAGGTTAAATTCCAAGACTGGAATAATTCCCTTATCAGCCTCAAAAAAAGTTGAGATCCCTCATCAAATCCTCTAAAGCTAGCTATGAAAACAGAATTGGAGCAGATAGTAAAGACAACCACAAAGCCTTCTATAGTTATGTAAAGAATCTTCATGGCAATAACCTGATTTGCTCTGAGCTACTGCACGATGGTGCCTCCTATACCAAGCCAACAGATATTGCCAATATACTGGCCAACAGATTCAGTGCCAGCTTTACCCCTCTCACCCTCCCAAAGGACCAATCACAATACCAGTAGATTGCCAGGCACCCAGTATTACTGCTGCACAGGTTAAAACAGCACTGTCCAAGGACAAGAATACAGCTTCTATGGGATCTGACAATACCCCTGGCTGGGTTCTACATGAACTACAGAGTGAACTGGCACCTCACCTGTGTGCCCTGTTCAATCACAGCCTCACCTCAGGCTTTGTCCCTACCAAATGGCACACTGCTACAGTCATCCCTCTCCACAAAGGAGGAGTGACTACAGACCCTGGGAACTATCGCCCCATTAGCCTTACAATTCTGATATACAAAGCTTTGGAATGCATCATCATGGACCTAATAAACAAGGATATAGGGAATCTCCAAACTCTGGATGCCACACAGTTTGGTTTTGTGAAGGGTAGATTATGCCTGCTCAACTTGGTCGACTTCTTTGAGTCAGTCACCAGAGCTGTGGATGAAGGCAAGGTGGATCATGAAGCCTACCTTGATCGGGCCAAGGCCTTTGATACAATTCCCCACTCAGGAATCACAAAAAAAAACTCACTAAGCTAGGCATCAACCCCTATATCACTAGGTGGGTTGCAAACTGGCTCACAGATAGAACCCACAGTGTGAATGTAGCTAACTCCAAGTCAGACTGCCAACCAGCCATGAGTGGAGTCCCACAGGGATCGATTCTGGGTCCTCTCTTGTTTGGTATCTACTTCTCAGAAGTCCAGGACAACATGAAGAGGCTCTGGCTGACAAAGTCCGCAGATGATTGCAAGTTAGGAGCCATTATTAACTCCCCAAGTGATGTTGACATCCAACAGATAGGCCTCACTGAGACCAATGACTGGTGTCAGAACCATGGCCTTAAGCTCAATGCCAAAATATGTGTCATCATCCCCTTTGGGAAACACCCATTTCCCATGAATTGCCACATCAATGGTAGTCCATTGAACACAGAAGGCATTATAAGAGATCTGGGAACACAGGTTGACAGCAACCTCTCTTTTGACCACCACATTGCTACTGTGGTCAGAAAGTCCTTCTATGTGGCACATCTCATTACTAAGGGTTTTGCATCCAGGAAGAAAGAGGCCATTGTCTCACTCTACTCTACCCTCATTAGGCCAATCATTGAGTACAATGCCCCATTTGGTATGTACCTCACTAGACACCTGCAACAAGTGAAGAGGCCAAAAAAGTACCTCACAAAGAGGATCCTAGGCCTTAAACACTTGTCCTATATGGACAGACTCAAAAAAACTCCAGCTATTCTCTGTCTCATATTATCTACTAAGAGGCAATCTCTATTTGACTTACAAAGTCATGTTTGACCCAGCTCTGTTAGAAATGCTGCATCTAAAGAAATCCCAATCCCTCCACACTACATGCTCCAGAGACGTCATCCTTATTACCACAATCAACAGAACATGCTGGAGGGACAGGTTCATAACTCTGAGACTGCCCATGCTATGGAATAGGCTTCCCATACATGTCAAACACAGCACCTCACTGGCCCTCTTCAAGAGAAATCTTGATGAGTGGATGGGAAATAGAAAATTCACCATGGGGATCACTCCAGTAGCTTTACTTGACAGAGGCACTGGGAACTAAGGTTGGGTGGCAGGATGCCAGGGTAATCCTATGGGCTAGGCTTGTAAAGGCTCTAGGGCCATTAGCCTAGTACACACCTATGAACCTATGAACCAAAGAAGGCTGCATTTGTATGGGAACAGTAAAAGAGATAACTATAAGGAGAGTTCATGTGTAACTATAAGTGTTATGTATGGAAGGAAGGAAGCACAACGACAACTATAGGAGTTATGTAAAACATTATTGCTGTTTCTGCTATTACTTTCTTTTCATGTGATAGTACTGCTCAAAATACCTCTTTCTAGGTATCAACATGTTTCTCTCTTGCATATAATCAGTGATCATTTGTATGTAATTAATGTAATAATAGTACAGCTCAAAATGTCCTATGTATTACATTTTTACTTTGTGTGTAATTAATGTGGAGCTTTTCTCCCTGGCATCCACTGAAAATGGCTATTCCTAGGCCCACTGGACTTTCTCATTTAACAAATGCAGTAAATAAAATAAATAAATATGTACAGAAGGAAGGAAGCACAAAGACAACTGTAAGTGTTATGTACAGACTAAGGAAGCACAAAGACAACTATAAGTGTTATGTACAGACTAAGGAAGCACAAAGACAACTGTATGTGTTCTGTACAGACTAAGGAAGCACAAAGACAACTGTAAGTGTTATGTACAGAAGGAAGGAAGCACAAAGACAACTGTAAGTGTTATGTACAGACCAAGGAAGCACAAAGACAACTGTAAGTGTTCTGTACAGACTAAGGAAGCACAAAGACAACTGTAAGTGTTATGTACAGAAGGAAGGAAGCACAAAGACAGCTGTAAGTGTTATGTACAGACTAAGGAAGCACAAAGACAACTGTAAGTGTTCTGTACAGACTAAGGAAGCACAAAGACAACTGTAAGTGTTCTGTACAGACTAAGGAAGCACAAAGACAACTGTAAGTGTTATGTACAGAAGGAAGGAAGCACAAAGACAACTGTAAGTTTTATGTACAGACTAAGGAAGCACAAAGACACCTGTAAGTGTTCTGTACAGACTAAGGAAGCACAAAGACAACTGTAAGTGTTCTGTACAGACTAAGGAAGCACAAAGACAACTGTAAGTGTTATGTACAGACTAAGGAAGCACAAAGACAACTGTAAGTGTTATGTACAGACTAAGGAAGCACAAAGACAACTGCAAGTGTTATGCACAGAAGGAAGGAAGCACAAAGACAACTGTAAGTGTTATGTACAGACTAAGGAAGCACAAAGACAACTGTGTTATGTACAGACTAAGGAAGCACAAAGACAACTGTAAGTGTTATGTTCTGAAGGAAGGAAGCACAAAGACTGTAAGTGTTATGTACAGACTAAGGAAGCACAAAGACAACTGTAAGTGTTATGTGCAGACTAAGGAAGCACAAAGACAACTGTAAGTGTTATGTACAGACAAAGAAAGCAGAAACACAATTGTAAGTGTTATGTACAGACTAAGGAAGCACAAAGACAACTGTAAGTGTTATGTACAGACTAAGGAAGCACAAACACAACTGTAAGTGTTATGTACAGAAGGAAGGAAGCACAAAGACAATTGTAAGTGTTATGCACAGAAGGAAGGAAGCACAAAGACAACTGTAAGTGTTATGTACAGACTAAGGAAGCACAAAGACAACTGTAAGTGTTATGCATAGACTAAGAAAGCACAAAGACAACTATAAGTGTTATGAACAGACTAAGGAAGCACAAAGACAACTGTAAGTGTTATGTACAGAATAAGGAAGCACAAAGACAACTGTAAGTGCTATGTACAGACTAAGGAAGCACAAAGACAACTGTAAGTGTTATGTACAGACTAAGGAAGCACAAAGACAGCTGTAAGTGTTATGTACAGACTAAGGGAGCATAAAGACAACTGTAAGTGTTATGTACAGACTAAGGAAGCACAAAGACAACTATAAGTGTTATGTACAGACTAAGGAAGCACAAAGACAACTGTAAGTGTTATGTACAGAAGGAAGGAAGCACAAAGACAACTATAAGTGTTATGTACAGACTAGAGAAGCACAAAGACAACTGTAAGTGTTATGTACAGACTAAGGAAGCACAAAGACAACTGTAAGTGTTATGTACAGAAGGAAGGAAGCACAAAGACAACTGTAAGTGTTATGTACAGACTAAGGAAGCACAAAGACAACTGTAAGTGTTATGTACAGAAGGAAGGACGCACAAAGACAACTGTAAGTGTTATGTACAAAAGGAAGGAAGTACAAAGACAACTGTAAGTGTTATGTACAGACTAAGGAAGCACAAAGACAACTGTAAGTGTTATGTACAGACTAAGGAAGCACAAAGACAACTGTAAGTGTTATGTACAGACTAAGGAAGTACAAAGACAACTGTAAGTGTTATGTACAGAAGGAAGGAAGCACAAAGACAACTATAAGTTTTATGTACAGACTAAGGAAGCACAAAGACAACTGTAAGTGTTATGTACAAACTAAGGAAGCACAAAGACAAATATAAGTCTTATATTTAGACTAAGGAAGCACAAAGACAACTGTAAGTGTTATGTACAGACTAAGGAAGCACAAAGACAACTGTAGGTGTTATGTACAGACTAAGAAAGCACAAAGGCAACTGTAAGTGTTATGTACAGAAGGAAGGAAGCACAAAGACAACTGTAAGTGTTATGTACAGACTAAGGAAGCACAATGACAACTATAAGTGTTATGTACATATTAAGGAAGCACAAAGACAACTGTAAGCGTTATGCACAGACTAAGGAAGCACAAATACATCTGTAAGTGTTATGTACATACTAAGGAAGCACAAAGACAACTGTAAGTGTTATGTACAGACTAAGGAAGCACAAGAACAACTGTAAGTGTTATGTACAGAAGGAAGGAAGTACAAAGACAACTGTAAGTGTTATGTACAGACTAAGGAAGCACGAAGACAACTGTAAGTGTTATGTACAGAAGGAAGGAAGCACAAAGACAACTGTAAATGTTATGTACAGACTAAGGAAGCACAAAGACAACTGTAAGTGTTATGCACAGAAGGAAGGAAGCACAAAGACAATTTTTAGAGATGTGGAATGAGGGCCGCTGGCACCCATCCATACAATGTGGAGCTGCCAGTAAGCAAATATATTGTGAGATGAATTATGTATGAAGTGGGTGAGGATTTGTTGAAAGGAAAGAGAAGGAGAGGGAAAACTGTAGTTACTTGAGATCAAAAATAAAAGAGTCTGTATAGATAACATAAGAGAAGGTAGTGCTAATAGCATCATCAGGATGGGTAAGGAGTTATCAAGCAGTAGAAGGAAAGAAAGGTATGAGATTACCAAACATGAAGATGGTAATGAAATTAATAAATGTTTATACTGGAGAGAAAAATGAAAATAGTAGACAAATATGAGGAAAGTATTTAATAATTCTACTAATCATCTCCATACAACTATGGGAGATGCAGAATTTCCCCAAGACCAAGATGGTTTATTAATGAGGGTAAAGCTTGAGTGCAAACATTCCACCAGTGGTGAGTAATTCTGCTATAATCCATAATCATGCAATGATTATTTGTATGTGTGATGACAAATAAATTAGAGCTGCTAAATGTCTGTATATATTGTGCATGTGTACAAACTGTCAGTGACCTTTTAATATGAACCTACTTCTCCCATCTCTCCCACCTCCTCCTGACTGTCTTCCTTCTTTTCCTCTCTCTCTTCCTAACCCCTGCCTCTTCCCTTTTATTCATCTTACATTCTCCTTCTACTACTCTACCCTTCTGAGCTTCAACTGTTATCCATATGGCAAATGCCTTATTGCATAACCTTTATGTACTAGGTAAAATGCTTTGAAACTTACTAAACATTATGTATGATATTAAACTGTTTGAGTTCCTTAATCTATGTTATTTTATTAACAAACTGATTTTATACTTCTATTTTTATTGTATGTCTTTATTAACAATATGTCTGTCTGTTCATTATTATGTATGTGTGGAGCTTTTCTCCCCGGGCCTCTACTGAAAATGGACATATATCCAGCTAGACTAGCCCGGTCAACAAATGTAAAATAAAATAAATAAATAAATGAATGTATGGTGTTGCCCTTTTAAGAAACAGTCTGGACCATAGTCTATTAAAACTTTTGAACAATACTCTGTAGGCTGTGAAATCATGATGTATCATTTTGTTTTTAATAACATTACCTGTCTAATGAAACATATGATGGATCCAGACATTTCTGAGATGACTCTCTGTCAGAGCAGTATGCATTTTGTTGCAACTTCTGATAGCTGGATAACCAGGGGAAGGTAAATTTATGCTTGTGCAATGATTAATTGCACGATACACCAAATATTTCTTACTTTTCCAGTGCAGTGCTGATGTGTAATGATGCTTCTAACTAGGGGATGCAAGTACAGTGAACATGACGCCTGCAATTCATGGTACATCCCCTTATATATTGCCCTATACAGATTTTGTTTACTTATTTATTTATGTATTTATTTACTTAGTTAATTTAGATGCAGCTTACATGAAATTAGTGTTTACATCACGTTACAGCCTTTTTTGCTAATACATATTTTTAATAACTTGTTACTGGTGTCCTAATGGTGGGAGGTTCAAATGTATTTGGATACCTGTTAAATGATCTTTTATTGGTGATAACTGTAATTTACCACCATGAAAACAGTCAGTTTAAGCAATCACATAACCTAGTCAATGGGTGATTTTTAGAAATGATATGTAAGCAAAATTATAATTTAGAAATGAAGGTGGAGAATTGGAAGGAGGGGATAGGGGTGAAGGCTTTGTTTCTGATAGATTGAGGAAAAAAAATAAGTCTGTAAATCCTTCTCAGAAGTGTACTGGTTGTAAAAGCTACAAAGTAATGGTTTTAGAAAAGTATCACTTACATGTAAATATACAATTAATACAATGACCTATAATGAAACAATGTTGGCTATTACTGGTGTATGCAGAATAAATATTAACAAATATATTTAAAAAAACAAGATGTCAGGCAAACATAAAGATACATGATGGGTGGTAGATTAATTGTTAAAACTGTAAGGCCTACAACTTATCCAGCAAGCAAAAGTCAGAGATGATGTGCCGAGTACTTCTTATCTGTAACCTGTTCTAAATCTACGTTTCTGTCCTACAAGCAGTATGATAACTGTGTGCTGTGGAAGGTGATGAGCACATTTCAGAAACCTTTATGTAATAGTTTCAGCACAAAATAAGAAGAAAACTTACGGTAAATGACACAGTAATAGAACATTTATTTGTATTAATTTAACTGTGATGGAGGTAAAATGGCTTATTTTCTGGCAAATGCCATGGTATGAAGTTAGTTCTTAGAAGCAGAGTTATGAATTGCCTTACAAAAATTTGTAAATCGTGATCTCAGTCTTTTTTTAATGTGACAAGACAATATTAATATTGTTACACATATAGCTGTCATATCTGTTCTTCTTACAGATTGCATGAGTCATTTAGTGTGAACAGGAGCTCAAGAAGGAAGCTAAAAGGTCCTTTTTTGCAGTATCTCATGTGCATTTCTTCCAGCATCTAGCATTTCCTCAAAGAATGTGATAATTTTGTTAATGGCTGTCACACAGGAACTCATCTCTGTTAGAAATAGACTCTCTTTCTTCCTAAACAAATCTAAGAGGAAGCTAATGCTGAAACGACAAGACTCTGAGGACATTGCAACACAACCTCAGCATCAAAATACATTTTTGAATACTGCTGTAATTGCTAGTATCCTTTTGTCTAACCAAATCTGCTTTTTGCAAATTATGATAAGAAAAGCCCAATAAGATGAACTGGTACCAACTGTTGAAATCTATAACTTTTCCCTAGATTTTGTGACTTTGAATTAATATTATTAAATAAGGGGTGTCAGTGACCTCTTTCTTCCTGGATGCAAAACCCTTAGTAATGTGATGTGCCACATAGAAGGACTTTCTGACCACAGTGGCAATGCGGTGGTCAAAAGAGAGCTTGCTGTCAACCTGTGTTCCCAGATCTCTTATAACTCCTTCTGTGTTCAATGGACTACCACTGATGTGGTAATTCATGAGAAATGGGTGTTTCCCAAAGGGGATGATGACACATTTTTGGCATTGAGCTTAATGACATGGTTCTGACACCAGTCGTTGGTCTCAGTGAGGCCTCTCTGTAGGATGTCAACATCACTTGGGGAGTTAATAATGGCTCCCAACTTGCAATCATCTGCGAACTTTGTCAGCCAGAGTGTCTTCATGTTGTCCTGGCCTTCTGAGAAGTAGATACCAAACAGGAGAGGACCCAGGATCGATCCATGTGGGACTCCACTCGTGACTGGTTGGCAGTCTGACTTGGAGTTAGCTACTTTCACACTGTGGGTTCTATCCATGAGCCAGTTTACAACCCACCTAATGATATAGGGGTTGATGCCTAGCTTAGTGAGTTTTTCTATGACTCCTGAGTGGGGAATTGTATCGAAGGTCTTGGTCAGATCAAGGTAGGCTGTATGAACCATCTTGCCTTCATCCACAGCTCAGGTGACTGACTCAAAGAAGTCGATCACGTTGAGCAGGCATGATCTACCCTTCACAAAACCAAACTGTGTGGCATCCAGAGTTTGGAAATTCCCTATATCCTTGTTTATTATGTCCATGATGATGCATTCATAGCTTTGCATATCAGAATTGTAAGGCTAATGGGGCGATAGTTCCCAGGGTCTATAGTCACTCCTCCTTTGTGGAGAGGGATGACTATAGCAGTGCACCATTCAGTAGGGACAAAGCCTGAGGTGAGACTGTGAAAAATGAGGCACACAGGTGAGGTGCCAGTTTTTTAGTTATTTCTGTGCAGCAGCCTCTTTGGCTGAACTCCAATCTAGTACCCAAAAAGTACTTACTTTAGTTGAAAATTGGTTCCAACAATGCTGTCTCCTCCTCAACCCAAAAAAAAACAAAACTATTACTGTTCACTCCCATGCAGAAGTCTGCCCCTATTAATTTTACAGTCTGCATTGGGGGGTTGGTTTTAACACACAGTTGTGCACACATACTCAGAATGTCAGCCATGTAAACAGTATCACTATAGCCACTGTACATGTTGATATACACACATATTACCTTGTAACAATGCCACATTTTTTATTGCTGACAATACCTCTCCCTCACATTTTCATAGGTTCGTCAGGTGTGGCTGGAGTCCAAGGTCCTGTACCTGGTAAGAGTGACACTGTAGTTTTACGGATCATATATACCCTAAGAATGTTAAGGGCTGCCATTTTGCCCTAGGCACAACTGTTATGCTTAGCCAGAGTACAATACTTATATGTTCGATTTTGGAGGGGTTAACTGAAGTGCATTGAATGGGTAATCACAGTTGTGTATTTGCAGGAGCAGTAACACATTTGCACTTATTTTTAAGAAAGACTATGCAGCCTGCTATACAGGTGGTAATCACTCACAGATGCCTGTTCACAGGCAACATAGAGATGGTACATACCTGTGGAAGTGATAGTATAACTTGCATAGTATGCTCAAGATGGGTGCACTGTGATTTAGGTGTAGGTCTATCAGATACACTGGCATATTGCTTATCTCACAGGTGTATAGTACTGGCAACATTAACTGGACATAGCTGCAGTGCATGTTATAAAGGGCCTGTCTTGTCTGTGTATGTTGTAGTCTGCTTGTGTGTTGTGCATGGGACCAGAAATAGCACATGGTGTGCTAGTAATGCATTTGTGGCTCCTCACCTGTTTGTGTGTGTGTGTGGATCATCATACATAGTAGTGCAGGCAGTAATGTGCTCATTTTATCTTCCTTCTCACAGGTGAATGTGGGGGTTGGAGTCTGTCCCCCTCACAACCTGATGTCAATGTCTCATCGAACTCTGATGATGGTGGCCATAGTGAGGCACAAATGGAGGTTGTTGGAGGCTGAATCTATCCCATGGGTTGACATCCATCTTCCTCCCCCATTGTCCCCACACACAGTCAGTATGCCTATACATACCCAGTCCCCTGAGACCACAGATATTGGATAGCCAGAGTATGGCAACATCTCACAGGAGATTGTGGCAACTATGGCATCAGTGAGAGTAGAAAATGGCCATAGCCAGAGATCTGGCAAGGTCACACACAGGTAGATTGACAGGGGTGCTCAAAGGAGGACTGCTGCCTATCTACCACCTGTCACATCACAGGTCACTTGCATGTTTCAGTCCATCATGGGGGTAAAGCCACATTCAGAATGCAACACCATATGGATGCGCAGGATTATGGATGCAGCACAGTCTGACATCTGTGACTCCCTCCACAACATTGGTAATGCCATTGATTGTTTCAGTGATGTAGTGGCCAGATGGTGGCATGAGACATTGTCAGTCTTTGACCACATGTTGTCTGTGCTGGAACATCTGGTTGGAGTAGGGCATCGGGCATGTAGATGTAGGTCAGCAACACCACCTGCTGAGTGTCCACGTGGCTGTGCACACTCACACTGCCATAGTGGCAGTACCTCCAGTACTACAGAAGGGAGTATGCTGTCTACACCATGACATGGCAGGACATTGGCACATGGTCCTGTGTGGTCCCGTGGGGCACAGGGGCTCAGCAGACACCTGTCACCATCATCTACTAGCACCACATCTGACCCTGAGCATGGTGGTGCCAGTGCCACTCCTGCCAGAGAACGTTCCCGTGTTCATGGCCGGAGATGGTGAACTGTCCACTGTGCCATGTACAGTCCATAGCTGTCCAACATACACATGTATAAGGCTAACACTGGGCTTGACTGTGTACACACACACACACACACACACACACACACACACACACACACACACACACACACACACAAACATCACTGTCACATGCAGGTCACCAACATACACACAGGGCACCTCTCCATGGTCCAGCTAACTGGCACCCCTTCCTGACTCACACACATGTTGTCAACTGTTTGACATAGGCTAGGCCTCTGGCACTCTCACACCACAATCTATGTATGTGATGATACCTGTGCTGCATCCCTGCCATCCATGCCCTCGATGCAAGGACAGGCAAATATGTGTCTGATGCACAGGGTGACTATATTACATTATATATAGAGAGTTGTAGTGCAGTAGTGTTATGCCATGACAGGTGCTATATGCTGGCATGTGTCATGAGCACACATCACAGTTTCCGTACCTTTGTTGCATGATGTTAAATTGTCATTAGTGTTGCAAAATGACAGGTGTCTCCCAGGACTGTGTATGTTTCTCTTCCAAGGTTCTGAGTGGCTAAGCTATGGATGCAATACAGCAACACATAATGGCATGGCAGCACAGCAGACCAATGACATCATCAAGGTATGGCTGTATACGTGTGTGGTTACCTAGGTGCATATGTGTAGGACAGTGTGTCAGGGACAATGTGGGCAGTCAGTGTAATCATGCATATGCACCCTGTGATAAGGCCCACTACCCTTGATATGTGTCACCTGGGTTTTCTGTACATACAAATATAGGTGGTGATTGATAGCATTTATGCCTAGGTAGATGTAGGGTATTTAGGGCCAGCAGCTAGTCACAGGGCAGTAAAATGTATGACAATCACTCTCCCATATGTGCACTGTTGCATGGTAATATACTTGTACACTTACACAGTTGCTTTTCTTGAGATTAGAACCCCTACCTATCCATTAGTGTACATTATAACACTAGGAACATATCGCATGCACCACAGAACCTATCTTTTTTAAGACTGTTAGCCAGTGCTGTTAAGGTGGATGACATCAGCAGGCCTTGTAAAGGAGGCCAATGGGGAGGCTGGCAAGTAGTCACAGGGACTGAAAATGTATAACCGTTACACAGAGATAGGTGATAAAGCCATGTGTACATTGCTGCAAGGGGATATATTTACACATACCACAGACTTTCCCTTATTGAAATTAGAAGCCCTACCTATCTACGACTATACACTATAGCATTAGGTATATATTGCATGCACCACAGAGCTGATCTATTTTAAGACTGTCAGCCAGTGCTGTTAAGGTGGATGACATCAGCAGAGACCATGAGGAAGCTGGCAGGTAGTCACAGGACCTGAAATTGTACAGCCATTACACAGAAATAGGTGATACAGGCATGTGTATACTGCCGCAAGGGGATATATTTATATACATATAGAGTTGCCTTATTGATGATAGGACTCTGACCTATCTTTTACTAGGTAGTACAGCACTAGATACATATCATATGCGCCACAGAGATTATCTGTTTTAAGACTGTCAGCCAGTGCTGTTAAGGTGGATGACATCAGCAGGCCTTGTAAAGGAGACCAAAGGGGAGGCTGGCAGGTAGTCACAGGGCCTGAAAATGTATAACCATTAGCCAGAGATAGGCAATACAAGCATGTGTACACTGCTGCAAGGGGATATATTTACACACACACACACACACACACACACACACACACACACACACACACACACACACACTTGCCCTTATTGAGATTAGAACCCCTACCTGTCTATTACTATAAATTATGGTACAAGATACATATTGTATGCACCACAGATCTCATCTGTTTTAAGTTTGTCAGCCAGTGCTGTTAAGGTGGATGACATCAGCAGGAGTTGACAGGGAGGCCAATGCTGAGGATGATGCTAGTCACAGGCCCATAAAATGATTAACCATTGAACAGACATTGGCCAGATGGGCATGTCTATACTGCTGCAAGGGAAATATCTACACACACACATACACAAGGTGGCTGTTGTGAGAGTAGTACCTCTACCTACCTACTATTATGCACTATAGCACACAGTAGTTATTGCATGCTCCACCAGTTACATTGGTTGTATATGTGGCTGCCGCCACAGTACTTGTGGACTATGCAAAGTGGCCTTGTAATACACAGCATGTGTGGCCTGAAAAGTGAACCTGCTTTATGCTGTAATTGTTTATAGACCAGTTATGTGTGCACAGTTGCCAGTATTGCTATGTGTGGCTGGTTGTGGTTTGCTAGGTGGATAATTGGCGAGTGATAATATGGCCTGTCCAAGTCCTGCATTGCAGCCATTGCACATTATACCACCTGCTCACAGATGGTGTCTGCCGGATGACATTCTACAGAACAAGGTTCTGTGGTTGGATGGATTATGTCATTATGCAGCTGTGGTCTTTTACCATCAGACAACTGTTGTGAGGATAGGTGCTGATAACCCCAGCGGTCTGCATGTAGGTGTGGTCATTCGTACATCCCCATACACATATGCACTATATATATATATATATATATATATATAGAGAGAGAGAGAGAGAGAGAGAGAGATAGATAGATAGATAGATAGATAGATAGATATTTATAGATATATAGATATGTAGCTATATAACAGGGATGTCAACTTAACTGTAGGTGTGTGTGTGTGTGTGTGTGTGTGTGTGTGTGTGTGTGTGTGTGTGTGTGTGTGTGTGTGTGTGTGTGTGTGTGTGAGTGTGTGTGCAATAGATATATGTGGAGGGTCTAACTCACTATGTGTGTGTGTATATGTGTGTGTGTGTGTATATATATATATATATATATATATATATATATATATATATATATATATGTCTAATATATATATATATATATATATATATATATATATATATATATACATATATATGTCATATACTGATAGATAGGGTAATCATGTGTGAGTAGCATAGGGAGAGACAGATACGTGTACATAGCTGTCCATATGCACAGACATATTTTCACATCTTCAGTTCTTTAGGCAGATGAGGCATCAGATATGGGCTCAAGTTAGCTAAGTGTAGCAGCATGCCAAGTGTGACTGTCAGTACTTATAGGGTGACTCCAGGCCAGACCTACCTATACTCCAGTTCTGGAATTTGTGTGCTGCACCTGTTTCAACAGTCCATTGCCTCCTTGATATTTTCTCCAAGGGATTCCCGGCTGTGTGCTGACTGTAACACATGACTCATACCTATCACTGTACAGATTGTAATAGACTGCACAGAGTTCTGCATCATATGTGTGGTACATTTTACATAGCATTGTGATGTTCTGGTACATCAGTGGCAAATCATTATAGACTGACATTAGGAAGTGATGACAGACATTTGAGTTACTGACTCAATACACATCAGGAAAACCATGCTAATGCATGACCTGTTATTCTCTGAACTTTCTACATTTGTCTGGCCAGTAGTTAATCTTTCCCCTTGCATTTGGGCCTTTGCCCCACTACTGTTCATGGTTTTGTGCAGATTTCCTGCTGTAAGTAGTTGTGGGTATGATGTGATTGGGGTACATGATGTAACAGCACGCACAGGTGATAATCCACATACCTCTTACTGTACATGTTTCTGTAGGATACCCAGCATTCTGCTCCATTCCTCATACAGTTGTGGTTTCCAGGTAATATGCTACTACATGGAGCCCACTGAAAAGTACCGACACAATTAAGTGATGACCTTTACATCCTGCTGGTAATCTGACCTTTTGCAACCTGTTGTTATACTAGCTGCCTACTAGGTTACTCAGAGCATGTATAATGTCTGTATGTTTGGCTGCCTGCCACCCATTGTCTCTCCCTCTGTCCAGCTTTCTGGCATAAACAGATTGTGTCATATTGAAAGTCTGTAGGACTCCTACCATATGAGTACCTCACATGCCAAAGTAGCGGCAGCCAGCTTTAAACCCTCAACACCATCAGTCATGCTACTGTACTTAGTCCAGTGAGCCACAGGAGCCAAACAGAAAGTGAGGTTTAATTCCTCACACTATCAACAGCAGGCAGACATACACTTTGACACCTGCTTATTGTGGAAAATAGAACATGTAGCCAGGTTCTTTATGACAGCCCTGGGATTGTGTGGTCTGCTGATATATCCTTGCACACATAGTGTTACTGTAGTTGAATGGGAACACAGATGTGTTGGTGGTAGGGGACTCTGGTATCAACAGTTGTCCATCTGTCCTATGACCTCACTGTTTGGCATTTCCCTTGCATACTGCAGCACGTTTTTCAGCCATGTGGCCTAATACATATTATGGGGCACTCAGTAGTGGACAGACTACCTGTTGCCCCACATGGCTGTTAGTTCTCTGCAAGTAGCCCACTAGCTCACTCTATTCCCTTGCATACATGCAGCATGTCCATACACATGCTACCATATTCTAGTGCCTTGTACATTTGTTATAAAGGAGAGTGACTTATCTTGTGAATGCAGCAGTTGAGATACCTGTGTTTCAGGGCTGACTCTGTATGATGCATGGACTACACAGCCAATACATGGTAAGGTACAGGTTGTATGGTGTGGCTGACATCCTTTTTACTATGTATGTGAGTCAGAGTAAGGTGTAAGTCCCTAGGACCCTAGGTTGTCAGTGCATGTGCTATGCGTTGCCTCTTTGCCAAGGCCAGGGCATACTGGGCATGCCTACGTCTACCTACAGGGACAGCCTCAGTGGGTTCCTCCTTTGAGTCCCCCTGTGGGTGGGGCTGTGAGTACCTAGGCAGTGGTGTGGGGCTGTATGCCCCTTCCCTGTGATGATCCTGCTGCAGCTGTTTCTGCAGGACCATATTGTGTAGCATGGTACATACTGTGAACATCTGTGCACATGTGGCTGGAGAGTACAGCAGGGCTCCAGCAGACATATTGAGGCACCAGAACCATGACTTGAGCAGCCCAAACACATGGTCTATGATGTTCCTAGTTTGTGCATGTGCTTCATTATGGCTTTCTTTAGTAGGTGTGTGTGCATTTCTGATGGGTGTCATCATTCACCACTGCATAGCCAGCATCCCCAGTAGATAGCCATATTGGATGTCCCCCTGACAAACATCTGATATAGCTGTAATGAGTGCCAGATATGGGAGTCATGATAACTGCCAGGGGTGCCAGCACACACATTTATGATAATACCTTGGGCATTGCATATGACCTGGCAGTAGATGGAGTGATACCCCTTGCAGTTGACATAGACTCTACCCTCCTCACCAGGTGGTGTTTTGATGTGTACATAAGTGCAGTCTATAGCAACCAGTACCTTGCTACATGGTAGAAGAGACATATACTGCTGGCCCTCTCCTCAGGAGTGCAGGGTAAACAAATGTGCTCACTGGCATGTGTTTGCATGGCAACCAGGAAATGGTGGACTACCCTAATGCTAATGCCTGTGAGACCCCCGTCATGTCCCCAGTTGGTCTTTGAAAAGTACGTGTAGCTAGTATTCTAAGGGCTACACATACCTTTGTTTCCACTGGGATGGGTTCCTCTCTGTTGCCTCTAGGTCTGAGATGAGGGCAGCAGAGCTTAGTGAGTTCTTGTAGTATGTCCCTGTCCACTCTGTAGGGGTCTACAGCCTACAGCTCATGTAGCTCCTGGAAGGTTACCCTGGGCCTGAACACTCTTTTCCTTCTCAGTCTAGGCCTGCCATCAGCAGCAGCAGCATCAGTACTGACCTCAGCATCTAACACATATAGATGCAGCAGAGCTGCAGCAGCCCCTAGAATTCTCTTAGTTAAAATTCCCAAGTCTGTACTCCAATGGTGCAGAGTATGGGGGAAAATCAGATTGTAGGGTGTATGCATACTTTATATTACTCTGCTGCAGATGCAGCCTGTGTGATTGGCTAACTATAATGCATTTCACCACCAAGTACATCACTGAGGGGGTTGAATGGCCCAGTTTAAGTGGAACAGGGGTCGTCAGTAATTTATACATGATAGGCTTTCCCAGGCAATTTTCTTTTCTTTTTTTTTAACTGTGGTGTGATGTGCAAACCGGCACCACAGATATAAACAATGCTCAGCACTCAATGGACACACCCCCATTGATGGGCACTTTCAGCACAGTGGTGCACCACACAAACATGCTCAAACATGCTCAAACTAGCTAACACATGCCCTGAAGCTAAACAAAGCTTAGCAGCACTGGACACATCCCTCTGCTCAGCTGAGAGGTGTCCTGCTCAAACAGGCACCTCTGAGCTCCAATGTACTTAAACAAATAGTGACACACCCCTTTTGATGTCAGCTAGCTCTCCTGTGGCACCAACATGGTTCTGGGAATACATGGATTTTATCTGTGGACACAGTGACCCATTTTTGCTATTCAGTAACCCCAGCTCATTTAGATACAGATCCGTATATAAAACCTGGATACTACAGTATTTAAGGGGCTGCCTCCTTAGCAGCCACAAATATCTACCATTTTACATACTCCACACAAGGCCTATAATGCATTATTGTCACATATTTATTATTTTCCATTTTTACACCTTTAAATTTTTTTTTGCATAACGGCATGTTTGCGCACTACTGCGTGCCACACAAATATCATATGTGTATTAAAAAAACTTAAATTATATTGTATTATGTTTTGGACACACAAGGCATTGTTTTGCAGGGTCTATATTAAAAAAATGAATTGACCCTAGTTCAGCGAACACAGAAAATGCCGAACACTCGGAACAGCAATTTTATTTCCCAGGGAAAAAAATCCTGTTCCGAAAAAAAAAAAAACTTAAAACAGTAGTTTATTCACCCCCCACACCCCGCCTACTTAAATATACTAACTCCGAGATCGCACCACAGTGGAGGAAATGGCAAACTCCCGAAACCGGCCCAACAATTTTTTTCTCTGAGACAAAATTCGCTATTCCGGGTGTTTGGGATTTTCAGTGTTCACTGAAATAGGGTCAATGAATCAGCGTTCACTTTTTTAAGCATTTGCTGATTCAATATAGACCAGTTTTGCACATATCTGTGCCTACTATGCAATTCCTGACCTTCTAAATGGACTTTTACAGACCCTGTTCAATTTTTATATTTTTGTACATGGAAATTTTCCGTGTACTCTTCGCACACCAACACAAAGACTGCAGAACTGCCCATCTACTTGCTGGATTGCTTCAGCACCCTCATTTGCTTGCAATTCACCTGCTTATGAAGTAATTTGCATGCCATGGACATTTCCAGGTTCGCACACTTGTGCATGCCCTTCTGGTCTGTTCACTGGAGGATTTATTGCATTCTTCCCAGGGTCTTTGCATGCAGCTGATGTCCATTACCATTAAGGTGTCTGCAAAATATCCTAACTAACATCCAAACAAAAGAGTAAAAAGGTCACACAGACAAGCCAATTAGTAAAACAAATCTGCAAGAAAAACCTAGTCAAGCTAAAGTTTTCACTGCGTGATACAGTAAACCTTCTGTAAAAGATGTCCATGGGAAATATGCAAATTACCCCTTAAGGTCATCAAGTGTTTCAGCTATATGGCTTCTGAATATCCATGTCTTTTTACCTTTTCATTTTAAGTCTTTGTGGATGTATTCAGGCCAATAAAGCCAAATCCCACTACATGTGGACATACATGTTTCATTCTTCTTTTCACCTTATCAGTACAGCATAAGTGGACTCTTTGAATATACTTTAGAAACTCAGGAACTTTACACAAAGACATACTGTGCAACACAGACACACACACACACACACACACACACACACACACACACACACACACACACACACACACACACACACACACACACACACACACAGACACACACACACACACACACACACCTAGCAAAGCACACTGCTTTCACACATGACACCTCCACCCTAGCAATACATACAGTAAACAAAAACACATTACTGGTATTACAAAATCAGAAAAAACTACCTGCACTGACAATTCTAGCTGAATGACAACTAAAACATTCCATACTCACTAAAACTTCACACACCAACCAATACACAAAATGTAATCACACACACAAACAGACACACACACACACACACACACACACACACACACACACACACACACACACACACACACACACACACAAACACACATAAAACATACATATACATTCACACAAACTTACACTCACAAATACATGTATTCTCTTATGGACACACTCATACACCATAAAGTGAGTGCACGCATGTGTATTCTATATTATATATATATATATATATATATATATATATATATATATATATATATATATATGGGTTCACTTTATAACATCAAAATACTGAAATGTCGAATTACAGTATCTCGAAGCTATAAAGTCGAATGTTACAATAGCTTAACGTTATAATCGCAATTTGACATATCTCAAATATGTCATATTCGCAGTTATGAAGTTGAGCTACGAATGTCCGGTTTGTGTTTTGTTGGTGCTGTGTTTGGATGTAGGTGTTATGTCAGGTAAGTGAGTGTTTTGCAAGGGTTTTGAGTGGGAGTTAGAGTGTGTGTGATGGATTGGAGAATGTGCGTGTGTGAGTGAGCTTTTGTGTTGTGTTTGTGCGATCTCGGAGTTAGTATATATAAGTGGGGGGGTGTGGGGCGCAGCCCCCACATGGGGGGTGCAGTGGGGCTTGCCCCCCTGCTTATGTGTGTGCGAGTTGTGTATGTTTTTTTTTTTGTTTATGTTGTGATGTGGGTGTTGTTTTGTTTTAGTGTAGTGTGTGTGTTTTCGTTATGTGGTTTTTTTTGTTTGTCGGTGTTTTGTGGATTCGGTTTTATAGTCTCGAGATACTGAAATTCGATATTTCAGCATTTCGAGGTTATAAAGTGAATCCATGTATATATATATATATAGATAGATAGATAGATATAAAACTATACATATATATATATATATATATATATATATATATGTGTGTGTGTGTGTGTGTGTGTGTGTGTGTGTATATATTTATATAAAGAGATCTACTTTGAAGGGCCGAACCTCATATAATCAAAATCCAATTTTGCATGATAAAAATCGCAAAAGCTTAAATTCCCAAATAGCGAATTTTTCCCAGGGTAAGTAAACACTTGCCCAACATGCCCTTTTCTCAATTCTAGCAAGATCTCAGAGTTGGTATATATAGTTAGGGGGGTGTGGGGGAGTAGCCCCCCACCTAGGTGGGTTTTACTTACTTCAATGTGTGTCTCATTTAAGTTTGGTCAAGTTTTTACTTACCCTGGGAAAAATTTGCCATTTGGGTATTTAAGCTTTCCCGATTTTCATTTTGTGGAAATGGATTTTGATTTTATGAGGTTTGACCTTTCAATGTAGATCATATATATATATATATATATATATATATATATATATATATATATATATATATATATATATATATATATAGATATATATATATATAAAAAAATATATATATATACATATATATATATATATATATATATATATATGTGTGTGTGTGTTTGTGTATATAGCTAGACACACACACACACACACACACACACACACACACACACACTCAGATAGAGATAGAGATAGAGATAGATATATAGATATAGATATGTGTGTTTGTGTGTGTGCTTGCTATCAGAGTCTTGAAGCCCACAAGCTTGAAAATCATAATCCCCAGACCATAATATTGAAAGATTAAAATGATGAAGACCACAATATCGAATTTCTAGACTTTCCCTCCACAGGACCCACGTTAGCACTTGTTCCTGGGTCCACACCCCTGCAGGACCCATGTTAGTGCTCATTCCTAGGTTCACATTGTTAGGGGGATTCAGTCTTTGAAATTTTTATATGTTGTGGTTTTCAGCATTTTGGTGTTTCAATGTTATGGTCCTGGGATAATGATTTTCAAGCTTTCACACTTTAAGATTATGAAAATAAAAGATTATAACAGCAAACTATATATATATATATATATATATATATATATATATATATATATATTTATATATATATATATATATATATATATATATATATATATATATATATATATATATATATATTTATATACTGTATTTTATATATATATATATATATATATAGATATATAAATATAGATAGACAGATATAGACATAATTGATTGATCATATACTTATTCAATAAAGGAAAGAGGTGGTGTTTGGAATTTCAAATATCTGTTTGACCAAAAAAGGTAAGTAAGGTGTGGGTACTGGGGGTAACTGTGCTTGTTTGTGGTGGTTAAACTTACGGTAAATGTTAGGTAAGGATGCAATGTTTGTGTGTGTATGTGTGTGTGTGTGTGTGTGTGTGTGTGTGTGTGTGTGTGTTGTGTGTGTGTGTGATAGGTCATGTGGCATAGAGTCAAGTCAAGTTAAGGGTTAGGTAATGGGATAGATCTATCTATTGAGATAAATCTACTGCGTGTGTGTTAGTGTGTATTTGTAAGTCTGAGCCTGTCTTGTGTTGTGGCAGTGTTATGGAAAGGGATTTTGTAAGATAAGAGTTAGGGGCAGAGGCAGGTTTATGGTTAGCACATATTAACAAGGTGGATGAGGAGGGGCTTTGCAGAAAAAATACGGAAGAAGGCAAAGAAAAAACTCTAAAAGAAAATTGTCTAAATTACTGGATAAATGTAAATAAGACAAGTAACTGACAATCAGAATATTCTAAAATGTTGCATAAACATAATGTGCATACAGAAAATATTTTGCAGAATGAGTGTGATAAGAAAAATCTAAAACTGTCTTTCAGCTACTGATGGTAGAGAAACATCTCATACTGGAGCCTATCATAAATGGAAACAAAAAAGTTGCATTTATCATTTTCAGGGTGGAAAAGGTTTAGCCCTGAATAAAAAGACAACTGATGAGTAATCTGCAATGGTTCACGAAACAGTCACTTTAAATACTGTTTCATCACCTGAGCCCAAACATCTAACTCCAAAGAATGAAATGTCATCTGACTAAGTCATGTACAGTTTTTCACAGGACCCCTTTGGGTTTCAGCATGATCAGTCGTGCTTTAAAACTGTTGATTGTTTGTATTTTTCCATTCACTTCTACACCACATTGCCTTTCCAGTCCAGGAATCATGACAAGTCAAGATGCATATAGACACAGAGGTACTATCAACAAGAAAGACTTCAAAGCTGGTTACATCGAAAATGAATGCTATCTTGCTCTGGAAATAAAAGTGTCAAGAGGTCAGAAAGAGGTAATAAAACTCACATGATGTGAATGAAAGTTATAGCTGAAAAACTGTCCTAGATCACATTTTTAATCTAAGAAATAACGTGGAATGAAAAACTAATTGGTTTAAAGACTAGCAGGAGAAAGAGATTCATATGGCCATAACTGGACTCACTCAATTACAAAGAGGGAACAAAGGAATTCCAAAGCCTTTTTGCTGTTAGAAGAAGGTATATACTGCAGGGAAATTGACTTTAGAGTCAGATTTTCAGGTATTAATTTAATCTTCTTTCTTTAGTCATACTTGGACTGTTGCTAGCTGCCAGCTAACAGAGTGACTGTGAAAGAGCTTTGCAGAAGGACTGATATTCTGCTCTGTACTCTATAAAGGGAATCATACTGCAGTGGTGGTGCTGCGGTAGTGTTGTCGCCTCACCGTAAGACATTGTCCTGTTCGATTCTCAGTTAGAGCATCTTCTGTGTGGAGACATGCGTGAATGTGCGTACCTTCGTTGAAGGTTGTGCGTCAGGGCTGGCAACTCAGCACGTAAAAATCTACTGCCAATCATTAGCGGACCGGAATTCTGCTGTGGCGACCCCTAACCGGGAAAAGCCGAAAGACACAACAACTCTATAAAGGGAATCAAAGACTGTGATATTGTATTGCATTAATCCAGGACCAGGCCAATCCACAAAGTCACACCAAGTTTCTGTGAGGTAGAGAAAAATGTGCTAGAGAGAAGCATTGCACAAAGTCTACCTGTAACTGAAACAGCCTGCAGAGGAACCAGCAAGGAAGTATCTTCATCTTTTTCTGGATTTCACAGAGAGACAGACAGAGAGAGACTACAGAACATAGGTGCATTTCCCAGTGCTTATCAAGGACAATTGACCCTTAAAAAAGGAGGATATGCAAAGAAAGGAGTTATGGACTATGGCAAGACCTTTTTTTTTGCTTGGCCAGACCATGACTATTGAGATGCCTGACTGATATGAGCTAAACTGATTTACATTTCTTTTTGACTTTTACTACTGTACAACAGTTTCATCTTTATTAATACCAGTTTAACTATTAAATTGTTAATTTAATTTTAATGTCATGATAAATTCTATTTCATATGAAATTCAGGCTAATATATGTTAGCTGTTTTAATTTTAGCTTGATTGGAACTTGGAACAATAAGTTTGGAAGAGGGTGAATAATTAGTTTTGAGCCAGCTTATCCTCATCGACAGACACGTGCATAACTTATAATATAGAATATTATATTCTAGCCTAATTCTTCTGATAGTATAGTAGCATTTAGAGCATATGTCAGTCCCATTTATGGCTAACCTTTGCAGATTCTCAAAGAAAGACCCAGCTAAACATTTGCAGCTATTATCTAAAATTTCTGCAAAGACTGCTGTTCCTCCTTTCGGCTAAAGAAAAGTATCACCTTTGTATTCCTGAAAGGAAGAGGCTTTTTATATGAGACATATTTAATTGTGATTGTGTGTGTACAATAATTTGATGGATCAATAAACATTATCATCCAGTATCTCCAAATGAAAAAAATATATGTATATATATATATATATATATACATTTATGTTAAGAAGTTAATGGAATGAGGAGCTAAGGATTTATTCACCCAAATGAGGCATTAAAACTTATTAAGATCTTAGAATCTCATACTTAGTTTGTTGCTTACCCACCTTAAGCTTTTCACAAATTACCGAACACTGTAGGGAAGGTAAAAGGTTCAAACCCCCGTGCCCCAGCAGTGACAGATTATAAGGTGGGCTGCTTGAGCCATTTCTAGTGCTACAAAGGGTTAAAGCCCTGATATCAGTTAGTGGCTTGGATATTTGAAGGAGTTATCAGGAGAGGATGCAAAGGTGAGATAGAGGGGGATACATATACCCCCAGTTCCTCAGAGGAGGGACACCACTGAAATGAGCATCCTACTTGCAGGTTTTTGGCTCGCCTAGTCATTGCTGGTTGCAGTCTTCATTAGCATGTGTATGAAACTTTGCATTCACAGGGTAAGGGATTGTGGAATTCTGTGGGGCAGGATTACAAAATGTAAATGTCCTCATTGCCACAATGTCAATGAGGGTGAAAGTAACCCTCATGGTTGCCTGAATGACTACCGTTCATGCATGGATCTTACCCCTTAATGTCCTGGAGTAATTCACTAGTATTCCCTCAAGAAACAAATGAGCAGAGTTGACTGGGGAGGCTTGATGGTTGGCAAGCATGGTAGTAAAAAAAGCACCTAAAATAATTTGAGCTGCAGTGACAAAAAGCGCCTAAAAAATAGTGCTGTTTAAGGAGCTGCCCAGGGCACATGTCTCCAATGTGGTCCATAGACTGCTGTCCATTATGCTCCCCCATCAATATAAAATTAAATATTTTTACTTTAGAAAATATTATCATTACATTTGTGGCACTGCTGCCACATCTGAGGCACTGAACCTTTCCACAAAGGAGAAGCCACATCCAGTAATAACTGACTTCATGCACCAGTGATTAGGTGACCTTGTCAGTGCTGTTTTGTAATGCAACAATACACTGAGGAGTTTAAGTTGAGAACTGCTGCGGTTTGAAATTTCCCAATTCAATGAACCCCCGCCATCCACTGTACTGTGGAAATTGCAGCCAGTGTCCCCATTTATCATGACAAAGATACTGTCATTAGTGGTTTCAGTCACATGCTCAGCTGTTACTCTCTCTGTCTCTATGTGGCACGATCTGTCTGCATTGAGGAGCTCTCTTAGGCTAAATCACCCACGATTCACCAAAACACTGCCAAAAATGATGAACGAATTATAAATTAGTCCTTCTTTTCATGTTTATGAAGCATGTTTAGGACGGTGCAGTGGTAGTGTTGTCGCCTCACAGCAAGAGGTTCTTCAGTTCAATTATCAGCTGAGGTGTCTTCAGTGTGGAGTCTGCATGTCCTCTCTGTGCATTCGTGTGAGTTTCCTCCCACATTACAAAGACATGTGTCTGGAGCCTTTCTCCCCAGGCATCCGCTGAAAATTGGCTTTGCTCCAAGTCAGACTTTCCCGGTTAACAAATGTTTAATAAATAAAAATTTATGTTAAAAAAGACCCAAAAGTGTGAAACAGAAATGACATGTAGTTTATGCAGATACCTTTAGCCTTAAGTAACTTTCTGCAGTCTTCTAGCATGAGCAGTTTCATGCAGAAACTATAATGGATGGAGCTGAGCCTTGTTTTCTATTTTATTTTATTTTAGTCATGAATACTCTATTGCAGGTATTAATTACCAAAACACACAGAAAAACATGGATCATTCTTTTGCATATCAAAACAGTGGAGTCATTTTGAGTTCAGACTTGACTGATATCATATTTAAAGTCTATATAGCAGCAAAGATGTGTATTTAGTAATGAAGATTGCATATTGTGTTTCAATCTGGGCATAAACTACAGAGGCACAGATTTAGACCGCAGATGACTACGCAGCAGTATTTGTACAAACCATCATATGCAAAATAACTGTGGTGAATTTATACTGTTTGGAATTTACTGTAAACAGTCATCCATGCATATTTCACATATCAGGGTGTTTTAAATTAAATGCAGTAGCACAAAGGGTAACAACTTACCTATAGATAAAGTAACTCAGTTCTATGTTCTGTGTTATAGTGCTGTCTCAGCACATACTAAGACAGCACACTATATACACTTTGACATTCTGTGTAAGATCTGAAATATGTAAGGGTTCCAGATCACTACTGACAAACAGGTTATCTGATGTCAGCAGTTCTGCCCTATGAAGTCATGCCACATTGATAGAGACTGACCTTTTTTGATGGGTGTTTTTAATGATTATTAAATAACAACAAATAAAATAAAAAGAAACAATTAAAATATAGAAATAATATATAGCATAATATCAATAAAAATAAAGAGGGAACCTTTTTAAACTTAAATCTTTGGTAATACTGTGACCAGTGTTGATACCTATTTTGATGTAGTTAACTATAATAAAAATCTTATTTTTTTTATATTCTGAGCTGTATCAGACTCTGGTTTAGCTATCTGCTGGTGGTACTGTCTGTGGGATCAGCGTGATCATTACAGATAAAACCTTTAGGTAGGCCTACAGATGTGGCAACCAGGTTTTTCTGGACAAGAACCCTGATAGATATCTACATTGGCTGACAAAAAGGTATTGTAGGGTGTTTTTAACACAAATTACTGTGAGTAGAGAAGTACTGCATTACAGATGTGACCATGGATTACTGAAAGATGATTATTATTTATGTATTTATTTATTTTTAACTACAGGTTTTTCATAGGGGAGTCCTCTGGCTGGGTACACAGGGAGTAGTAATCATGCTGGAACTTGCTTATATCTGTAGTTGCTGCTTGGTCAGATGTGCACAGGATGGTAATAGCACCACCACAGCTGTATCTAGCTTTTCTGGTGTTCTGTGCAGCTCCCCAATCTAGCACCCCCTCAATTCAAAGTTGTGAACCACCTTCAAAAAAGGTCTTCATCTCTGAGTTGAGGAGCAAAAAAAGTTCTTGACTTTAATTTATTTTTATTTATCCTTTTGTTGACAAGATTAGTTCCACTAGGCTAGTAGCCTCTCTTCAGGGAAGACCTGAGGTAGTATTTATACTAATAGGGGAAATTTGGCCAGGGCATCAGGGAATTTCCCTACTCTTTTCGTACGGGGCCACTAATCATTGTAGCACTTCCAGTTTCTGGTCCGAGCATGAAGGCAGGGTGGAAAAACTGGGAAAAGATATGGAGTCACTTCAAAATGAAAAAAAAATGGTATATTCACATGAAGGAAGTGAATCTTTCAGTTTGGAAGGCGAAAAGGACATGAGGAAGAATATAAATATATCTGAGAATCGCAGTGACTAGTTAAAGGTGGACAAACCATTAAAGGAGAGTTTAATAAGAGGTGATGGTGCGAAGGCAGTTGAGCCTTCACAGGAGTCTCATGTGGTGGTGGAAGGAGAAAAAATGGCTACACCAGTGATCGATTCTTTGAATTTTTTCAAGCAAAAACTCTTTGGGGAGGAGGATTCAACACAAGCATGTTGTTACAACCATCCAGTCGGGAGGATTGCTGGATGATTTGTTTATGGATTTGGCAGATGTGAGTGATCCAGAAATTGACAAAGATATTTCCTGGGGTGAAATTATGGACAGAATATAGTGAAAGGATGGTCAGCAAGCTGACTATACAGTAAAGAAGTTGTATGCAGAGATGGTGAAGACAAAAGAGCAGCAAGGAAAAGAAGAGAAGAAAGATTTTACTATTAAGAAAAGTAAGTATTATAAAGTGAGAATAGAAAAAAAAAACGGAATACTGAACTGGACAGATGCAAGGTATGGGATGAAATAATTATACCCCTGGGAACTAAAGCAAGTGAGGTAAGAGCTTTTATTTATATAAATAAAGAAACTTACTGTAACATCATTTTTGAATCTGGACAGTTGATGGAAAAGTTTATAGGAGAATATGATAAAAAGAAAGACTGTTTCTCTTGTAATCAGTAGTTTTTAAAGATTGTTTTCAGAGAAACAAGAAAAACGATTCATATACAATTTAGAAATGAAGTAAAGAAAGAGACATTAAAAGGACATTTATTGAAAACATGCAAAGATGTATTAGAAGTTTCAAAAGTATATGATAAAAGAGGTTTATGGAGTGGGAGGTGTGTGGGACTGTTTTGTGATATTGAATGTAGAAAATGAAAAACATTGTGCACATTCCTAGTATTATAAATATGGAGGGGATAAAGGTATGTGACATGTTTAGGTCAATCAAAACTCATTTTCTTTGTGGTAAGTCTGATCATTTGATTAACAATTGTGAAAAGAGATGTTATATATGTAAAATTTTGGCAGTAAATATTAATAGTTTAAAAAGTTTAGTAAGGAGGATAAGCATTATTAGAGTAGTATAAACAGCAGGATAGTCACATTATTCTAGAGGATTCTAGATTCTTACCCAAAGAAGAAATATATCAAACTGAAATGTGGGGGGATATAGGAAGAGAGACTTGTTCAGGGAAAATTGTTTTGTATAAGGATATGATAAAAGTTCTAGATTTTTTTTGGCTATACTGGGTAGAATTTCCATCACTGATAGATGGACTAATCAAGTTTTGAAAATTATCTGAATTTTTGCTTATGTGACGAAACAAGAGAGAGAAGAGATATTTAAAATTTTAATTCAATATGTTGCCATAAATAAGGAGATAATTGTGGTAGGTGATTTTAGCTGTAACGTAAGACATCGGAGGAAGAGAACGATTGTGATGTTAAAAAAGTACTAGACATTATAAAATGTGGGCAGTTGAGAATCTGGGATAAAAGCACATGGACAGGATTATTAATATTAGAAGAAAGTGTTTTGGCAACAGCTTTTTTTTGACCACAGAGGTATTTGGATTTCGTTAAAAAGGAATGATGAACATTTAAAATAGGCATAGGGATTAAAAGAATACATGAAGTTAAATGGGAACAGATAAGAAAAGGTCACATTTTAGAACTGTGGCAAGATCATGCAGAGATGAGAGATTTTTATAAGGACTGGTCAGAATGGTGGTCGTGTTTTAAACAAAAGTATACAAAATGTTATATGCAATTTAACAAGCAAAAAGGAGGGAAGAAAAAACTAAGTATATATTATTTATTTATAATATATTATATATATATATTAAATAATGAGACATTTAATAGTCTGGAAAGGAATGATCAAGCTTTTTTGTTAAGCAGGAATAAGTTTATCAACACCTGCACCAACTGGAAAGGCCACAGAAATACCTCACAAAGAGAATCCATGGCCTCCAACACCTGTCCTATGTGGACAGGCTTAAATCACTATCACTCTGCTCGGCATCTACAGATTGCTCAGAGGTGATCTGTGTCTTGCCTACAAGGCAATCTTAGTCCCTGCACTACTAGACATGCTCCATATCTGTAAGTCTAACTCCTTGCACATTACTAGCTTGAAAGGCCTGAATCTAATATATGACATCAACAGAACCTGCTGGAGAGACAGGTTTGTCTCCCAAAGTCTGTCCCATCTCTGGAATAGACTTCCCATACACGTCAAACAGAGTACCTCGCTGACCCTCTTCAAGAGCAACCTTGATGAGTGGATGGGAAACCACAAATTTGTCTCAGGGGTTCCACCTGTGTCCCTCACTGACAGGGGTGACAAATGCAGACAGAGGTTTCTTTTTGGGGATAAACTCTTGGCTAAGCTTGTAACAGCCCCAGGGCCATTAGCCTAGTAACATCTTTTGATCCTATGATCCTTTGATCCTATGATGTGAATAAAGCTAAGATAAAGCATTTATTGTATAAGCAGAGATATTTTCTGCATTGTGAAAAAAGAAGAAATAATGCTGGATACAAATGGTATAACGTATAATACACGGGAGAAAATTATGGGGATAATAGAAAAGTATAAAAATAATTATTTAAAGGAGAAAGTACACAAACCTATAATGAATGGAAAATAGTTTCTGTTCTAGAACAAGATAGTAAGGATATGGAAAAAAATATTGTAATGGAGAAATTAGAAAATGTTTTAAAATTAGTTGATTTGGAGTCAGCAACTGGTCCGGATGGGATAGACTACATAATGTATAAAAATATAACAAGATCACAAAAAGGATAGTTTTAATGGTGTTAAATGAGTGGTTAAATAAGGTATTTTGTTATCAAGAGTTATGTAGTGGAGTGATAACATGTATATGGAAAAAAATTTGCAAAGAGGAAATTCAGAATTAGAGACCAATAGTTTTGATTAATATGGATTATAAGATATTTATGAAGATATTACAGAAAATGGTGGAAACATAATAAATAAAGTTATAAATAAGAACATATGTGGTATAAAAGGAAAAAGTGCACAAGAGTTGCGTTTCGTTATTCAGGAATTTTAAATGGTGTTTTATATAAAAATAATCAAGTCAGAATTATGGTAGGTGAAGTAAGTAAAGCCCTCAGAGGTGACCTCTGTCTGGCATACAAAGCAATCTCAGACCCCGTCTTGATGGAACTGCTGAATATCCACAAGTGAAGCTCTACTCTAGTATCCCACATGCACGACCTCAACCTGGTCTGTGACATCAATAGGACTTGTTGGCAGGACATAGTTGTGTCCCAGAGACTCCCCCATCTGTGGAATAGACTACCTCTGCATGTCAAGCAGAGTACCTCATTATCCCTTTTTAAGTGCAACTTGGATAACTGGATGGGAAACCAAAGATACATTCCTGGGATTCCATCTGAGTCCCTGCTGAACAGGGGCTTTGGGTGCTGATTTGTCTAAACATGGGCTTAACTCTTGATCTAGGCTTATAAGGGCCTCAGAGCCAATAGCCTAGTAATGTCCTATGATCCTATGATTCTATTCAGCACAATATGTTAATGGGAATACTGAAGTGATATGGGGAATAAGATTGTAAGGGTAAGCATGACAGCTTATAAATGTAATGCATTAAGGGCTTTGGTTAATGGTTGGTTAAGCAAGGAAATAGTGCTTTGAAAGGGTATAAGACAAGGATGTCCCTTGAGTAGTCTAATATTTTCTTTAGTAATGAATGTGATATCTACATTTATCAATAAAAAAATGGCAAAGATGAGTTAGGTATCTAATGAGGGAGTAGTATAGTAGTACCAGTTTTACTATCATATGCCAATGATTTCATAATTGCTGCAAAAATAGTTTAGGAATGAGTAGAATATTAAAGGGTTTGCAAGATTATTTAAATGTAATAGGTTTAAGAATAAATAAACAGAAGAGCCAAGGGTTAGGTTTTGATGGCATGTTGGGAGGTGTTACATTTAACTTAACAAATATAAAAGTTCCTGGGATTTGGTTTGGAAAACAAGAAAATAATTACAGATATTGAAAGAAAAAAATGAAAAGATGAATGATATGTTTATGTTTTGGAAAATGTTTAAATTGTCCTTTAAAAGAAAATGTATTTGATTAATTCTACTCTTTTAGCAAGCATCTCATATCTGGCAAATGTCTTTAGCATGCCTGTTTTGTTCAAGAAGGACGTTTATACTATCATGTTTTCATTTATTTTGGGTTCTAGATTAAACCCAGTAAAGAGTGATGTATTATATGTTAATGGGGAACAAGGGGGGTTGGAATTGACTAATCCTACAGTCTATGTTGAATCATGGCATTTATTTAAAATTTTACAATGTTTAAAGCATAATGATGACTTGTTACGAACACAAATATTGAATCTAAGCATAAAGAGGAATGATCATATATTTGGAATAATAAAAGAAAGAGGGTAAGGACCAATTATGAAATAAATAATTACCAAGAGTCAATTTTTGCATGGAAAATCAAACTTGATGGAATAGAAAATGATAGAAGAAAATGGTACAATAATCTTATTAATAAATATGTTTGTGTATTTCCATGGAGAGAATTAACTAATTAAAATTTCAGCAATACAAGCTAGAATGTCAATATGTAAAGAGATGGTTGAATGTTAAGACTTTCTATTGAGACTTAATATTCAAATTCTTCCTGTGAAGGCAAATATATCATAATAAGATGAAAAAGGATATCATTTGTCTTTATTGTAAAGAATTTGAAATTAGTGGGCGTGTCTTTCTAGGATGTAGATGAAGCAGAATTTTTATGGAAAACGTTAATTGATAAGAAATGTTTGGAAGGAACTGAAATGTAAGTGAATTGAATGTGTATATGATTGAGTGTGGTTATTATATAGGAAAAGGTGAAAAGTATGTAACAAACATTGATAAAAATATTTTTCATAACCTGGTTAATTTGGAATTAAAGAGTTAATGAACTTTTATTTAATGAAAAATGGGATTTGACAATGGTGTTAAAGAAAATAAAATTTTGGTTATGGAAAATTGAATGGGGATCTCATAGCTAAAAGTATTTTTCTTTTTATTGTTTATTGATAAGATTGTAAGAAAGTTACTTTTGTAAATACTGTATATATTATAAGTATATATATATATAAGTTTCTTGTAAATTTCTGTATATTTTTATAAATAATGTACCCCAACTCTTTTTGATAGGTGCCTTGGGAGACTTTGCATCCACATGAGTTACCATGAACTCAAGCAGATGGGGCTTTTGTTTAACACCTCATCTGAAGGACTATCTGCACTGCTATAGTTACTGTGAAGTGCAAGATGAGTCATGTTCCTTCGAGGAAAGCACAATATCTCTGGTTTCTGAATAGTAGCTTCCAAACTTCCCTTCTACACATCTTATCCAAAGCGAAGGAAAAGACTGTCTTCCTCCAACTGACTGACTGTATCACCACATAAAGCCATCTCATTAGGAATCAGCAAGACTTTAGCCCTGGCTGTGACACTATAATGGCTGTTCCCCTCTTATTACTGCCTTCCTAAAATGAATGAATGGTGTACAATTTTTTTCCACTGCAGTAGTCTTTGGAGCTTCAAAAGGCACTTCTTAGGAACCCTCCTCTTCATTAAAAAAAAAAACTCAACAGCAGGACCTACTCAGTAATGATCTTACTGTTTTTCAAGATCTATCTTTCCAAAAAGGACTTTGCATCTGTGTCTGCATAATTAATATGTTACTACTGTCTTCTGCCCATAATGAGTTCATCTAATTTATTTCCTTGGTCTGCAGATCTTTTCTAAATTAATATGCTTGCTAGTGACACAAATTGTCTTGAAATCATTGGTTTAATTGGCTGCTTAATTTTAATTGCTAGAGCTCATATATAGAACTCAGTTCTACCAAGATGTAAGCTGATCTGATCACAGGTCAGCCATCTTCTCTGTCAAGTCTAGTGGTGCCACCCTACTATGAAATGAAACCATCTTTATGAACTTCTCTAAACATACTTCAGCTTGTAGAAGACCTACACAAAATTCCCTATAATGCCTTGCAAATGGACCCAGCTGAGATGGCTGCCACATTCACCTCTATCGTTTTCCAGCACCTAAATATCTGGATAAAAAAGTCAGTGCCTGTCCGACCTAAGTACAATGGTAAACTCAGGAGTAAATCTCTCTAGTGAAAAGCCCTTAATAATAAACTGTATTACAGAAGATAGAAAATGATGAAAAGTTACATTATAAGAAATCCCCATCCCCTTATCTCATGGCAACACTGAAAATCCCCACCTCTTTATTTCAGGGTCACTCTGAAACATTCCATCCCCTTATCCCAGGGTCACACTGAAACATCCCCATGCCCTTATCTCAGGGCCACACTGAAACATTCCCATCCCCTTATTGCAGTGCCACAATGAAACATCCCTATCTGCTTATCTCAGGGCCACATTGAAACTTCTCCAACCCCTTATCTCGGGACCACATTGAAACATTCCCACCCCCTTATCTCAGGGTGACACTGAAACATTCCCATCTCCTTATCTCAGGACCACACTGAAACATTCCCATCCCCTTATCTCAGGGCCACACTGAAACATCCCCATCCCCTTATCCCATGGTCACACTGAAACATCCCCATCCCCTTATCTCAGAGCCACACTGAAACATTCCCACCCCCTTATTGCAGTGCCACAATGAAACATCCCTTATCTGCTTATCTTAGGGCCACATTGAAACATCCCCATTCCCTTATCACAGGGCCACACTGAAACAATTTCATCCCCTTATCTCAGGGTGACACTGAAACATTCCTATCCCCTTATCTCAGGACCACACTGAAACATCCCCATCCCCTTATTCCAGGATCACACTGAAACATCCTCATCCCCTTATCTCAGGGCAACACTGAAGCATTCCCATCCCCTTATTTCAGGGCCACGCTGCTTGGTAGTAACTTGATTAAAGTGTAGCTATCATTCTAAGTCTTTTGCATTAAGCACTTGGGCTTCAGACCAGTTGTTTTACATTAAGAAGTTTTGTGGCCTGCACTGTGGTGGCAGGACAGGTAGCTTACATCCTTCTAAGTTGGGAACTGCTGATTGAGGGCTCAGTGTCTGTTATTCTAAAAGTGTATTAGTTCTAGTTTAAGCACTTGGGCTTCAGGCCAGTTATTTTACATTAAGAAGGTTCATGATCTGCACTCTTGTGGGAGGAGAGGCTGGACTCTGCCCTTCTGAGCTGGGAATTTCTGGTTAAAGGCTTATAGTGCCTGCATATTTGAACTGTTTCTTACTGAAATTGGTACACCTTGTTTGCTGTAGCATAGACTAGATCCAGGCCTGCTGAATCTAGCTTTGTTTGTATGCTTGTTGTTTGTTTGCTTGTTATTTCCCTGAAATGCTAATTCCACCTAAAACGCGGCTTTTCAGCGCTTCTGTGGATCCCTAGTGATATCTGCATTGCTTACTGTACTTATTTCCTTGTTTCACTTGAAAGAAAGTTACTGTTTGTCATTTTTGCATTTAAGTTACCTGGCACTTGCTCACTAAAGCAATTATATAAGTCAGCACAAAAAAATTAAAAGTACTACACCCTCACAAACTCCCCTTGAGTACCTTGCTCCCCATTGGCCATTTTTTTTCAATTATAAAGGAATTTCCAATACTATTCTAGCATGTCCAAAGGTCAGTTGTCAATCTCCTTTCCGGTCCAGCGGGTGAATCTGGGAATCTTGAGGCAATGTTACAACTGCCTCATGTACACAGACAACCCTCTCCTCCTCCCAACAAATTCCAACACATGTGAGAGATGCAACCATATAGCCAAACTGGTGGCTAAGCTCTCTCAACTCAGTACTGGTGTAACCAGTCAGGAGGAGAAGGAAACCACACTCACTACAATTCCAGTTTCACATAGACCTACCACGACAGCAAACCAAACACATAAACACACAAAAACATACTCGGAGGCTCTAAATAAAAATCTGCCTAAGCAGCAGAGACCTCCAAAGCAAACACCCAAGCAACCTCTACCCCAAAACAAAACATGTGCAACACATAGCTCACAAAGCCAGTGTGCCGAACAGTCACAGCCCTTAAGGCTAAACAACACACCTGATACACTTGTAATAGGTGACTCTATCGTCAGGCACACTGACGTCCCGCTCACCAGGCTGAACAAGGAGAAGGTCATGGTGAGCTGCCTGTCGGGCGCTAGGATCCGCCACATAACACAAGCACTCAGGTCACTCCAAGGCAAGTACAAATATGACTCAGTCATTGTCCATGCTGGTGTGAATGACCTGAGATGCACCTCCCTGGACTACATGAAAAGAGACATAGAGGAGCTCTCTGAGCATGTAGCCCAGGCCAGTATAACCCTGACCTTGAGTAGCATCTTACCCTCACCAAGAATGATGCCATAATATGAAGACAAGATGATCAATTTCAACAATTGGCTTAAGTACTGGTGGCATTCAAAGGGGATCCAATGCCTGTCAGCCTGGGATGACATGCTCAACAAGCTACGATGCTTCGCTAGGGACGGCTTGCACCTGTCACCCCTGGGCTTTCGGATATTGGCAAAGGCTCTTGCTACCCCCATAGTGCCTTTTTTAGGCAAGGCTCAAAAGACAAACCCACCTCCATAGGTATCACAAGGGATAAGAAACTAAGAGTAATGCTACTCAACGCCAGAAGTCTAAACCTCAAGATGCATGCACTCGAAACTCTCCTTAGCATGGAGAATATCGATATCTGTGCAGTAACAGAAACCTGGTTCAAGGCTCCTGAGAGCACCCTAGCACTACCAGGTTATACTTCATACCATGCATTTTGGCCCCAAAACTTGGACCGAACCACAAAAGGAGGGGGAGTATCAATATTCGTCAAAGATACCCACACCTCCAGGTTGGTGGCACAGCATGAAGTATCAGAGACTATCCATGTGCAACTAACAGTGGGTAAAACTGCCTTCCAGTTTATAGCCTGCTACAGACCACCCTCCCAAACCCAGGAACTCCACTCGGCCTTCCTGAGAACACTAGAAAATATGAAGGTCTCTCCAAATACCATTATATTGGGCGACTTCAACTACCCAAACATAGACTGGGAGCATTACTCTAGCTCCAACACCCTAGCCCAAAGGTTCCTAGAATTTATAAACTCAAATGCTATGGGACAACTTGTTACCACTCCCACAAGAGGGGAAAACATACTGGACCTGATCATCACCAACATGGGGACTCTGTGCTCCAGACCAGAAGTGTATCCCTCACTGGTAAGATCAGACCATAAACTAATCTCACTGGATATTCACATCTCGACCCCACCCCCTGCCCAGAAAACCACAGTGAAAAACTTCTCTAAAGCAAATTTCACACTCCTCAAAACTAAGGTGGAATCCTTCAAAGCCCCCGGGCCTGTGGAAAATATGGTCCAGACCGCAGAATCCTTTATAAACGCATTCTATGAGCACCTTCAGGAATGCATGGATCATGCAATCCCAAATAATACCAAGACCCAATCCTCCAAAGGCAGACGTCCTGTCTGGTGGACCCTAGCCATAAACAAACTATACAATAGAAGGAGGAAGCTACTACATGATAGAGCAAAATCCCAAAAAGGGAAGGCATCTCTGATCCGTATTAGCAAAAAACTATGGGCACTCTTAAAATCGTCTAAGGCCAGCTTCAAGAGAAAAATTGCACAGGACACTAAGGATAATCACAAGGCTTTCTTTAGTTATGTTAGGAACCTGGGTGGGAATTCCCAGATATGCTCAGAATTAGTCCAAAATGACAAAAAATACACCAAACCCACAGACATTGCCAACATCCTAGCTGACGGGTTCAGCAAACTCCCCACCAAAGGGCAAATATCTATCCCAGCAGAGTGCTGCCCCTGACATCTCAGATGCTCAGGTAAGAGCCGCCTCTCCAAAGCAAAAACACAGCATCAATGGGACCAGATGGTGTCCCGGCTGCGCCCTACATGAACTCCAAGAAGAGCTAAACCCAAACATAAAACTACTGTTCAATCTCAGCCTTACTACAGGATATGTACCCAAAGAGTGGCGTACAGCAACAGTGGTCCCTCTCCACAAAGGTGGTGCCTCAACGGATCCTGGAAACTATCGCCCCATAAGCCTGACTAGCTTGGTCTGCAAAGCTATGGAAAGGATCATCATGGACCTCATAAATAAAGATATTGGGGACCTACAGACACTGGATCCTACCCAGTTCAGCTTTGTTAAGGGCAGATCCTGCCTCTTAAACCTGGTCGATTTCTTTGAAACAGTCACCAAGGCCATTGACGAGGGTCCACACAGCCTACCTGGACCTCACAAAAGCCTTCGATACAATACCCCACTCGGGCATTATAGATAAGCTCACCAGCTTAAATATAAACCCCTATGTCACTAGATGGGTTGCAAACTGGCTCAAGGACAGAACCCACATGGTTATAATTGCTGGAGCCATGTCAGACTCCAAACCAGTTACAAGTGGCGTCCCACAAGGCTCAGTCTTGGGACCTCTCTTGTTCGGTATATATTTCTCGGAGGTACAGGCCAACACGGAAGGACTGTGCCTGACCAAGTTCACAGATGACTGCAAACTGGGTGTCATAATAGACTCTCCAGCTGACACAAGCATCCTCCAAAAGGGCCTCATAGAAACAGACAACTGGTGCCAGAGCTATGGCCTCAAGCTAAACGCCAAAAGGTGTGTAGTCATCCCCTATGGCAAAAACAAAGTGCCCACAAATTACCACATAGGTGGTAATCCATTAAGTACAGAAGAAGTAATTAGGGACCTGGGGACCCAAGTTGATAGCAATCTCTCATTTGACAGCCACATGGCCAAAGTGGTTAGAAAAACATTTTATATAGCCCACCTAATCATGAAGGGATTCACATTTAGATCAGGGGAGGTCATCATGCCTCTTTACTCATCCCTCATCAGGCCCATAATTGAGTACAATGCCCCTTTTGGGATGTACCTTACCAGACACCTGCAGCAACTGGAAAGACCCCAAAAGTACCTCACCAAGAGGATCAAAGGGCTCAAACAGATGCCATATGCTGCCCGGTTAAAGAAACTCCAGCATTACACAGTGGCATACTGCCTGCTCAGGGGCAATCTATGCCTGAAGTATAAACCCATGTCCAACCCGGAATTAATGGACATGCTGCACCACAGACAATCCAAATCCCATCGAGCTACGCGCTTGAGAGACTTGAACCTCAGCACTGAAATAAATAGGACATGCTGGAGGGACAGATTCATAACCCAGAGGCTCCCTTTACTCTGGAATAAAATCCCAGTCCAGGTTAGGCAGAGTCCCTCATTGACTCTCTTCAAGAGGAATCTTGATGAGTGGATGGGAGATCGTAGGTTTACCCCAGGTATCACGTCTGTGTCACTGTTAGACAGAGGCACAGTATACTAACCTCGCAAAAGGGCATAGCAAAATTAATTTAAAATGGGTGGCGAAAGCTAAACACACTCTGGCTAGGCTTATAAATGCCCTAGTATGAACCTATGAACCTTATTCTAGTGCCACAGTGAAACATCCCCATCTGCTTATCTCAGGGCCACATTGAAACATCCCCATCCCCTTATCACAGGGCCACACTGAAACATTCACATCCCCTTATTGCAGTGCCACAATGAAACATCCCCATCCCCTTATCTCAGGGCCACACTGAAACATGCCAGCAAGGAACTTAAGAGTACTATTTGAAAATGTAAAACAGTATTACAGCTTAAGGTTGCAAAAGATACCAAAGTAAACTATAATTTTGTCTTCAGTTATGTCAGGAAATTAAGGAATAAGTCCAACAATGTGCTGAACTCATCTATAATGATGTCACATATTCCAATCCATAGGATATAGTCTATATATTTGCAGAGAAATTTAGTGCTAACTTTGCACCACCTAACTCTATTGTTGCCCCCAGATTTAGTTTCACATGAAATTACCTTGGAAAAAGTCTTAATATTCCCTATCAAAAACTAAATATAATACTTCCATGAGACTAGACAGTGTATCAAAATTCATTATTATCAAAGCCATGTATGTACTAACTGAGCCTCTACTTAAACTTTGCCATGTCAGCCTATCAACAGGGTTTGCGCCTGATGCCTGGACAATAGCTACTGTGGCTTCTCTACACATAGGTGGCCCTTCTACAGATCCAGGCCATTATAGGCCCATCAGTCTCACCAATTTATATGCAAAGCCATGGAATGTATTGGAGCAAAATTCATTTATGCACACACAGGCTACTTAGCAGACCTAGAACACAGTCAGTTAGGTTTTGTGAAGGGTAGCTCCTGTCTCCTAAATCTAGTAGACTTCTTTGGAAAGGTTACATAGGTTATGGGCAGTGGTCACTCAGTGCATAGTGGAAATCTGGAAAGGTATAAACAAGAAATATGGATATGGGAAAGAACGAGATATCTGACGTGGTGCAATATTTATGTATGAGAAAGCCAAATTAATTAATACAAAAAAGCAGCTCCAAAGATACTTGAAGAGAAATATGACCATAGACACCCAGATATGTAAAATTTCACAATACAAGAAATAAGATCAAAGAGGGACTGTAGAACAGAATATTAGGAAAGTAGAAGTTAAAAAATGGAAGCTGAAGTTACGGAATACCTGTGAAGTAAAGGATTTAGTGCAGAAAGTCTAACAGGTTATGTCACAGCAAGATGGAACAATGAGTCTCCCAAGTAAGGAGAAACAAGAGGAGCAGTAGACATCTGAAGAAGAAATATAGACATGGGAAAGAAAAAGAGATTTAATATGGTGCAATATTTATGCAAAGGGGAAAGCAAAACTAATCAATACAAAAAAAGCAACACGAAAGATATTTGAAGAGAAATACAGGAAAAGGCATCCGGATATGGAAAATTTTAGAATACAAAAAAAAAATAAAAGAATAAGAAAATAAGTGGAAAAATAGGAAAGAGGATTAGTAATGGAGACATTAAAGAAATAGAAACTGAATTATGGATTACCTGCGAAATCAAGGATTTAGTGTAGAAGGTCTAATTATGATAACATGATAGAATAATGAACCCCCAAATTATGGAGAAAGCAGTGGAACAGGAAGAATCTGATCAGTTTCCACATGAAGATACTTTGGAGCCTTAAGAAGGAAACCAGTACAAATGTTTAGCTGGAGTTGCACAGCAAGAGAAGGAAAAGGAAATCGTGGCAACCCTGACGTAGTCAATGTTGTGATGTGATAGGCCACTGAGTTCCCATAGCATCTCTGACGTAGTCAATGCTTTGGCGTGATAGGCCACGGAGTTCCCATATGACAGAGCAATGCATGAAACTGGATGAAACTGAAGAGAATATGACACAGGAAGATGTTTTGGAACTTTCTGTAGACTGACTGTCAGAAACGGAGAACAAACAATGTACCCTTAGTTTAGAAGAAAATGATAATTGAAGAATTACTTGATTTAATAAAGATGGATAAATATATTAAGATCACTGAAAGAGATAGACTAAAGAAAGTCAATAATACCCAAAATGTTAGCAGTTTGATAAAACAAATGAACACAGTAATCAGGACTGTTCACATAAATTCAGGTGATAGAACAGAAATAAATAGTATATATCACTGTGCGGCTAAATTAGCAACAGATAAAGTCTTACCACAAAGGCATAGGGCAGTAAGGGAAAGGAAGAGAATAAATCAAATTCCATCATGGAAGTATTGAATAGAAAAAACTTTAAAGCAATTAAGACAAGAGGTGTCACTGTTAGAAGAGTACAGAAGAGGGAACAGATCAATAAAAATACTCAGAGAGACATGATAAAAGAAACACACAGTATCAGAGCACACCAGGATCTATCACACAGTATTGCAAATAATAAACTAAATATATCAGCACAGACAGAGAAATATAAAGGAAAAGTATAAAATAAGCAAGTTACTGATTATACAAAACAGATTTATAGAGAATTGAGCAACAAGGCAAAAGGAACAGAAACACCAATAAAAAATGAAATAAGACAAATTTTAGGGAAATATCTATGAAGATCATGTGGACATAACAAAGATGCTGAATGGATAGAAAAAGTAAAAAAAAGAATAAGACCTTCAAATGCACAGGATATGAAATGGGGTGAGGTAATGGCCAGAGAACTTGAAACAACATTAAGAAAAGCTCCTAAATAGAAAACCCCAGGCTCAGATGCAGTATATAACTTCTGGCTACAAGTATTAATATCTTGACATGAAGATTAAACCACGAGTAAGCACTCTTTATTTGTGCACCCCAAACAGATGCCGTCCTCCTTTATTGTGAATCTGCAAGATATCCTAAAAACTATAGACCAATAACCTGCCTTCCAATGATATATAAACTATACACTGGGATTGATGCTGACAGAGTTTATAGTCATTTAGAAGAAAACTCAGTCATAGTAATAGAACAAAAGGATAATAAAAGAAAGTCATATGGAACAATTGATCATTTGTTGTTAAATAAAGTCATAATGGAGAAATGTAAAATGGGGAAGAACCTAAGCATGGCATGGATAGACTACAAAAAAAAGCATTTGACAGCATCCCACGTTCATGGATAAAAGAGTACTTACAGATGTATAAGATACACCCCACATTGAATGATCACATTGCAGTGACCATGAAACAGTTGCAAACCATTTTGCAGTTAAACCAGAATAAAGGAGAAATTATGATCCCTGGGATAAAAAAGCTGTAATTTTGTCTTGATCTTAATACGCTAGGTTGTCTACTTAATAGGTTAGGTCATAGCCACAATTTTTCTCCCAGAAAATAAAAAAGTGTAAAGACTTCTCATCTTTTTGTGGATAATTTAAAACTGCACAGTTCATCAGATGGGGAACTTAAAGCACAACTGCAAGTGGTCAAAACTTTCTCAGGTGATACAACAATGTCATTTGGACTTGATAAATGATCAAAAGCAACCTTTAATGCAAGAAAGCTGCAGGACCAAGAAAATATCAGTCTGGGACAGGAATGTGAAATAAAAGAACTTGAGCAAGAGGGAGTGTATAAATATTTGTAAATGATGAAAGAACAATAAAACATGAACAAATGCAAATACAACATAGTAAGGAATATTTTAGAAGACTAAAATTAATACTTAAAATAGATCTGACATCTAGAAACAAAGTCTATGCTATAAACCAATTTGTTCTTCCTGTTGTAACTTACAGTTTTGGGGTGACTGACTGGCCCCAGAAGGAACTGGATCAGTTGGACAGGAAAACAAGAAAAATGCTTCATGCTTATCAAATTATTTATAAAAAAGCAGTCTATAACAAGATTATACATTCCCTGTTCTGAAGGAGGTATGGGCCTCCTTGAAATTGATTACATATATATAGATGTGCAGACAAAGGACTTCATGCATACTTGCTGACCTCAGAAGTTTCAAACACAGAGAAAGTTTTAAAACATGAGGACAACAAGTCTAAGATGATTTCCATTCTTAGTTTAGTCGAAGCATATCAGTGTCAAGCAGAAATGGAAATCAAACCAGAAGCAGATGAAAATCAGAAAGCAACTGAATGTACCAAAACAAAAGAAAGAATATAAGAAGCATCAAATGGGAGATGTGGAAAGGCATAAATATAGTTGCATGTACAAAAAAACTCCTGGAACAACTCCATGTCAATCAGGCTCTGATGACGGAATGGTTATGGATAGGTGAACTTAAACCAAACGATGAAAGGTACATTAGCATCCCAGAAGAGTGGACTATGTACACATTGGTTTAGAAAGTCCATGGAACATGTAGGAGAATCAGACAAATGCAGGTTCTGTAAAATGGATCTGGAAACAATCACACATCTTGTTGCTGGGTTTGATACACTAATGCCAGAGGGCATGTATACTGAAAGACATAATTATGTGGCAAGATTGTTGCATTGGGGATTGGGCAAACATTACAACACTGAAGTAGCTGAGAAGCATTAGAAACATGAGCAGCAAAGCATTATAGAAAATGATGAAGTTTATATTACATGGAACCCCTTATTACTAACAGTTCAAAAAATAGATGCAACAAAACCAGATATAGTTGTCCACAAAAATAAGAAAAAAGTAGCAATAATCATTGGAACTGATACACCCAGTGATTAAAAAGTAAAAAAATACCAGGATTTGCAGGCAGAAACAATGGCAATGTTGAAGAAGGATACCCAGACAGTTTCAATAGTAGTAGGAGCATTAGTTCTCATAAAAAAGAATTTGCAGTCATATTTAGATATGCTACCAATAAATGGCACTCTATATGAATTGCAGGAGTCATTTCTGGGCATATTGCAGGTGCTGGGAAGAGCACTTCTGGCTAACATCAAAGACTGAAACAATACTGATTTCATGGACTTCATAGCCTGACTTGGTAATGAGATCCATTCCCGTCATGGTATTAAAAACCCAAAAGACTTGGAAGTAATCAGACTGATGTAAATTAGCCCCTTGTTCAACCATATTACTTACTGCATAACAACTTACCATATCACAGTATTAATAAAGTTAATTTTCAACATTACCATCAAATACATAGACTAATATTTTTAAGTTTTTTTCTGTATACTGCATGGTTCAGTAATGTTAAAAACTGAAATCAAATCCAAATACAAAAGTTCACAGTGGTTTCTGCCACTGTTAACTCACTGCTTCAGTTAAACACTGGACAGCACAATAACAGCAAAAGTTTTATTTTATGCAAAATATGTAGATAATAGAATGTATATAAAATAAGAGTTATTTTATAATGCAAATGTTTTTTAACATAGAAAAGCATCTAAATTATATTCTATATTTTAATTCAAACTGCAAGTTGATAGTTTCAAGTCCTTTTCTGGTTATGGTTTGTAAACAATATATCACTCAAATCCCATCAAGATTTGTAAAGGCTGAAACAATATTTAAACCTGGTATAGTGGTAAAAGATTCCTTCTAGTGCAGACAGTCCCATGTGCTTTTTGCAGACACAACTGACAAACCTGTGAATGCTGCAGTTGAGAAACTTGTGACTTGTGCTTATGCCTGTGGTGACTAACAAAAACTGAAGACTCCTTACCTGTATGTGCTGCGACAAAAGGTCTTTTCCTCTTTCAAACTGTTTCAAACTGCTTGTTACATTTGTAGTAAACAGTCACTACAGTTTCTACCACACAGAGAGCACTTCAATAAATGCCGGTATGTACTGAGGAGCTATCGGCTGATCGTACACCCTAACACCTCACCCCACCTTGGTTAAGCTACCACTAATGCCTGATAGTTAACAGAGGCTTTAAAGTCATACACTTATGAAATTTAATGTTTTCAGATTGTGTGTGATTGAGCAAATATTGTTATACAGCTTCATAGGTTCATACTAGACTGCGATCTGATAGATCATTTATAGCCTAGCCTTAAGATCATAGTTCATCATTGCCCTACAACAAAAAGTAACTACTAGCCAGTTTCTTCCCATTCCAGTGAGAATTTGAGGGGTCAGACTTGAGTAAATTTACAGTTTCCTTTGTATTCATTCATCTTGCATTTGAAGTGAATCAGGGAGCTACTATGTTTTACATTTAAGGGACATCTGTACCACAAAAAATGGATGCTTGAAGAGAGATAACATTCTCATATACATGTTTTGTTCATGCAGGTATTTAAAGTATTATTTTGTGGATGTGTAGGAGGGTGGATCTTTTGAGGCTTTTTATGCAGAGTTAAGGTCCCCCACGAAAGGCCTGAATGAAACTAAGAGGAAAGAAAGTGTTTTAAGGTGGAAGAAATAATCTTGCTTTTCTTTGTGAAGAAACACTGCAGTCTTTTGAGCTAAATCATACATTTAGACAAGTACAGACTGAAAAGACCTTTATATTCTATTAAGTACAGAGAGATAATAACTTCCCCTTGACCTATAAGATTCTAACCACCCAAGTTTAATTAGAGGCTTGGGTGACTGGTGGAGTGGCAGGGGAGGCCTAAAGCTAGAACTAAATTTAAGCGCTGATATGGCTGTGTCCTGTAGGGATGAGTTTGTATTGCTGTTACACATTAACTGCTGTGTATTGCTTTAACATTTCTGACAATAGTTATAAACACATTGTGGTTGCCCTTTAAATAGGTGGCAATTTTCAGTTTGTACTTATCTGTGAAGTATTTAATTTTGCTTCTGTATTCTTTGTTTACCTTTGCTATCTCAAGTTAAGATGCTGATGTAATTTGTTTATTTTTATGGACAATACATTTTTTTCATTGTATTATATAATTTATATATATTAGGATTCCCCCAAAGTGATTTATTCCTGAATTTAACACTGTACTTGTGTCTGATGGAGACTGATGCCTCAGTATATGCTTTGGCATAGAAACTATCTGTGACTGTAGCAGTAGGCGAGGAAGGGTCATCAGGTCATTAGCTATGTAATTGGTTTCTACTTGAATAACCTCTAAAGAGAAAAGGGCTTGATAGTGATCAGGTTTAACCATAACAGTGAGTATTACTTAGTGGACATTGAAACTGACCAGTGATGGAGCAATCACAGGGATACGGATTAGTGGGCTTGGGACTTGACCCACTATTTTTGAGCCCCTAGCTGGGATGTAAACTAGCTGATCTAAGGAACTAGTGTTTAGGAAATCTAGGAATCATTGTGCATAATTATTTATGGTAGTGTTGGTAACCCAGGTAGTGGAAGGATAGTTAAAATCCCTTAGGAGAAAACTATTTGGTCCTTTGTGGAGTATCTCCAGTTTAAGATATGCTTTGTGTGCCTTAGGTGATGGGGGGTATGGCAGTTGACTATGATATGGACTTTCATGGATGGTTATTAGGATATGGACAAGCTCAAGGTTATTGTCTTACCTTATGAGTCTTGACATGATATGGCTTCTTGAGTGGTAGGCATTGAAACCCAACTCTAAGAGCATGCTATCACTCTTTCAGTAACAGATATTTGTATTTTTAAGGGTAAGGACAGGAAGGTCTGTAAGGAGTTTGACTTTCTATTTAGCGTTCTGACTTTGAGCAGCACTACTTTTATAGAGTCTTGATTCTGTATGACAGTTTGAAGAAACTGAACTTGCCAGAAAAAAACACTATTGGGATAGATAAAGTTTTGGGCAATATGCAAAAGCCATGAGAAGTGATGTTCAGACCATCCCTAGCAAAGACTTTAGATATATATGACTCCTTAAACTGACACCAATAACTAAACCAATAGTTAATATAATTTTTTTTTGTATTGTGGTACATTCTTGGTAATGGTAGAATGTTGCTAAAGACTAGTTTCATACCTCTCTCAACACACACACACACATATATATATATATATATATATATATATATATATATATATATATATATATATATATATATATAGAGAGAGAGAGAGAAAGAAATACATACATACATATTTTTTGAGAACTCCATCATGTCTGTCTTCATATGATCCAGGGAGGTGAAACTCAAGATGTTCGCTCACACATGGACAATAACCAAGTCAAATGTCTACCTTGGTTGAATGGATTCAAGAGATCTAGTGACAGTGAAGTTCCTTGCTCCTGAGAGACAGCTTACCATCACCCCTTTAATGCACAGCCTGTTGAGAGGTGCATCTCCGAGTCTCACTATGGATTCACCTATGACTAGGATGTTACCAGATGCCTCGTTTCTGTCATGTTGCCTTAAGGGCATTGGCTTGGCAGCTTGGGGACCCCTCTTTTACTCTATTACTATCTGTTATTTCAATAATGCTGTTTACGTGCAAGTGTATAACTGAGTATCTTGTTTACCCACCCTACATTTTGGAGACCTTTGAGATTGGGACAGGGATTTCTTAAAGACCTCAACAAGATGGCTTATTTGTTGATTTAGGACAAAGTGGCTATGGTTTTGTGAGATGGGTGTTAGTACTGACAACTGTGTACATACTGTTTATAAGTTTAGATAAGACAATGACCTCCAAAGTTAATAACCTTTTGCACCTCATACTTATAAATTCATCTAGTGGTCTAGCAGAAAAGACAAATGGTCTGTCAATAAGCATCAGATAGTCATTTCTTTGGCTCAGGGTACCTAGTGCTACAAGGCTTGCTACAGATGATATTAGATACTCTGACCTCATGGTTCACAGTATGTGGAGTATAAGGTGTGCGCTGATGAAGTTTATTGTAGGAAGTGTTTTTGTGTTAAACTTCAGAGTAGGTGAGGTTTGTTAATAAAGGATTACAATAGAACAGACATAAAGCTCAATAAGTGAAATGGGGGCTATAACCTCATGGTGTAGAGAATAAAGCTCCTACTGTTTTCCAGGAGGGGCTGACACAGACAAACAACAGGTGTCAGAGCCATGGACTGAAACTAAATGCCAAGAAATGCATAATAGTATCCTTTGGGAAGTCATCCATCCCTGGTTACAATCATGTTGACAACACACCCCTTAGAGTTGATTTAGTAGTCAGGGACACACATAGATAGTAATCTAGCCTTTGACCATCATGTGTCTACAGTGGTGAGGAAATCATTCTATGTTGCACAATGTATATACAAGGTATGGCCTCTAAGTCCAAGGAAGTCATTGTTCCACCGTATTCGGCATTCATCAGACCTATCATTGAGTACAATGCCCCCTTTGGTATGTACCTAACCAGGCATATTCAACAACTGGAATGTCCACAGAGGTTCCTCACTAAAAGAATACAGAGTGTAAGTAATATGCCCTATGCAGACCACCACAAGGTCCTATCACTGTACTCTGTCTTCTACAGACTTTTGAGGGAAGATTTATGCCGGGCATAAAGGGACTTGTCAGACCCACTCTGATGGACCTCCTGCCTATCCACAAAACAAACAGTACCAGAATTACCCATTCTGGAACTTAAACCTTGCCTGTGATAAAAATAGGACTTGCTGAAGAGATAGGTATGTATCCCAGAGATTACTCCGTCTATGGAACAGGCTTCCCAGCCATGTGAAGCAGAGTTCCTCCATAATCCAATTCAAGTGCAACTTGGACAATTGGATGGTAAACCAAAAATTCATCACTGGTTTGGCACTGATGTCTCTAATGGACACAGGTAACCTGTAAATGGTTCATCTCCCAGGCCCATGCTTACACTTATCAAGGGTATTAGTACTTGTCAGAGATTTGGGATGCATGGCTAGGGTTAAAAATGCCCTTGTGGTCATTAGCCTAGTAAACACCTATGAACTTATGACCTGCCTTCAATTAGCAGCATGTGCACTGAAGGTATCAGACAGGTGATGATGGGAAGGAGCGGCCAATAGCAGCTGGCCCATCATGAGGGGAGAAAGACTGCCAAGGCTCAGTGCAATAACACCATTTAGCTGGGAAGGTTGCTCATGTTGTTGGCACTGACTGCAGCACTAGTAAACTTGATGCTGGGGAGGGGTTAGTTACACTCTGCGGCAGCACGGCAGCAGTATGATGCTGCACCTGCATCCCCAATCTCCTGATTGGCTCTGGAAATTGGTCAGGTTGAGCTGGGGAAGAGGTTAAGGCAGGCTGAGTATACAGGGAATGAGGGAGGATTAAGTGGGAGATGATGGTCAGATTAGGGAAGAGAAAGAATAAAAGTGTAAGAGGAGTATAGTCACAGGTGACGGGTGCCACAAAGTGCAGCAGTGAGTTGAACAAGTTGGTACAGTTTACACAGGTAGTAGATACAAGAGTGCTGGAGAGTAGCTTTGCAGGCCAGTGTAATTAGCACAAGTAGAGAATTACAGTTTAGAGAATTACAGTTTGGAGTTGGATTCATTATTACAATTTAAAGTCTGTCTCAGCTTACATAGCAGAGGAGTTAAAATATGATGAGAAGTAGCAGCAACCATTTAAAGCAGTCTGAGGGCTAAACAAACTGGCATGGCTGATACAACAGCACATGTTTATATCACAGTGAGTCAATATTACCAGTATGGCAGATACAGCAGGCAGTGGTAATCACAGTGAATCTGTAGCAGCAGTTTGTAAGTACAGTATAATAGCAGTGGCCCAGTTTGTAAACAGTATGATCAGAGGCAGATTGTGGTCAAATGGAGGCCATAGGCAAGGTAATGAACCAGCCCCCCACCCCCATGCAGTCATTCTAGCTTCCCAGTACTTGGTTCCCTTCTCCACGTTACCATAAATACCATCCAAACCTGTTGATATGCATAGTATTTTCTTCTTTAGTTGTGAAATTATTACAGAGATGTTGATTGAGTTTAAAACATTTATTTATCGATCCTTTGTTGATCAGGTTAGTCCCACCAGTAGCCTCTTTTCAGGTTAGATCTAAGGTGGTATTTATATTACTAAGTGAAATTTAACCAGCACATTGGAGAACTTGCCTTATTTTGATAGGTGCTGTGGTATCCTTTATATCCACCTGAGCAACCAAGTTAGTGTAATATGTCATCTGAAGGGCACCACACACAGGGGTTTACACCCCCATTATAATGTACTACAGTGTCAGCAATCCCTCTCTCTGGTGTAGGAGTAGAACCCAAAGACATCTGCATCAAAGGCAAGCATACTACCTGTTGTACCACTAAGACTGCTTTTAAACTTTACAACACAAACACTGACGGACATTTGTTAAACAAAACAAAACAGCTGCACATTGAAAATAGACTTACAATGCGTAATAGTAAACACTTCTCTTCCTTCAAAGCTCACATTAATTAAAAATGCACTGAAACTTACATTAATTCAAAATGTATTGAAATTTACATATGTTGAAAATAAACCTGGCCAGTGGCAGATAATTGTACCTTTCCTCCCCAGGTTGTTTTCAAACCAGGCCCACTGCATACATTTTTAGGACCATGCATAAAGACATATGTTCTTTGATTCACCCTCCTGATTGTTTTAAATTTATTTCTTGTTTAATAGAGGTACATTTGTCAGTGTACATTTTAAATTTGTAGTTTTGAAAATGTTTTCCAGTAAGTGAAACAAAATATATGAACCAATAATGACAAAATTATCCATTTCAGAACATTTCAAGCAACTCCTCAGTGATTTAGTAAAGGGTTTGACTGGCAGAGAATTAAGGCTCTTGCCACCTATGACTAAGGTACAGGGTTTGAGTCTGCTAAACTACTTAGTAAAATAAGCTGCCCTTTCTAACTAGGGCATTACACACACCTGCCGTACCTACTAATGTTCTGTGCTCTGTTTGATACTTTCAGCCTGGTGTATTTTGTTCTTGTTATACATAATGCCCACTCTACATGCCGTTCTAGTAGCTCAGTGAGGGTGAGAAGGTCTAGTAGTAAACGTCATTGCCTTGCTGCCTGGCAGTAAAATCAAATTGTACTGCACATGTGCTGTCGCTGGCTGGATCCAAGTTTTCTTAAAGCACCACTAAAAGAGAAACAAATAGATGTGCAGCAGTACTTGGCTAAAAAAAAACTTTTTTTAATTAAATTAATGCTGTGACTATGTCCCCAAAAGCCAGCATAGTCCCTAGGCAGCTGCCTAGGTCACCTAGTGTTGGATCCACCCCTGGGTATGATAACTAGGAAACAGGCTTGGGTGCCACAACAGCAAAGGGTTTCAGTTAGAAACCAATAAGCAGCTGAACATGATGGTGCAGTATCAGTAAAAGCAGCAGCAGCAAATTGTGGATACTGTAAGCTATGGCAAGCAATTTGGCTCAGATGCTGAAACAGCAGACAGTATGAAATATATTTAATCAGTAGCACAGAGTGGCAAGTACAATTGTAGTGAAGCCAGCAGAATGGCAAGTTACAAATGTAGAGGATCAGTAGCACAGAAAGGCAATGCAAATGCAATAATAACAGAATGTTAAGATGCAAATTTAGTGAAGGTGATAGCAGCAGTTTATGATACATGGAATTTAATTGCATGTGATGCAACAGTCTAACAAAATCTAAGTGTAACCGGACAGTTTATAGTCTATCTATAGCAATAGCATACTTCTATACAGAACCACAGATGTCTCATCCAGTGCATGGTGCTGCTTCCCAAAGTAGCTACAACTCTGTCCTGAGGAGCAAAAATAGAAAAAAATACTTTCTACTTTTAAGAACTATAGCAAAGCACTAAACAAAGCTACATTTGGAACAAGTGGCTTACTATAGGTTATATCCACACTAAGCTCTGAAGTGAGTGCTTAAGTCCTGGCTGCAATAGCCCTATACAAATTCCCTACTGGTATGGAAATGAATATGAATACTGTACTAATGACTGACTGGAGTCTGCTGATTGTGACCCACAGCACCTTGCACCTGAGGTGGCTGCCCCTTTGTCTCACCCTAGCTACATCTCTGACTTTATACTAGATGTATGGGGCAACTATGTGCAACTGTCTGTTACAGTACACAACCATGTGGAACTGTGCAGACCTGTATACACTTGTATGTTAATAAAGACAAGGTTAAGTACACAGTAATAATGTCTGAATCGCCAATTTTTTTTTAGAAAGCACTTGAATCTGTCAAAACTAGTTCTGAATACTGATAAACCATGCTGCAAACTGCTAAGTATTTACAAGGTGCAGTGGGATCTTGTTTGACATCAAGCTAAATAGATGTCTTCACGTGTTCTCATGTATTCATAGCTCAGCCAAACAGAGTTGCAACTTCTGCAAACACATTGATTTCAAGCAAACAACAAACCAGGCTACACAGACTAGTTAAAAATGCAAGTTTCCTGTATCCAATAACAAGTTTCACCCAGAACACAGCAGCACCTTTTCTCTCACAAGGAGATTACGTTAAAACAATTTAAAATGCAAAAATTGGCCACAGTACAAAATAGAGTACAGAACTTTAAAAGTGGCTCTAGAACACTCTAATTTAAGACAAAAAAAAGTCGCCTCCCAGGTGTAGTGGGATCTTTTTTGAGATCAGAGTCAAGTGGGCGTCTTTTGACTTGATCATGCAGCTGCAGGTCAGATAAGCAAGAATTCAGTTTTATAAACAGTAGTATAATGTAGGGAGTATAATATCTTTGGTATAATTGCTATTAATTTAGAAGACTAACATTTAAAATTGACATTCATTTGCTGTGCCACAAACATCTCTTGTAAAAAACTCAAATGGTTTGCTACTGACAGGATTCCTGGCATTACAATTAATTAACACCCCTTCATCAGTCACCGGCAGGCTAAAGTGCAGGTTGGCTCTTCTGTAAAATGAGGGATTCTTTTTAGGGACTGTCCGTGAATAGGAAACATTAGAACCACCTTCTTTTTTTTTTTTCAAAACAAGTTTATTGTTTTAACATATAAGAGAAATATCATAACAATTTTATACAAATAATTAAAAATAGGTATTATTATAATATTCAACAAAACAACTAAAGTATTTACAAAGACATCCACTACAATCAGATCAATTAATTAAACTAAAATACTGTGCTATTGAAATTAGAATTTTTTTAACAAATTTTGTAAATTATCCCATACAATAAAATGTGATGTTTTTCTAGTTGTTCTCATTCTAATTGTGCTTATTTCCATATGACACATTATATTCATAACATTTTAAATTCATTGAACGAAGGAGGTGTATCTGAAATCCAATTTCTAGTTATTATTTTCCTAGCCACTGCTAGGATAGACCATAACAAGGGAAGCTTAATCTTTTAACACATTGAGGTACAGGTGTGTTGAATAATATAAGAGACTTAGAAATAATGAAATTATCTGTAAAAGAGCCTGCAAAAATTCATTAATTGACTTCCAGTATTCTTTCAACTTCATACAGTCATAAAACATATGAGCCCAGTCAGCATTAATTTCTACATTACATCTCTTACATAGATTATCTTTATTATTAATTTTATTCATCATCAAAGGTGTATAAAAGATCTATGTAAAAATTTCCATGTATAAAGTCTCCAGACAATGGAAGATGTAGTTCTATAAGCAGATTCCAATATATATTGTTTATCTTGTTGAGTTGGTGGGTCCCCATTAATAGAGGTGAAATAATTCCAGTATGAATCTACATTGTAAAAAGTTTCTTGTCTGATAATTTTATGTATATATGAAAGTTTACCTTTATCAGAAACTTTATGCTGTAAATTTATTATCAAGTAATCAATCAGTTTTGGAATAGATTATTTAACTGTTATAGACATTAGATCTATTCTATCAATGAGATGTTGTCTAAAGATCTGAACCTCTAACCAGCAAGTTTCTCTTAGATCAAATTCTTGTTTTAAGAAATCTAGATTTTTAACTTTATTATCAGATATCAGCTGATACCAGTACTTTAGATTATTATCTATAGCTAAATGAGCTCCTTCAGAAGTAGATGACATAAGCATACCCTGAGTATATCAAGACTAATAAGTGTTAAATCTTTCTTTTTCCTATTTGCAAAATCAATTAATGTTAAAGTTCTTCTTATATTATCAAAAGTATTTCTATTTACAATGAAGCCCGTCTGATCTATGTCTATAATGCTGGGGATAATTGTCTTCAATCTATCAGCAAAAATACTCATAAACATTTTATAATCAACATTAAGTAATGAGATGGGTCGATATGAAGAACTTCTAGTTGGATCTTTATTAGGTTTTAAAATTGGTGAAATAAAGGTATATTGCCAAGATGGGGGGGTTATTAACTCAGTTTGGTCCAGAATAAAAACCTTATGTATTAATGAATATGTAGTTTTAGAAAGGATTTTATATATCTCTGGTATAATACCATCATTACCCGGTGCTTTGTTTGATTTAAGCTTATTTATTTGTGTAATAACTTCTGTATATGAAATACTCTTGTCCAATAGTTTAATCTGTTGTTTATTAAGCTTTTTATTCATGTTTGTGGTTATAAACTCCTTTATTTTATCTTTAGGTTCCATGTTAATGTTGTTATGGTTAATCTTGTGAAAGTGATTTCTAAATTCATCCAGTATTTCTGGTATACTAGAAACATTTTCTTTTCCTTAGAGAAAAGATTTCTTTGATATGGTTTTGTTTATTCAATCTTTTGTTTTATTTTAAGTCTATGTAAGTATTTGGGGCTTATTGAATAAGACAAAACTTGTATCTCTAAAGTTATTTTAACTTTATGAGTTAAAATTTCTTTGTATTTCTCATTTAGTTTGTTTATTTCTTCAATAACTTTCTTGTCCATAATATTTTCTTTATTATTATGTTTATAAGAGTCTAGTTTACTTTGAATATCTAACAATTCCTTATCCCAAGATTTCCTTTTATTATTATACCATCTGATACTTTGTCCATATAGATATGATTTTAAGGCATCCCAAACATAGACAATGGAGACTTCAGGAGTATTATTTATGTCTAGAAAATGTTGTACTTCTGAAAGTATATATTCTTTATAGTCTTTTAGCTGAGTTAAGTATGCTGGTATCCTTTTGATCTGAACATTATGAGTATTTTTTATCATGAATTCAAAAACAATTGAGTTATGATCAGATATAGGACATGAAATGATTTTGGAATTAATTAAATCTGTTACCATCTGGTTAGAAATAAAGACCCTATCTATTTTTGAATAAGTTTTGTATCTGTTAGAAAAAAAGGTGTATGGTAATGATTTTGACTCTATCTGATTATTAATATCATTCAAATGATAAGAATTAGCAAAATCATTTAAATGTTTTGCATTAGATGTAATTCTTCTTTTCTTTATAGTGGTAGTATCACTTTCATGTAGTATACAATTAAAATCACCAGCTAAAATAATATCCAGGTCATCCAGCTTTGTTTGTACATGTGTATTTTGTCTCAGCAGAAACTCAATGTTGATTCCCTCTTCTTGTATTTTATTTTCCATGTCATTCACAGCTTCTTCTATGCCTGTCATCTGGATCTTCTGTTGTTGCAGGTCCATATGTAACACGTCTATTTGTTTTGTAGTTTTTTCTATGAAAGTGTCTATTTTAGTATCCATTTTATCCATCTTAGCAGTAAGTTGCTGGACTATAATTATCAGAGACTGAAGTTCTTTCTTGATGCTGGAGTCTTGAGAATTTGTCTTACTGGAACTCATTTCAGACTGATAAACTGACAGGAAAATTTCCAAAGTAATTTCTGACAGGAATATTATTAAGATTTCCTTTCTTTTTTAGATATAGTTCAAGAACTATATAAAACAAACATATTTAGAAAGAAAATTACTTCAAGAATTAATTTTTTAAGTAATTAATTCCTGTCAATGTAATGAAATTGGTGGAGCTGAGGAAATCTGCTGCTATCCTGTGTTCATCCTTGGCCACGCCCCCAGAACCACCTTCTGCGGTGCAGCTCAGTGTAAGGTTACATCAGTCATTTGAAGCGGCATTACTGTCGAGACTTAGCTTCATGTTAGTTATTCATTCTGTGAAAAAAGATTAAAAAGAGTTATAAATATTACAAAACATGGATAACTGACATTATATATTTAGATCCTCACATATTGTTGTGGTCTTAAACAACAAACCTAATGAATAATAGAATGAAGAGAAAGATTACCCAAACGGTTCCTGTTAGCTCTACTAAATCATGTTTGTTTCACCTCTCGAAGTGCCAGGGTCTCTAAGTGTCACAAAACCTTCAAACACATGTCACAAAAAATGTACCTGATCAGTTTAGGTCAGCTAGTCAACATTTCAGCATTTCATAATAATCGGAGTTACCATCTTACCAAGTCAGGCCAGTATGTTGTCTGGGTCTGTGTAACAGGCAATATTTAGTAACTGAATCACTTTTCAGAGAACTCAAACAGCTGATCTAGGACTGAAAATAAATATCTGAAATAATAAAAAAATAAACCCTTCCTAGCATGTGTTACACTAAGGCAAAGGTGAAAAATGATACAGAAAATAGAAAGTATATCTTAACCTTTTGTACACTATATAGTACCAAAATATTCCAGTCCAGAAAATATATTTTTGACCAGATGTCCTATTCTACTCTTAAAGGTATAAGTAAGAAAAGTTAGAATTGCAAGATGATTTATACAAAGTTAATGTATACAACGGAATACATAACTGCAAGTATATCTAAACTTTAAGTGAATACTCATCCTGAATATTAAAGTATAATATTTCTCAAAGTGTATATCAATAATGGTATATTTTTTTTCCATAGGGAAAAAAATCGCTGTTCTAAGTGTTCGGGATTGTAAGCTTTTGCTTACATGGGGTTGATAAACCAGCCTTCACTTTTTTAAGCATTCACTGATTTAATATGGACCCTTTTTAAAGTAGTTACCATGTTCATTGCTCCAAGAGAATAAAACTTCACAGCTGATCATTTATTGTTGTATAGTATCTGCATTTGGAGATGACTACCCTCCATCATTATAACAAAGTCATCTGGCCCTGCCCCTTGGGATGTTTGCTACCTAAGGAGGCTTAAAGTCTGATTTATCTACTACAAGTGGTGTAACAGAAAACAGGCTTGGGCAAAAAACTTCAAACAATCTTTACTCTTCCATTTAGCTCCTAGAAGTAATATCTCATTATATTTTACATTAGTTCACCACCCAACACCAAGTGAGTCCCTATCTGTAACTCCCTCCCTAATCAAACCAGAGCATAAATCAGTCATATTCACCAAAAAAACTGAAGCAGGAAACATCCTCCAATAACTTGTTTATGCCAAACCAAATCTATTAAAGTTGAGTGATGACCTGGCAAAATTTAACTTTCCCTTCCCCTAAGGACCTCTCTACAAATGTAGAATCATTCAGGGCCAAATCATATGAACATGTACATAACTGCATAGAAACATCTGTCTTTCACAGAAATAATTACAATGCCAGCATTAAAATTAAAGACTTATGGTAGAATCCTAATATAAACATAATCTACAATAAAAGGAAAAAGCTTATTGCAGGTGAAAACAAACATATTTCTACAAATGCCAAAAGTCCATAGTTCTAGGTGCATGCTAATGCAGGCTGACAGGGAAACTAGTGGCTGTGAGGTTTAGAGTTGAAACTGGATGTGCTGTCTGGTAGTGGAGATAGTCTTGGGTAACTGGAAGTGCTGTCTGGAAGTGGCTATTGTACTGGTTTCACAGCTACATACAGCTGAGAGTCAATGATCCTTTGCTCCATCTCTCATCAGAAGCAAAGAGTAGTGCTAATCCCAAGCCGCTTTCGGAGAAGTTATATTAACCCAGGTGTTGATGGGTTAAATACACTTGCTGTAGTCATCTCTTTATAGATACCCTGTGTGATGATGTCAGGTAGTGTCAGCTGTTCCAAAGAGATTAGGGCAGTGCATGTGTAACATATGCCAGCATAGTTAGCTGGAGTTTTGTAAAGAATTTTATGTCATTTGAATATCAGACTGATTTGTACAGATGCTTGTGTTAAAAATGTATTTGTAAAGTTGCTTGTGTTAAAAATGTATCAATAGGGGGTTTTACTGTACAGAAAAGAAATATACACATATGTCAGACTGCAGTGTAACTGATAAAATGTATATATGTTAGCAGACGATGTTGGAAGGGAAAGGGTTAAGCTCAACCCAGCTAGCCTTAAGAAAAATAACTTGAAATTAAATTACTTGGCTTAGGCCATAAATATTTTATCTCACAGGCCTGAATGCAGCCAGAGACGCAATGTCTGGGCTGGGATCCTGCTCTTATTGTACTTAGTGGTGAACTTAATTCCTACCCTGGGATGCTAGAGACTGCCTGGTTAGTCTCTGCAGGAAGGATGAAAGGGCTGCAATTGTTTAACAGTCTCCAGTTGCTGGAATGAGCTTTAGCAAAGTCCTAGGTGTATATTGTGACACATCTGTGCTAGATCCTGGCTCAGCTTCTAGTCAGGGGGATGGTGTGGGAACCACAGACTCAGATGACCGGATGTGATATAATTCTGTAGCCAACTAGTGAGAGATGTGATAGATGACAGACAGTACTCAGTTTTGGAATTGACAAGACCACTCACCCACTTTATCTTGCTTTGCTTTAGTAAGTAACTTAACTAGGGAACAGTAATTCTTCAGTCAGTTAGGAAAATATAATGAGGTTAGCTAAAGGTATTGTTTTTTTGCTGTACCTGTCTCAGTCTTTCCATCTGTTTTTTTTTTCTTGTGAGTTGAAACTCTGGTATTTATTGTAAATAAATCTTCAGTATTTTCATGTTTTTTATTTTATTAGTTATTATTAAATTTATGTAACCCTTTCATTGTGTCTGAGCTTTTAGAATATATTTTAACTTTTGAGAGTACTTGCATTTCCTTTGTGGTACTGTGGCATTAGGCACCTGAAAGTCTTGTAGATTGGTTAACATTATCATTTGTATAAGTATTATTTTTACTAAGAGTAATTGCTGGCTGGTGGCAGTGAATCTAAGTTATAGTCTGGGTGGAGGTGGAATAGTAGGTAAATCTGTGCCAGCCTTTCCCAGGTGTGTGTGTGTGTGTGTGTGTGTGTGTGTGCGTGTGTGTTTGTGTGTATAGCAAATCTCAAAGAGTGTGTGTGTGTGTGTGTGTGTGTGTGTGTGTGTGTGTGTGTGTGTGTGTGTGTGTGTGTGTGTGTGTGTGTGTGTGTTTCAGCTACTTGGAACATGGACACAGAGCACTGATTTCTGCAGAGAAAGATGGAGTCTTATTTGGGGGTGGAGAGAAAAACTCAAGGCCAGGACTCAAGTGTAGCCCCTGTGTGGTTTTAAGGGAAGTTGTGGTTTGTGCAGAGAGCTGCATCAGAAAATACTATGTGTACCTATTTTTGTTCTAAGTGAACATTCCCCACTGGTGTCAGTGGTGAGGATTGACCTTGATTACTGGCCAAGATGAGGGACGTTACACCCTGGATGAAACCTTCAACAGCTGAATGCAACAGGAAGTCAAACTGCACAAATACCCTGAAGAGGTTCTCATCAAAACTGCAACCAGACCACTCAGTGAAATCTCATACACACTGCTCAATCAGACAACAGCAGGAAAACAGAAAATCTCTCTATTCCTCCTGTCACCAGGAATAAAGCAGTAGACCTAGTCCCAAGCCATGTCCTAAGAAATAATTGTCAGGTATGTCAGTGACTGGTAATCACTAAAAATGTCAGAAAATAATATCCCTCAACTTCTTCTCTCACCAGGAGCAAAACAGAAACACAAATCCCTAGTCTGCTGTTGAGAATCAGTTCTCAGGCCTTCCACAGTTTGGTAATCTAATCCCAGATGTTACAGATTTTAAAAGTAAGATGAGAAAAGAGATTAATACTCAGAATATCACAGTATATACAACATGAGTGGGGTGGAATAAAACAGAGACCAACTCAAGCTTTAACAGTCTACGAAGATGATGTTCCCAGTTTGATCTGGTATTGCCCAGTAAAATGAGCAGGGGAGTTGAGACCTGAAAGAGCTTAAACAGCCAAATATACAGCAAGGGTCAGCAGCTCAACAGTTACACATGCAGCAGTTTAAATGTATTTCCATGGATGCAAAATAGGGACCAAATGCATTGTTTATTTTCATCTTGTGTCCAGGAGCTTCATCTTCCAAAAGTATTGGTATAAAGCAAAAATGGCTGAATGCTTGTACAATATAATTTATATAAACAGGGGACAAGAAAGCTGGAAATAGCTAAAGCTCTATCCAGTAGTATTTACCTTTCCAGAATAGCAGTAATCACTCCCACTGTCCGCAGATTTAATGACCACAAGCTGTAGATAACTTGCACAGCTAGCCAAAACTGGCTGTTTACTCTACATTTGAAGTGACTAAAAGCACAGCAATTAAATGGAGTGTGGCAAAGAGAAATACTGCTAGCCAAGCTAGCTGGAATTTTGTAAATACTTATATGTCATTTGTGAATAATAATATGATTTATATAAAAGTGTGACAGAAGAGATACTGCCAGCACAGCTGTCTGGAATTTTGTAAATGGTTGTATGTCATTTGTGAACATCAATATGCTCATGTAAGATGCTTGTGTTACAGATGTATTAGAACTGTATGTCATATTGTACACACGTGTGCTAAAGAAATATTTTGTAAAGTACTGAGCAGAAATGTATACGCACTATTGTAGCTATTTAGATGTATATATTTTAACACAGTGACTGAAACACAGGAGATTAACTTGCAGAACTTCAGAATGTTGTTGTGTCTTTCGGCTTTTCCTGGTTAGGGGTCGCCACAGCGGAACCCAGGTCTGCTAATGATTGGTAGTTGATTTTTACGTGCTGAGTTACCAGCCCTGATGCACAGCCTTCAAGGAAGGTACGCCCATTCACGCATGTCTCCATGCAGAAGACACTCTAGCTGAGAATCCAACCGGACAGCGTCTTACTGTGATGAGACTTGAAATTAAGTTACTTTATGGCTGGGTTATAAACAAAAGAGATGTTATCTTTCAGTTCAGTGAAATAGGAGACATAATGTCTAAAACGACTTATTTTTATTTATTTATTTATTTTATATTTGTTGGCCGAGATAGTCCAACTGGATACATGTCCATTTTCAGTGGAGGCCCCAGGAGAAAAGCTCCAAACTTGCAAACAGATAAAGACAAGCAAGTTACAGTATATGCACAAACATATTGTATTAACATAAAGTTACAGTCTCACATTTCAAGCCTATGAAGACTACAGTTTTTATTCAGAAATATATACAAATATGTTACAGTTTCTCTTATCAAACCTATAGGTGCAGCTTATATACAGAGTATCTGCAAAGATGTTATAGTTTCTCTTTTCAAACCTTTCAGTGTGAGAGGTTAGTCACTGTTAATAAAATATTGCAGGGCTATAGAAGTAGATGAGGCTTTAGTCAGGGTTAGAGCAAAGATACAGCCGGTGAGTTTTAAAATACTGGGTTAGATTTTTTGAACTGATTAAGGGAGGGGTTCAGAGTAAGGTCAGATGGGAGCGAATTCCAGGTTTTTCCTACTGAATTTGCAAACTAAGAATCTCCAGATAGGTTGTTAGCTTTAACAGATTGAACTAAAAGTTTTGTAGTGGAACAAAGCAGCCTAGCGTTTTTGTAAGGATGGATAATGTTTTTAAGAGAGGTTTTTTTTCTGGATGCCTAATAACCTTGTATGCTACAGTAAGTTGATTATATTGAATTAGCCTAGGGAGTTCTAGCCATCCTAAGAGGTTTAGGTTTTGACAATGGTGTCTCCTGTAGGGAGTTCCTGTGGCAAACCTGGCAATTTGATTGTAGCAGCTAGAGAATTTGATGAGATCAGTTTTGTTCAAGTTAGTGAGTATTGGCAAGGGATAGAGTAGAGTTGAAAGAAGATGGTCACGGTTAATGGCAGTCATAGCTAAAGGAGTGAGAAAGGTTTGTTTCTGAATAGGGAGCCAAGTTTTTTATTAATGGTTTTAATAGTTTGGTTTACGTGTATATCATATTTGAGGTTGTTTTCTATTATAACACCCAGGAGTTTGGCATACATACCTGGTGAGATTATGGTCCCATTGTTAGATGTTATAGTAAACGGAGGTTGGGAGGATTTGTGAGTAGGGGAGAAGAGCAATAGCTTTGTTTTATTAGGGTTTAATATCAGCTGTTGAGTAGAGATCCAGTTTTCCACTGTATTAAAGGTTTTCTGGGTTAAACTAAGGAGATCTGTAGGGATAGAGGCTGAGCTAATCAGGGTGGAGTCATCAGCATATTGTATACAGGTTGCGTCTGGGATTACAGTGTGGAGGTTATTGATAAAGAGGGAAAAAAGAAGGGGACCTAATATGGAGCCTTGAGGGACATCAAGGGTAACAGGGAGAAGGGTGGAAAGTTTGTCCTGCCAAAGGATAGCCTGCTGTCTTCCACTAAGATAAGATTGAAATCATTGTATGGCATGGTTGTTTAGGGATATTTTATTTAGGGTGATTAAGAGTAGCTGGTGGTTAACCATGTCGAAGGCCTTGGAAAGAGTGAGAAACAGGGCAGAAGATAGTTTGTTGTTGTTACGGTTGGAATTTATGACATTAGGAAAAGGAGAGTAAGGCTGAGGTGGTACTATGCTGTAGTCTAAAGCCATGCTGGGAGTTGGCCAGAATATTATGTTGAATAAGGTAGTGCAAGAGTTGTTTATGGATACACTTTTCCATAATTTTAGCTGGAGGGGAAAGGATAGCTGTTGGTCTACAGTGTGACAGCTCAGTGGAGCTGCCTCCTTTGTGGAGTGGTATGACATGTGATATTTTCCAGATAGAGGCGATAGAGGCTTAAGTTATGGTTCTGTTTATCAAAATAGAGACAGGGTATGCTATAACATCAGCAGCTTTTTGCAGGTAATCTACAGAGAGGATGTCAGCTGAAAGGGTGGTTGGTTTGAGTTTTTTTAATTAGGGCTCTAATGAGTGAAGTCAGAACTTTTTGGAAGCTAAAAGGAGAGACTGTCACTGGGTTTTAGGGGTTTCAGCGTTAGGACAAATGGGTTTAAGTTTGCTAGCAAGGGCCTGGATGGTTTCTGTAAAGAAACTGTTGAAGGTGTTGGCAATGGACTTTGGCAATTTTTGGGTTGGGGCTGAGGGGTTGGAGTTGTGGATTGCCCTGGGTGGAGGAGTTTGTTAATACCTGCCCAGAACTTCTGTGGCTTGTTGTGGTGTTTCTGCTGTAGATGGCAGAAATATTTTTTTTGTCTAGTAATATGGATTTTTTTTGTATCATTCCTATATTGTCGAAATTTGAGTTATCTTGTGGGGCCTTAGAGGAGCGCCAGGTGTTCCAAGCATTATTTCTTTGGATGATCTTTAGTTTGGTTTCTTTAGTGAGCCACGGGGCAACTTTTGGTTTAATTCTAATAGAGTGTGCAGGTGCATGGTTGTCAAGGGTGGCCAGGAATGTGTTATTAAAGTGTGTTACTGCCTCATCTAGTGGTGGTTGTTTTAGAATTGACCAACTGCATAATTTAAGTTCTTCTAAGAATTTATTAAGGTTGAAGTTTTTGTTATTTCTTATTGTTTTATAGGCGGGTAGATGTGGGGATTCAACTTTATGCCTAATAGTACACATTAAGAAATAATCACGTAGATCTTCAGGGAGAGTACCGTATTTGTACATGTGGTGGGGACAATTAGTATCCAGTCTAGGATACTTTCTTTATTGTTAGGCTTGCTGATCCTAGTAGGGGAGGTTATAGTTTCTGTAAAACCATGTAGGTTTATGTGGGTGGCTGGGGTCTCTACAGTGCAGGTGTTCCAATCTATATTGAGGCCCCTAGAACAATGGTCTCTTGGGGGTAGGCATTGGATAGCCAGTAGAGGATGTCTTCTAGGGTTCCTGAGTTATTACCCTGGGGGAATATAGACACATACTATGTTTATACATTTGTTTTTATTTATTTGTAGTTTGAAAATCATAATTTCTGTTTGTTAAATATAGGTGGTTGAAGGTTGTCTAAGGTGGTTTTATAGAGAACAGCAACCCCTTCCCCTTTCCTGGTAGTACGATCTAGCCTGAGTATATTATACCCTGGAGGTAGAATTTCATTATCTGCTGTACTTGGTTTTAAGCATGCTTCGCTGAGACAAAGTATGTCGGGGGAGCAGGTTGTCAGGAGGGCATGGAGGTTGTGGACCTTATTGTTGATGCTTCTAATGTTTAAGGGGCAGGTCAGCAGTGAGTTGGGAGGTCTATTTAGGTTTTGTTTTTTGTATTGTCTTAAGGATCAGCTCTGAGCCCTTTCTTATTTGCAAAGGTGAAGGACAGGTTGACAGACGAGATCAGACAGGAGGCCCCGTGGACTATGATGTTTGCAGATGACATTGTGATCTGTAGTGAGAGTAGGGAACAGGTGGAGGAGACCCTGGAGAGATGGAGATATGCTCTTTAGAGAAGAGGAATGAAGGTCAGCAGGACTAAGACAGAATATATGTGTGTGAATGAGAGGGAGGATAGAGGAATGGTGAGGATGCAAGGAGTAGAGGTGGCGAAGGTGGATGAGTTTAAATACTTGGGATCAGTAGTTCAGAGTAATGGTGAGTGTGGAAGAGAGGTGAAGAAGAGAGTACAGGCAAGATGGAGTGGGTGGAGAAGAGCGTCAGGAGTAATTTGTACCAGTAAGAGTGAAAGGGAAGGTCTACAAGAGGGTAGTGAGACAAGCTATGTTATATGGGTTGGAGACCGTGGCATTGACAAAAAGGCAGGAGTTTTAGCTGGATGTGGCAGAGTTAAAGATGTTAAGATTTGCACTGGGTGTGACAAGGGTGGACAGGATTAGGAATAAGTATATTAGAGGGTCTGCTCAGGTTGGAAGGTTTGGAGACAAAGCCAGAGAGGCAAGATTACGTTGGTTTGGACATGTGCTGAGGAGGGATGCTGAGTATATTGGGAAAAAGATGCTAAGGATGAAGCTACCAGGTAACAAGAAAAGAGGAAGACCTAAGATAAGGTTTATGGATGTGGTGAGAGAGGACATGCAGGTGGTTGGTGGGACAGAGCAAGATGCAGAGGACAGGAAGAAATGGAAACAGGTGATCCGCTGTGGCGACTCCTAATGGGAACAGCCAAAAGATGATGATGATTGTCTTGAAATGTGGAAGAATGTAAATTATTTTACGACTTCCACTATTTGCCAAAAGATCTGAGGTCTATGTATTTTCACAGGTAAATGCTAAATGCTACCAGCTGCAGTGGGGGTTTTCACCTGGGATAGTCAGATGACAGGAAGTGATGTCATACTACAAGCTACCCCAGCAGTAATATTTGAAATATTAATGTAAGAACTCTCTGAAAGAGAGACTGGGTATTTTGTATTACGTCTTTGACCTGACAAGAACATCTCACCACATCTGCCTGCTTGCTCTGTAAGTAAGTTAACTACGATACAGTAATTTCTCTTAGATACAGTTAGGAATATAGTGAAGTATAGCTTAATTTAGATGTTTTCTTTCTTTATTTGAGACTGTCCTGCAATGTTGTTTTAAATATTTCCTGTGATTTTGAACGCTGATGTAACTGTGATTATATGCTGAGTAGTTCCTTGTTCTTTTATTATTTATTAATAAATATACTTAAACCTATCATCGTGACTGATATTTGTGACATATTTAAGTTCTGAGAGTACTTGCATATTTATCTGGTGACACTATGGGCCACTCCTAATAGCCTTGCACTTGGTCAAACTACCATTTGGATTAATAGTAACATTACACAGTAAGATTGGACAACCTTTGTTAAGGGCCTTAAAGTAGCTGATAAAGAGTTGACTGGTGGCAGTAATAACTACCTTATAGTCTAGGCAGAAGGAGGCATAGCTAGTGAACCTGTGCCAGCCTTTCCCAGGTGTGTGTGTGTGTGTGTGTGTGTGTGTGTGTGTGTGTGTGTGTGTGTGTGTGTGTGTGTGTGTGTGTATAAATCAAACCTCAAAGAGTGTGTGTGTCACCTATTTGGGCAGGGACACAAAGCAGTGGTTAGACAGAGAGGGTGCTGGAGGTCTTGGCTTGCTGTGACAGTGGGGAGTCTTATTGGGGATCTGGAGAAAGAGTGAGAAACCAGCCTCAGACTGACTGTGGTCTTTGTGTGCTCTTAAGGGAGATTGCACTTTACTATGTGTACTTGTCATCCTTCCAGTGTACATCCCCCAGTGTTGCTAGTGGTGACGATTGAGGTTCCTTGATTACTGTGGCAGTGGTGGGGCATCACATGGAGCAACACTGATTAATCCACTTAGCACAGAAATAAACAATGCAAACTGTAAAAGCAGTTAAGTTTGCAGCTTAATCTTTAGACCCAGAGAAATAAATATGCAGAAAAATGAGAGGACCCACTGAAAACTGAGTTAAATAACCAGGCAAAGCACAGAACCTACTGAAAAAGCAGTACAAATAGTATAAAACTTTCAGTTTTATAACTGTAACTTCAAATTCAGAGAAACACAGCGTAAATACAAAAAGAGGAACCACACAAAATTATTTAAATTGGAGGATGAATGCAGTAGCACAAATGCACTTAAACTGGATGCAAAATGGACTCTATACTTTGTTTAGTTTTGCTTGTGCAAAGGAGCTGCAGCTTCCAAGAGTCTTAAAGTAAGACAGTAGTGTCTACTTGTTTGTGCAGTACATATAATCAGTGTAAGTAAAAGCAGGAAACAGCTAAAGCTCTAGCTAATAGTGTTTATCTTCCCTGAACTGCAGAAATCACTCCCAAGGCCAGTCTCACTGCATTTAATGATCACAAGCTCTAGATAACTGACAGAGCCGGCCAGCATTTGTTGTTTATTTGAAGTTAGAAGAGTTACTTAAAAAGTACAGCAATTAAATGCAGCAACACTGATTAATCCACTAAACAGCACAGAAGATAAAAACAATGCAAACTGTAAAACCAATGCAGTTAACAGCTGTAACTGTGATTTTCAGTGCACTACAAAATTAACTCTTCATCCATATTAAAATAGGTTCATTGCCATTTGTAAACAGGCATGGCTAAGACATCTATAACACTGACTCTGCTGCTAAGCAGTTAGCTTTAATTATATATAAAAAAGAAGCAGTCATCCTGGCACTTTCACTTTGTACACTGATACCGTTTTGGTTGCAATCACCCAAATCAAATAATTCCTGAATTGCAAAGATTGTTTTCAGCTGCTTCTAATAGACATTGTGAAAATTTATAGCAGAATGCAGTGCAAAGAGAAGCATTATTATGCTCAGAAATTGGGAAAAAAGATACATTTCCTAAGGGCTTCCCTTGCATGCGACTTGACCTTAACAACGCTTAGGGGTGCTTAACAAAAACTTGTTAAGGTCATCCTAAGTGCTCATTCAGTTGGTAGCCAGATTCAATAAACCTACATGGTATGTTTCCACCATGTGCCCACTGCACAGCAATGGGCACAGTAGCACACTGTTTTGGATTCAATAAGCAGAGCCGTGCAAATAAGGTAAACACTGTGGAATGCAAATTACAGCATAAGCAACTCAATTGTATGCTAATCAGCCAGTCCAAGATGGAGGAGCTAACCAACAAGCTGTAAAGCAACCATGTAGCGTCTGTGCTGTTTTTTCTGCAAATTCCAAAACTTATTGGAATACATCCATGGAAAGGAGTCTACACAGAAACAATGTTGGGGCTGCTGTTGCTTTAACTCATGTATGTGCAACAGGCTGAAGTCTATGCTGCTGCTGCTGATAATAGATGAAGGCCAAGAAGGAGAAGAGTTTTCAGACCCCAGGTAACATCTACATGATGTGGAAACTGTAGAGTGTTACAGGGTGGAAAAAGACACTACAGGAACTCTACAACCTCTGTCATCTTCATCTCAGAGCCAAGGAAAACTGAGTGGAACTCATCCCAGTGGAGACAAAGGTATGTGTGGCACTTTGGATTTTAGCTACAGGTACCATTTAGAGACCAACAGAGAACATGCTGGGGGTGTCACAGGCATCAGCATCCAAGATCCTCCATCAATTCCTGAATGTTATGCTCAAACATGATAGTAACTACATATATTTCCCCTGTACTCCTGAGGATAGAGCCAGAAATATGCAAGAGTTCTACCCTGTAGCACACTACCCTGAAATACTGGTTATCATAGATTGTACACATGTAGAAATTAAGGCAGGACCCAGGGAAGAGGGAAGCTCTACATTAATAGACAGGGCTTCTAGTCTATTAACTGCCAAGTCACTTGGAATTCCAAGGGAATCATCTTGAATGTGCATGCTGGCAACCCAGGCACTTGCCATGACTCACATATTTGGCACAACTCACAACTATATCAGATGTTCAGTAGAAGGGATATCCCACAGAGTCATTTACTGGGGCATGTACTGTAGGTTATGCACTGGAACCATGGCTGATGACACCCATCAGAAATGCACACACATCTGCCAGAGAACGCTATAATGAGGCACAGGCTCAAACCAGAAATATCACAGAGTGTGCGTTTAGGGTGATGAAGTTGAGGTTCCAGTGCTTAGATACATTGGGGTGAGCCATGTTGCATCATCCAAGGACATGTACCGAAATATGCACAGTATGTGCCTTGCTACACAACATCATCCTGAAAAACAGCTTCAGCAGGATCAACAAGGGGAAGGGGGCACACATCCCACCTCCAATGTAAAGGTCATCATAGCCACACAGAGGTGAGGCATCAAAGGGGAAGCAGAAGCTGCTGTTGGTATAGGCAGATGTCGGTATGCTCACTATGCCCTTGCACTGGATAAGAGACAACGCATAGCACAGTCACTCACCACCTAAGGGCCTAAAACCTTCCTCCTACATACATTCATATAGTAACATTGATACCAGGCAGCTCTCACAGCCTTTGCCTCCCCATGTATTAGCTGTATACTGCTTGCATCAGACAGAGTCAGCCCTGTACTATAACTGTTGCAACTGCTGAATTTACAAGTTAAGTGTTGGACCTGGTGTGTATTGTGTAGTAATAAAAAGGAGAGTAACAATAACAACATATCCTTGTGTGTGCCATAACAGAAATGCAACGTTGTTCCTTCCAAAAAAAAAGCCTAAAAGAACAGGGAAATGATGCATTTTGTTATCAAACCATCACTGAAATGTTGAAAGTGCTATCAAAGGAACTCTCTCTGAGATATGTCTACAGATTTAATACAAAACATTCTATGTTAAGGTACTGTCAGTCATGTATACCTGTGAAACGCCCTGACAAACATGCCCATCCCATCACTGCAGTTCTAACTAATGCATACAGATAAAGTGTAAAAGCTTTTGATAATCTAAAATATATATAAAACGATTAAATATTTTTTTCTTAACTACATTTCAGCATATGCAGTATGTAACTGACAAAATGCAAGCTTACCTTCTCAAGCTCAGTAATCCTCTGTGCTGATATATCCCAAAGCAATGGCCTCTTTTCTATGTTCTCCACATAAACAAGTCTCCTCACCTTCAGTTTCCCTAGCTATAAGGTTGCCTTGTTATGGTGTAGTTTCAGGGCTGTCAGCACCGTGAAGATACAAATGAGCTGTGAACCCATTAGAATTGCTGAATCCCAAATACTTGGCTCTGTGTAACTGATGTAAATGTAGTGCAGGCACTCCCTCAGTGGTTTTTAATGGACTGCAACTGTGAATGATTACTGGTAGGGAGAAGGAAAACAACGGTAATGCAGACTGCCCTACATCCAGCGGGGGTGTCAGGTTAGACTTATAAAGTGTTAGATGTAAGTTTGTCAAGGTTGGAAACATAAGCAGCACACAATTCACAGGTTCTGTTCATTAACATCCAGCCTCCCCTTCATTTGCTGGAGATTGCATATTATATTAATGCCATTTAATATTCTCAAACTTTTTAAGGACAATGATATAGAATGGCTTACAGACTGCATGTCTCAGATTATTGGTCAGATAAGAGAAGAATGAGCAACAATCACAGAGAGATAAGAGAAGCAATACTGATAACTGGTTGTGTGATCACTCAGAGCACTACATCCATGGTTTCATATTACTGTAGATGATGTTGAAGTTAGTTATATGCAGAATGACTTCAGCACCTTGCTGCAGAGGTGTTTGTGTGGCAAAGAGGGATAAGGCACCCTTACTGTGCTCTGAAGATTAATTGGAGTGAGAGTTCAAATCCAGAGCTATGTAGAAATATTTCATGTGCACTAACATTTTGTAGAAAACTGTCAGGTTTGGCTGTGCTTATCCCATTTGCATGAAGTGCGGCAGTGAGCAAACTGTGCTAGTAGCCCACCCAGGAAGCAGAAAGAGCACCTGCAGACTGGACTCAGAAAGCCACTAATTGAAACTGGATGCATTCAATTAATTTTGTTGGGCACTGTGCAAACATGCTAAGCTGTGTTGTGCGGCAGTAATGACAGAGACCTTAAGAATGATTATGAAATTAGAAAATGTCATGTGATTAGTTCTGTGGCAAGAGGTGTAAATGTAGTTCTGGAGTACAATAGGTCCTGAGTTCTAGTACAAGGTGTACAACCTATTTTACTGTTGTGACAGTACAGTTTACAGCAATGAACTGAAAAATAGACAAGTGGAACATGTGTAAACGTAGGACTGCCATACACCCGGTCCTGAGTTCTAATACAGGTTATTCCATACCCTTTCACTGTTGTTCCACTTCCCATTATATTCATTCTCACTTATAACACTTTAGATAGTGGAGATGATATGAATTATATGTATAGGGATGAGACATCATTACTGTGTTTTCAGATGTATGACTGAGGGTATACTGTGTACTATAGTTATGTAAGTATAATTCTGCTATCTGGACTTGCATGGTCTTCAGAATTACATAAGATACATACACAACTGGATCTATATCCAATAACCTTGTCAAGTCACACACATGCATGTGTAACAGCTCAAACTGTCACCTGTATTTATGTATGATCCCTAACCATGTCTGAGCAGCACTTCTTCTGTGGCAAAGATGGAAAATCTATGATGTAGAAGAAAATATTTTGTTCGTTATGCCTAGGTTTGAATCCCACAGTGTAAAACTCAATTTTCCACTGTGTATAAAGGCAAAAACAAAAGTGTCATTTCATTACATTTATGCCCCCAGTGCATGTCTGCAAGCGTAACTCACCTAACAGTTACCATCCCAGTTTCAATATATATTTCCAGGCTACATCAGTAGACATCCCTCAAACTTAGGAACAAGCTTGAGTTTCATCTTTCAGTTTCATTTATTTAATTCATCCCTGTTGGTACTGCTGTACTTTGCTTAACATTGCACAAAAGAGGTTGGTATCATTCCTCGGATTTGCACACTACCAGTAAATGCAATAAGTGTAATTGGCAGGAATTCATCAGTTTCCATTGGTGTAGTTCAGCTGGTAAGCATGTATGGTGTTAGAGGCAAAGGCACTCAGTTTAGGTGCACAGATGTGGGGCTTCTGTAGGGGGACTATTCTGGCTACCAGTACACGTCTGAGGCATGGAATATTTTGACCCAGACTATATCCAGTGTCACTGGTGTTCCATGCACTGGAGAGCAGTGTAGGCATCATTTTAATGACCTACAGAGGCATAAAAGGGATACTGTCAACCACTGGTTGCATGTGATTGAGACTGTGGACATTCCACAGCTGTGTAAGTATGACAATAAGCGAGTACTTGTAAGCCTTAGAAAACTAAATATAGGCAAAGCTGATATGCATAATGCTCTTCTGTTCTTTTCTGTTCTTTCTCTAGCTGCCACCGAGTGTGAATTCAATAGGCAGGCTGCTCAGCTGGAGAGACTGAGGGAAGCAAGAGGTATATATGCAGCAGATGAGAAGAGAATTTTACCTTAAAAAGTTAAAGATACCTTTTTGGGTCTTTTATACAGTTGCATCAAATTGACCATGCATATACCAACTGTAAATGCAAGTATGCATACATTAGTCTGCCACACAAACCAATTGTAGGAGTCAAATATTAGACTGTAGCCAGAAGTTGTGGGTTCAAATACCATGATTCACAACTATTACTTCTTTAATAATATTTACATTACATTAAAAACTCTATACCAGTGGCAGAAATGCCCTGTTGTAAACTGTAATCTGTATTCTTGAACATGCATATGTGAAATATATGCACATTTCAAGGATTAATTTCAGCAATCTGTATTATAGTGTGCATCTGTTAGGAAGTATACTTCAATGTAATACTTCAGATAAGAGAGTTGTATAATTGTGTTAATGCATAGTATGTCAGATATGATGTTACTAATTTTGTATATTTTGTCTCACTTATACCTTATCACTCTTTCTTTATTTTCTATTATGTGTCGTCAAAATGTCTCCATGTCATCCATGGGTACCACATCATTAAATGCTACTCAGCACAGCAAGGTAGGTCAGCCCTACTGGATAAGTCTGCCTCCACTCCACCTGCTCCAGTACTGATGCCCAGCACATCTGGGAGTCAACCTGGCAGCAATATTTCTGCTGCCCCTGCACTACCTGTGCCCTCAGGTAGTACTGCCCCAGAATCTGATGCAGTTGTACATTTCTGGAGCAGTAGTGGAGGTGGTGATTTCATTATCTGCTGGAAGATGTCAGGATTGGTGCATAGGGCTGTGCATCACACCATTGGTGTATGCCTACACTGGATGGAGAGGCTGCTCTCCCTTATGGTGCATAGGAGGAGAAGATGTCAAGTACTCTTCCTGTGAGTGGAGTGAGGAGACAGTGATGACAGTCCAGTGGGTGAAAACTCAATTCTTACTGTGTCCAAGCTTGACAAGCATGAACCTGTGTTGTCTCCTCGCTCACCACAATCATGGTGTCCCACAACCTTTTGTGTCCCTCACCATCACTTTCTCTTGTCTTGTTTGTTTACATTTGCTTCCTCACCTACCCAACTTACCTGACCCAAACATACCTACATCCCTTACCCAGCAGTACTCTCTTACTGAATTAAAAAAAATGGGTACCTATCCCACAAAAAAAAAAAATTGTCCCCTAAATCGCGCTCCATTTTGCAATACTGTCTTATTGGCACACTTGATTTGGTCCAATTAGCTATGCAACATGATTACATTGTTCTCACCCCTCTGTCTGGAAGTGACAGTCCAAATTCAACTAATATTCTGCACATATGATCAGTTTTTACTGTTGAAGAAATGGATAGCTATGGTTCTTTCCTACCTCTCTCCTGTATATTCCTGTACTGCTTTCCCTTTGTTCTTCCCCCTGCTTCCTCCCCATTTCACAACTTTCCTATCCACTCCCTTTTAACACCTTTAATCTGGTCAAAAATTAGAATCATATACAATAGACATAAGTAGCAGAAAAAGCGGGTCTATATCAGAACATCGAAGTTTTAAAACTTCAAATGTTCTAATATCGACCCCTATTCAGCGAATGCTAAAAATAGCAAAGCTGCAGAAAGAATTGGGAAAGAATTCAGTTGGCCTGTTCTGTGGCTTCACTATTTTCAGTGCTGTGGTGGAAAGTTACCAGTCAGGTTTAGGTAAGTGCACAATTCTGTGGAAATTAAGGGCGGGTTAAGTGAGTTAGAGATAGGGTGCAAGTCAGGCAGTGTGTGCCGGACAGACTTTAGGGTTAGGGGCAGGTTAAGTGAGTTAGGGTTAGGGCACGGGTTAGGTGAGTGTGCGATAGTGACAGACCTTAGATTGGTTAGAATTTGGGTTAAGATAAGTGGATTGATAGTAGTGAATGTACAGTTTAGTGTAGGGTTAGATGTAGGATTTTAAGTGTATGTGTGTGGATTCCTGTTTTTTTTGGTGTGCTTGCGTTGTATGCATGTGTTTCGGAATAGTGAATTTTTTCCATGGAAAAAAATTTGCTGTTCTGAATGTTCGATATTTTGTGGTTTAGATATTTTATGTTTGATATAATAGCGTTTGCTATTTTCATCTTTTGATAGCATGATAGAAACACGAAAAAGCAATGGAACCCTTCACTTTCTGGCATCTATGTGTGTGTGGACTATTCCAAGTGACAGTGAGCAGCAGTACAATGCTGCAGTTATCTCTGTTAAACCAGCTATGCTACGCCAACACAAAGCAGCACATGCACTAAAAAGAATTAATGGCATTACAATATACTGATCTTTTATTTAAAAGTATTAAAAAACAAGTAATCTCCGTGGTATCCCCGAAGTCTCAAAACAACCCACTAAAAGTAGTGGAAAAAAAAAAAAACAGTGTAAGAAACTTCTGTGTGGAAGATTTTCGTCATATATTTCTAGTATTTCATCCAGTATTATTAATCAGATCAAATTCAATAGGAGTGGCTAGGTAAACTGAACTTAAGTCAAAACAAACAAAACAAAACAAAAAATAAACATAAAAAATATAATATTAATACATTCTTACATAGTAAGTAGTAAGTAAAGTAGGCAGTAATCCAAGTAGTAAAATCCTTTTAAACACAGGCACAGTCGATCCAATATAAAAAAAAAAAAATAAATAATAATATATATATATATATTATAATATATATATATATATATATATATTATATATATATATATATATATATAGGCATATATATATATAGAGATGTTAACAAATAGTAAATGTTATGCAGTGATATTACACATAGTGTAGCATCACCTTTGGTCCCGTGTCAGTAAGCTGCTAAAGCTGCTAAACTAGTATAATTCATAAATATATAATCCTTATGATAATATAAAATTATTATATAATGATATAATCCAAGATTATATATTATTAAGCATGTTATTTTATTACATACATTTTATACGAAATACACATATACATAATACATATATATATTAATCTATATATATAAATATACATATGTATATATATAAATATAATCATATTTTCTAGACTTCTTATATAATTGTCTACTAGAGGGTCAGTAACCCTAGAACCTATCATTTTGAATAATTATGTATAATTGTGTATAATTAGAAGTGAAAAAAAAATGTATAAAAAGAAAAAAATAAAAAAAAATACAAAAAAAAAAAAATAAAAAAAAAATAAAAAAAATTATTGAAAAAAATATATAAAAAAAAATAAATTGTAATAAAATAATATAAAAAAAAAATAAAACATTAGTAAAATAAAACAATAAATGTTTTTAATTAATTGTCCAGTTTTAATTTAAGTTCCAGTTTTAGTCCAGGCTCAGCAACTTTAGAGTCAGGCTCTAAGTTTAAAAACTCTAGAATTTAGTTTGAATTTAAAAAGAGAATTTTTATGGAGAAAAGTTACTAAAGAGAAAAGCACTAAATTATTTAAAGAATATTTTAATTGTTGTTTAACTTTATTTTATTGCCAGGAAAGTTTATTGAGCGTAAAAAAGAAGTGCAGTGACTGTCCAGCATGTAGTGACTTTAACAATGGGTGCAATTTACAGGGCACAGTGCAATGAAATCTATGTATTAAAATGTGACTCATGTAAAAAATAATGCGTAGCTAGGAAAGACTGTAAATTGTAAATGAACTCCTAAAAAGGATGCAAATGTAATTCACTAGATAAAGGTGTTCTCTTCAAGAAAATATGCCACTAAGATCCAGGGAAAAGATTCTTGAATAGACATTAAGTGAAATCCAAGGAGACAAATTAATTATCAAACATTTGACTATTAAAATTAGAACTGAACTTAATTCTTTAACTCTCTACTTTACTAAACTTATTCAAAAAAAAGTATTGTTATTGTTTTATTGTTTTACAATTGAATTTATTGGTTTTTTTTATTTTTTTTTATAAATTTTTTAATTTTTTAAAATTGGTTTTAAATATTTTTATTTTTTATTTTTTCTTTTTTATTTTTTTTTTTTTATTTTTTTTTTTTTTTTTTTTTTATTTTTTTTTTTTTTCAATACTATTTTTTTATACAATTATATATGAAAATAGAAAATTGATTTTATATGCAAATGTATATCTATATATTTTATATATATTTTTTTTTGCCACATGAATGAAATGTTGATATGCTTCCAGCCAGTAGTATATTGTCTTGGATAAAATCACAGACTTACTAAATAACTTAATAAATTGGTTAAATAACAAGAGGAATTACATCATTATTTATTTTTATTTAAAGTACATAATGGTTATATATTATTATACTAGCTTACTAAGTAGGACAGACCAGCTCAAACTGATGGTGAAGGGGATGTGGATTTAATGTGACTTAAAACTTTGTTTTGCAGCAAAACAAACCACCTCGATAAAAGTATAAATATATTTTTTATTTAAAAGTATTAGATACAAGTGGATTTGAACACAGTATCATCTGGGCTTGAAAAGAAACACATCAATGCATTAACATCTGCTGCTAGAGTCATTTAAGCATCAGGTGTGTTTCATAGACTCAGTACTAACTCTCAGAGTTTAGCAATGCGGCTAGTATTTGCACACTGCTTAACTATGGGCAAACAGAGAAAATGAATGTAAATGTGTATCTTACATGTGCAAACACTTTGCCAACTGCCAAGCAAACTTGCTGCTCGTTGTGGTATGAAAAACTAAATATTATGTATTATTGCTGTTTACTGTCCATTTCCTGTTTATGACATGAACAATATTATTATGTATTATTGCTGTTTACTGTCCATTTCCTGTTTATGACATGAACAATATTATTATGTATTATTGCTGTTTACTGTCCATTTCCTGTTTATGACATGAAATTACAAAGTCCCTATCTAACAATATGTCACATATTTACAATACAGCCATGTGTTGCCTCCCTAAGTACTGCAACCCTGGTGTCTCACTACTTTTTTCACACATATATTAACTATATTACATAAATTAATATGTTGTGTGATATGTAATGCACATCAGTCTGGTAACATGCAGAACTAGTAGTATTGACCTATAAGCCTAAACAGCCTTATCTAAAAAGGTTATGGAAGGAATCATCATGGATCTTATCCACAGGAACACAGAGGATCTTTCACACACTTGACCCGACCCATCTTGGCTCTGTCAAGGGTATATCTTGATTATTAAACCTAGTGGACTTCTTTGATAATGACCTCAAACACCTGGATGAGGGATAACAAGACCAATCACCTATGTTGACTTACCCAAACCCTTTGACACTATCCACCATTCAGGTAACATGGAGAAACTGTCCCATCTGGAGATTAACCCATACATTACTAGATGGATAGCCAACTGTCTGACTGACAAAATGCACACTGTCAAAGTTGGGTGGTGCACCTCCACCACAAGAACACTTACTAGTGGAATACCACAAGGATCTGTGCTAGGTCCTCAACTGTTTGGAAACTATTTTTTTGAAGTCCAGGCAAAGGTAGATGGCCTGTGGCATTTTAAGTTTGCAGATGACTATCAACTGGGTGCACTCATTTGAGACCCTCAACAATGTAATATTTTTCAGAAAGGGCTGACACAGACAAAGGATTGGTAGCAAACTCACGGATTGAACCTTAAAGCAAAAACAATGCATCATTGTCCCTTCGGAAGTGAAGTATCCCTACTAATTATGACATACATAGAACCCCTGTAAGCTCAAACACAGTGTTGAGAGACTTGGGAACACATTTTGATAGCAATCTACACTTCAATCACTATGTGTCCATAGTGGTGAGACACATTTTCTTCATTGCATACCTGATAACTAAGGGCATCACATCCAAGACAAGGGAGGCTATACCTCTACTGTACTAGACCCTTATCAGACCACTAATTGAGTACAATTCTCCCTTCCATCTGTACCTCGCCAGGCACCTGCAGCAACTGGAGAAAACACAGAAGTTTGTAACCAGGAGAATCCAGGACCTCTAAAACATGACATACATGGAAATACTAATGATCTGTCACTGTACTCAGTATAATGCAGGCTGCTGAGAGGTGACCTATGCCTGGCCTACAGAGCAGTCACAGACCCTGCCCAACTGGAAATGCTGGACATCTGCAAATCAAATGGGAGAAGAATAACTTGCTCCAGAGATCTCAGCCTAGCCTGTGCCATAAACAGAACAAACTGAGGAGACAGATATATCTCCCAGTGATTGCCACTCCTCTATAATTAGCTCCCACTGCATGTGAAGGAGTGCTTCTCAATAACTCTATCCAAGCACAACCTTCACAACTGGATGAATGATTGTAAATTCACCCCTGAGGTGGCACCTATGTCCATCATGGAAAGGGGTAGTCAGTGCTGATCACAAAATTGCTCTGCTAGCAATGACCATATAACTATGTTCAATAAGGGTACTTGTACTTTTATATGGCTAGGCTTGTAAATGCCCTAGGGTCATTAGCCTAGTAACTTCCTATAAAACTATGAAGCTATGAACATATGCAGGCCTCCCAGCATCGTCTCTCCAGCATGCCCTGCTGATTTCATCCAGTATAAGTTGTCCTGCAGGCTTGTAAAAGTGAGACTTGTGCCATGGCACTTGCATAAATTACAGAGTTCTGTAGTCTATGTACTTAGGTAGGAGTTCTGTTCTCACTGCTAACTATGAGTGTGTGTGTGTGTGTGTGTGTGTGTGTGTGTGTGTGTGTGTGTGTGTGTGTGTGTGTGTGTGTGTGTGTGTGTGTGTGTGTGTGTGTGTGTGTGTGTGTGTGTGTGTGTGTGTGTGTGTTTGTCTAGCCAGAACAGCAGACGTGTGTACCTTTCAGTTACTGTTCCAATTCTATGGATTGACAATATTTTGATATTTGCATATGCCTACATATCCATTTCATGCAGGCCTCCCGACATCTTCTCTTTAACATGCCCTGTAGATGTCATCTATAATAAGTTGTTCTGCTGCCTGGTTAAAGTCAGACTTGTGCCGTGGTGTTTGCATAAAGTACTGAGTCCTGTAGTCTGTGTACTTAGATAGGTAGGGGTTCTGTTCTCACTGCAGTCAACTGTGTGTGTCTGTCTGTCTTACCAGAAGTGTGTATCCTCTAGTTACCACTCCAATCTCACGGATTGACAGTATTTTGATATTTGCACATATCTACACATACATTTCATGCAGGCCTCCCAACATTTTCGGTCTAACATGCCCTGCTGATGTCATCCACAATAAGTTGTTCTGCAGATTTGCAAAAATCAGACTTGTGTCATGGTGCTTGTGTAAAGAAGTTGTGGGAAGTACTGAGTTCTGTTCACTATGTACTTACATACTTAGGGGTGCTGTTCTCACTGCAGTCAACTGTGATGTGTGTGTGTGTGTGTGTGTGTGTGTGTGTGTGTGTGTGTGTGTGTGTGTGTGTGTGTGTGTGTGCGCACTTACTTGACATTACAGAGAGCCTTTTACAGCAGCATGTGAGGCACTGTTATTGCCTTATTCTCCTCACAAGACACTGCTGATGTCATCCGCTATAAAGTGTTGTCTGAGATACTCCAAGTAAGGCTTGAGCTGTGGCACTTGGCTTAAATACAGAGTTCTGTAGCCTGTGTACTTAGGCACATATTCTATTCTCACTGCAGTCAACTGTGTGTGTGTGTGTGTGTGTGTGTGTGTGTGTGTGTGTGTGTGTGTGTGTGTGTGTGTGTGTGTGTGTGTGCACTTCTTTGACATTAGGAAAATCATTTACAACAGCATGTGGGAAATTGTTCTTACCATATCCATCTCACCAGACTGCTGATTTGCAGATGTGCAGTATACCCATCAGGACAGGGTCAGAGATGGCCTGTAGTCTAGGCACAAGTCACCTCATCCTTTATGATAAAAATTTCAGGAACTGGGTTTTAGTCTATCCATGTACATCATGGCATAGTTTGTAGAACCTGTATTGTCTTGGTGTGAGCCCCCCTGGTCTGTCCAGCTGCTACAGGTGTCTGGTGATGTACATGCAAAATAAAAGTATTATACTCTATTAGTGTTCTGATGAGGTTTGAGTACAGTGCTGTTATATCATCCTCACCTCGGATCTGAATAGAATGGCCTGGCTAATGAGGTACACAACATAGCCTTTCCTTACCACAGTGGACACTTGGCCAAAGTTCAGATTGCTATATATGTGCATTCCCACATCTTGCACCACTGGTTTCAGCATGGGGGGAGTGTTGTCAATGGTGTACTTACCAGGAAATTCCACTTTGCCTAAGGCCTGAATCCTGACACATTCTTTATTTATTAATAGACTGTGTGGCTTTGGAACCAATCATTTGTGTGTGTTAGCCCCTCTTGTAGTATGTTAACATCATTGGTGGACTCAATGATTGCAACCAATATGCATGAATCTTCAAACTTGGTAAGCCACAGGTCATATTTTGAAGCCTGGACTGTCAATAAATAGATTCCAAATAGTATTGGGCCCAGCACAGATCCTTGGGGTACACCAATGGTGACAGCTCTAATGGCAGAGGTTGATTCACCAGCTTTCACAGCATGTGGTCTGTCGGTGAGGACATTGGTTAACCATCTAGTGATGTAAGTGTTAAACCCTAGCTGGTAGAGTTTGTCAATGACACCTGATTGAGTGATTGTGTCCAAACCTTAAGGGTAGATCAATATAGACAGTATGCACTGTCTTACCTTCATGCAGGCCTATCACACAGAATCAATGGGCTGAGACAGCATCACAGATTGCCTATAGTGTGACTCAGAACATACGCCTACCTGACACAGATTGATACACACTTCAGTACACCCTCCAGATGAACTGTGTTCCAGTAGAAGGCTGTACATCAACATGCATCCATCTGAATGGGGTGGGGACAGCCCTTGATGCATGCATGTATAGACACATCCTGACTCTCCTGATCTGTGAGGTAAACCAACATGTCATTATGGACCTTTTCTAAATGGACACTAGTAATATCACAGCTATGTGCAACAGCATGTGTGAGTTGTTAATGCTACATATATGTCTGTTACATCTGTCAAATGTCCTCATAGAGGTCATATACAGCATGCAGGATGACAACATTATCATCTTGTGGAACTTGACCATGCTAAGATAGTTGACATGAGTCCACATTGAGGTATTCACTCCACACTGCCAAATGTGGCCATCAACACATATATCATCAAGTGGGTAGAACACTAGATCACAAACGTGGCATCTAAATACGTAGACATGTGTGAAGTGACCTATATCTCATGTCTATTGATTAAGTTTGCTAGGCCCTTTCCTGTCCATGATTTAAATTACAGACATCCAGCATTACATACAAATCTTGTGTCCCAACAGCTGTTTGGAGGACTACAGATTGAAGACAATCATTGACTCCAACTGTGATATTAATATAATACAGACAGTATCGACACACACAAAATATTGCTGCCACAGCCATGACAACACATGAGATTAAAAAAATAAACATTTGGGGATGATTTGTTTCATTATGCAAACAAATGAACAAACTAAAGATCCTGTAGATATCACACCCTATCAGCAGACCAGTTGTTATGTATCCTATTTCCTGGATTATATGGTATGTGGACTGTCCACCAGCATGAGTCCACAGTGGTGAGCATTCCCTTGTATGTAACACAACTACTGAGTATGTGCAAGACATCCACATGAAAGGCCATAATGCCTTCATAGTTCACAGCCTTCACCACACCAATATCTGAGTACGATACACCCTTCCTCATGTCTCTCCATACACATCCTCCAGTGATGTGTAACTGAAATGTACCACCTTTGTCACTGTGAGCTGTCACGCATCTGTTTGTGCATACCTAGGTATTAGTTTTGTTACATAAACATCACTCTCTGATGGCACAAACTCCCATCAAGGTGTAATACCACATACATGTGTGATATCTGTTTCAGTGATGCACTCAGTACATACATAGCTGTTTAATGACATGAATGGCATCAGTAACATTTGTAACAGTGCAGATTGTGCCATATATATGTATGTATGTATATATATATATATATATATATATATATATATATATATATATATATATATCATGCATACCAGTCAACTAGCCTGTACTGATCATATTGTCAAGTGTATCTCCTCACACCTCCAGCATATGTTAGTGTCAGGAGAGTGTGCTTGATTACACTCATAGGTTGCTGACATGTCATAAAAGTTGTACAAGTGTGTTGGTGCAGAACCATCTATGCTCACTCACAATCACATATGTTGTATCAGTGACATGGGTATTATTGGTGGTATTATTTTGATATTGCCCATGACTGTGTGTGATGGTTTTACTGTTGTCCATGAGCCTGTATCTGTATCCTACTTGTTGGAAGTCTCTGCTGACAATACAGGCATACTCAAACAAATCAGAGTGTACAGCTTCACAATACGCACCAAACACCAATTGTATTTAACATCTGTGATACATGTCCTCTCCATTGCTCATGTCTGGATACTTATTTCACACAGACATCCTTCACTGTTATGTCACCTTGTGTGACAGTCGCATCATATACATTTGTCACTGTGCAGTCCATACTGTGCCATGTGGATATGTGATTAGTCTTCTTTCTGCAACTGTCTTCCTTTTACATGCCCTCATCTGTGGTACCTTACAAAGTTTCATCTGTCATCCTTCCTAGTGTTCATCCCTAAACTTCATCTGTGTGCCCTTATTAAAAAACACACTTCCCATGACTGTTTCTTATAAATTTCAGTCCATGTACCCTTACAGATAGATCACTTACACAACTTGTACAAAATAACTGGAATGGGATTCTACAATACTCTGCACTATATACACTGTTCTGTATTGTGCTTGGAACATATACATTAATATATGATAAACTATTGTCAGTAATTGTGGCATTCCATGCAATCCTGCTAGCCTAGTCTGCTCTGATGTAAATAAGTTCACTATCTGTGTTGGTTTACATGGTTTCCTGGCGCCAACACTGTTGCCGACCACAAAACCCTGCTTGCTTATGTTTGAACATGGTGAGTGGCAAGAATATGCATTAAGCGCTGCTGCTGGCATCACAACACTGGGCAAACATGTTAACTCCATATAGGCTTTGCTGGAAGTCTACACAGAGTTTATTGAATCCCAGGGTGGGTCTCGAGCTAGAGACTAACAGCAACAGTTCTGGCCAGCAATAAACCTGCAACAGATGGTAAAACAGCTTTTAAACACTATTTTACCTTCTGCCACACAAGCACTTTGTTGCTACCTGCTGTACCTCTTAATTTTCCCTGATTGTGCCTCATATTTTTGCCATATTGCTCATAAAATGTTTGATTTTATGGAAATCACTGAGGATTACAGCCACTCAGTTTCACCAGTGAATTAGAGCAATATTTAAAAACTGTTCCTGATTTTGATCCTTCCTTGACAGTTATTTTTAGATTTGTACAGAATTCTTAAGCAAAGAAATTGAGGGGTGCACTGCTGTCTGCTTGACAGTACTTATTTAGTGTTTTACCACCTTTCAAGGCCAATAAAACATTTCTAATTCCTACACTATTTTTTGTGTGTGTCTAACTGGTAGCACGTAAAACAGATAAAGCTTTATAGCAGTACATGGAACAGATGAAGCTCCATGCTTTATAAAGAATTATGATCAAGTCTCACAGAGCATTGCTGTTGAGGTGAATTTCTTGCCATCCATGTCTTAAGCACATAATGAGCTGGTTATGATTTGAGACCTGATCATAATACTCTATATCTAACCTGGGTCTCAATTAATTTATAAGTCTTTGCAAATATATCACATTAAATCCGTCAGCTTTTTGTCTGTTAAACTATTGAGAAGGGGTTGGCATAAATGTTATCTTTACTTCACAGAAATCAGGTATAGTTTGACTCTGACCTCTGGTTCATGCTTAGGCTTGTAAATGATATGTTTAAAGCTTTTTGGGTTGTACAAAATAGGCTTATAAGGGCTCTAGTGGTCATTAGCCTAGTGCACACCTATGAACCTATGAGATATACAAACTGACATACTGTATATAAGCATGACCACGGACATTTCAGACTGGAGGTTGTTACAAATCACAAACTATTACAGTCTGACTGGAGGTTGTTACAAATCACAAACTATTGCAGTATGACTGGAGGTTGTTACAAATCACAAAGTATTACAGTCTGATTTTGATGTATATAAAAAATTCAGTACAACATCATGCATGGGTCTCAGCTCTTGTGGCTATACAAACATAGAACAGTACATTATTAAGCTGTTCTTGATTGTATTACAATAACACAAAATAACACAAAAATAGAAGTGGTATAAATACCTTGTTATCAGTCATTGTAGTCAGTTACTGACAGCAGCGAGGTGGCTCTGACTGTGTCACAGATGATAAGTGTAAATAGTGGTACTTGACATTATATACAGAGAAATGAGCACTGAGCAACAAAGTATCAGTCCTTCCTAGTGGGGGAGCCTACAGTTTAGGCCCCTTTGGTTCAACTCTATAGAGTTAATATCTGGGTGGAGGCCTTCAGCCATGGGAACATTGCAGGCGTGGCCTAAACAGTAATGTATTTCTTTCTTTTTTTACATGTTGTTGTCTGAGTTAACTCTACTGGAAAAAGCTCTTCCACAGAAGATACTCAGAGATAAAGTCTCCAACAGTTACAATGATAGACAAAATACATTTCCCTAGATTTAATGAAATCCATGCAGGCATAGTGTAGAGCATACATGGAATGTTACTGTGTCCACATACATGGTTTCCCCTCGGCAGCATGCCACGCATAATAAACAAAGCTGATTGCCGAGGGAGAGCCATGGGACACAGTTATTGAATCAGTGTAGGGAGTGTAGTGCTAACTGTGTCTGCAGATGAGTAGCACACTCCCTGCACTGTCCAATTGTATTATATCAGTGTAATTAATTTTTTTTAAAAGCATGTTTGCATGGCATGGTGAGAAGCGCAGCAGTGCTAAGCTGTGATGAGACACCAGGCATTTGAAAATAGAAACTGGATGTATTTAATTACTTATCTAAAGGTCATGTTTAAGCATAGCTGAGTGTGTCTGCATGGCACGGCTCGGTGCTCAGTACTGCTTAAAGTCAGCGCAGAGGTATATGTAAAGGTATGGCAAGATTTCACACATCCACGTAGCTAAGTGGTTAGAGTTATGGCCTCCTGTGCAGCAAGTGCAGGGTTTCAATACATGGATAAGCAAATTAACATTTCTGTTGGAAATAAATATTATGCAAATTATTTTTAAATACTGGCCCGCTGCACTCAGCTAAGCTCTGCTAAGACCCACTAAGACCTGCTAAGGACTGCATAAACAAAGAACAATGAGTAATGTTTATGCACTGCTTGGCACCACTTGGCTGGTTTGCGCAGTGCTAAGCAGTGCTAAGCAGACTGTTTTATTTTGCAATGCTCAGCTGAGCTGCGCTGGTTTGCACAGTGTTAAGCAAAGCACCACATTTTTAAATGCTGCCCAATTGCATTTAAGGGTGGGAAGACAGGCTATATTAAGCCCAATAGGTGCGAGTACAGCATAATCCACTTGAGTGCTATCTCTGAAGGGTACAATGGCAGGTGTTGGAGAGGGTTCGCACTTTTGGGCACAGCATTGGGGCATTCAGGATTCACAGGTCATGGCTGGACTCCTTGTAAAAAACATAAGGGCCAGTTGATGCAGGGAGGTTACCAGGGCTCAGAGTGCAAGATGGAGGACTGGGACCGGCTGCAAAGGATCTCACCAGTGTAACTGGTATCCCCCTCACAGGTGAGCAGTGTCATCACCACCATGACAACCTGAAAAGATGGAAGGGGGCTCTCTTGGACACCTGGGTACAAGAATTCTGGGCTGGGAATGTCCCACATGTATGAAAGTACCATTACCTGTGTTTCACCAATATCTAAACTTGAATGTGTGCTAAACTGGTATGCTTAATGGTGTGCTTCTCTCCCAACAGCTGCAGAGGATAGGGCTCACAAAATCGAGGCACAGGCCAGGTACTTGGGCAGGGTGTGCTGTGCGTGTGGTGAGTACAGATGTATTTTGCTATCTATAGTCAAATAAGCAAGAAAGAGTAAAGCATTGACTGTGATTAGATATATACAGTAAGGAACGTATTGCAATAAATACAGTGAATGCAGACCAGTGCTGCAAGATGTGCAGACTGTCAACTGTAATGCCATAAGCAGGAAGAGTAAAGCAGTGACCTTAATAAACTATAATATGCAATAAAATGTAGTAGTGCAATAACAGAGGAATAACAGCTGTATTGCAACACCTGCATAATGACAACTGCTGTGCAATAAAAACATGAAAGTATATCAGTAACTGGCTAAAAGCTTCTCTAATAAAGTCTGTTGTGTAATGACTGTGGCAGTAGGGCTGTTTTCAAGAAATCAAGTGCTACAACTATTCTGCAATAAAAACATGAAATAGTTGCCATACCTACATGAATATGTATAGTAAAGTCTGTTGTGTAATAGGGCTGTTTTGCCAAAACTCAGTTCTTACAAGTGCTCTGCAATAAAATCACAAAATAGCAACAGTACATGCATGAAGTATGTCTACTAAAGTCTGTTGTGCAATAAGCATAGGTTCAGAGTTATTTCGCAATAAATCAGTTATGACAACTGGTCTGCAATGACACATGCAGCAATAGCAATAACACCAATGTAAACATGCACAGTAGGATTGTCTTGTTTTCACCATTGCATGTCATCTACAAGCATTCATGCTGTGAAGTATGGTGCTGCAGTCAGGTTTAACAGTGTACTAGTTGTACACTGCATATAACCCATAATTGGATACTGGTTGCTGATGTCACAGATATTTCAATATACTAGCAATGTAATGTCTACACCTGAATTATATGTAGTCAAATATACTTTACTAGCTCTGTCATGCCTGAATGTTATGCATGTGTGTTCAACTGTCACTGCAATCAAGTATAAAACTGTACCACTATTAGCAGGTCATATTCTGGTGCCTGGTGAGCTCTAGACAGATATCAGTCAATTAGTAACCAACAGTGACTCAGTAGCTCAGTTTGCTAAATGCCATGTCTGAAGTGCATTTCTGCCACACACAGACCAGGGTTTGAATCCAGTGCTGTGTAGATCGAAATATTACAGTATCAGTCACAAATTGTTTACAGATATTCTCCACAGGGAAGTACAGGTAAGTGGGGTGAGATTAACCATATTATGAGTACATTATTGTGTGTTTATATGTCACAGACTGTTACAATCATTACCAGGAATGTGAGAATACAGCATAAAAACAGGAAATAACTGTAAGAATAATAAAAGAAAAGAAAAGAAATGTGTAAGCTGTGGTGTGGCTGCAAGCCTGGAGTGTGTGTTAAAGGTAGCTGCAGTCAATTAATACATGTGATTCAGATGTCCACTGCTGTCACTGCTATTGAGTTCTATCCCCATGCCTGCCAAGCAAGGCTTGATAGCTGTTAAATGTCTGTACTCTACACATACACATCTCTCAAGTGTCACGCTGTCACAGAATGTAATTACCATTGTGTAATCCCTCTGTCACAGATCTATCATCGACATGTTTATGTAAATAGCAAAGTAACACTACATCAGCCCACAGTACACCTTGGTAGTAATATACTGTAGCTACATCTGATGTGCAAGTGTTCTGTGTAGTTGTGTACCTATAGTTACCGCTTGGCCCATACTGTCCCATGTGGATAGCTTGACAGGTATGCACATGCTACAGCAGCTATAGGGCACTTTTCCACATAAAGAAAGAACAGACCTGTAGAGTAGATAGCAGTACTGTTGTCAACTACATAGCCTAGAATGGTATTAATGGACTGTATTTCTATTTCTATCCCACCCCTTATCTTCAAATATTTATTATTGTTATGCATTGCTTATGATTTATAATTAGCATACGTTGCTCTGTGAACTTTATTTTGGGGCATGTGCTTTATTATTGGTATGTATAACAATGGTTTCATATTAACATATACTGTTGAATTGCCTATTCTGTTGGATATATGCCATAAGTGTTACTGGCATGCTGTTGATAGACTGCCTGTTCTGATATACATTGCTGTGTTTCACATAATATGCATTGAAATATAATGGGGTTATTTTCAATGTTCAGGCATGCTGTTATTACTAACAATGCTTTTTGTTCATAAATAGTAAATCACCAAAAACTGCCAAAAGGTAAAAAAGTAACTAAAAAACCATATGCCAAGACCCTGGAAGAAAAACACAATGAAGCTTACGGACAGGGCGAATTAGTCAAGCCTTGTAGTTGTTGATTTAACAGTGTAGTCCACAGAAATCCACAGGATAAAAATGCCAAGGAACAAAGCTTTTCAGCTGCTGAAATAGTTTAATCCAAGCATTCGCCTCACAGGAAAAAACACTGAAATCACACTAACGTTCCAAATGCAAGTACGTTTTTGTTTCAAAAGCTTCCTCAGATGTGGGCTGGTAACTACTTCAGTGCATATATATATATATATATATATATATATATATATATATATATATATATATATATATATATCAATTAACATTTAAAACCACCAATCTCATGCTGCATAGTAAATGAGGCATAATTGAAAAGTATGCCATGAAAACTTTTAAAGCACATTCTAAATGCCTTATTTCTTGCATAAAAAGTACTATTGACTTAATTGTACACTATTGACCTAATTCCACTAATGATAACAATCACATATCATACCAGTTGTCTAAAAGTTTACAAACTCTTTGATACAGCCATTTTTATCACTTTAATTTAAACTTTAAAATCTCTAAAACCTTATAAAACCTTTTCTAAAACAACTTTTAATACAATGCCATCTTGCGGAACAAAGTTGAACTACAATTTTCTATTATAAAGAATGTATGTTTCCTAGGAATTTCTCTGAACCCAGAACTTATATGGAGTAACTGTTGTAATCATGCTTACCAAATTCAGAGAAATACAGTAATAAGCAGCTATCCATGTTAATACAAATAGGTTTAAAATCTCCATGTTAAATAAATAAATGAATAACGTACAAAATAGCAAAATACAAATACTTTAAAAACATTCTAAAACACTTTAAAAATTATTTCAGTTTCTTGACGACAGTGTAGCTCATCATCTTATGTTGAAAAATTTCAACAATATATTTTTCAACATAAGATGATGAACTACACTGATGTCAAGAAACTGAAATAATTTTTAAAGTGTTTTTAGAATGTTTTGAAAGTATTTGTATTTTGCATTTTGCTATTTTGCACATTTTTCATTTATTTATTTAACATGAAGATTTTAAACATATTTGTATTAACATGGATAGCTGCTTATTACTGTATTTCTCTGAATTTTGTAAGCATGATTACAGCAGTTACTCCATATAAGTTCTGTGTTCAGAGAAATTCCTAGGAAACATACATTCTTTATAATAGAAAATTGTAGTTCAACTTTGTTCCACAAGATGGCATTGTATTAAAAGTTGTTTTAGAAAAGGTTTTAAAAGGTTTTAGAAATTTTAAAGTTTAAATTAAAGTAATAAAAGTGACTGTATCAAAGAGTTTGTAAACTTTTAGACAACTGGTATGATATGTGATTGTTATCATTAGTACAAATAGGCCAATAGTACTTTTTATGCAATAAATAAGGCATTTAGAATGTGCCGTTAAAAGTTTTCATGGCATACTTTTCAATTATGCCTCATTTACTATGCAGCATGAGATTGGTGTTTTTAAATGTTAATTGATGTATATATATATATATATATATATGCATTGATGCAGTTACCAGCCCACATCTGAGGAAGTTTTTGAAATGAAAACGTATTTGCATTTGGAAAGTTAATGTGATTTCAATGTTTTTTCCTGTGAAGCGAATGCTTAGATTAAACTATTTCAACAGCTGAAAAGCTTTGTTCCTTGGCATTTTTATCCTGTGGATTTCTGTGGACTACACTGTTAAATCAACAACTTCAAGGCTTGACTAAGTCGCCCTGTCCGTAAGCTTCATTGTGTTTTTCTTCCAGGGTCTTGGCATATTTTTTTTTTGTTCATAACTAACATAAATGTACTGCTTCACCTCCATAATCACAACACATCAGCATAGGCCAGTTCCTGCTGATCCACCTACCCTACCTCAGCCAGCCGTGCCACCAGCTACCAGGTAATTTGGGACCTAAACTGGTGGTGCCCACGCTGCTGGCTCTGCACCACCTTTGGATGGAACCGTCTCAGGGAAGGGGCCTGTCACTCCCGGGAGTGGTGGCAGAGGGGCAGTAGTCACCCAGAATTGATTACCAGCCATGGTGCACAGGATTCTTCATAGGAGTTATGAACAATGCCTGCGCTGTCTGAGGGCAGACTCGACAACCTGGTGGGGCCTGCTGGCCCTGGTGCCCAGCCTCAAGCACAGTCACCTTCAGGGCAGTGAAGGAGCAGTGTTGACTGCTAATGGGTGGGGACCTCAGTCATGCTGCTGTCATGGGTGGCACATTCCCCTCAGATTCCACAACACCCTACCCATCCAAGGTGTTTACCCCCCTCATGTGTCACACACCACCCCTTCCACTGTCTTGTCTGTCTGCAATTGCATCCTCTCCTACCCAACTTACCTCCCCACATGTACCTATATCCCTTCCCCAACATTCCACTCTCTCCTTATTAAAAAAATGGACACCTGTGCCACAAAAATATGGCCCCATACATAGCTCTCCATTTTGCACATGTGTTGGCCTGATAACACATTTATATTGTCCTCACCCCTCTCTCTGGGGTTTGAGAGTCCAAATTCATCCTCAAAATCTGACAAAATTCACAGCCGTTGCTGTACAAGAAATGGAAAGCTATGGTCCTCCCCTGCACCCATCCTGCACATCCCTATCTATCTTTCACTGTTTTTCCCCCTGCTTGCCCCCATTTTACCACTGTCATATCACCCCCTTTTCTTTTTAATTTTTTAGCAGGGGTTTGCACAGACCTATGCAAAGTGAAGCACCATGCAAAACTGTTCAAACCCATGGAAACTTGCTACCTGACTTGAATGGATACACACTTAAGGCTTATACATAAAAGCAGAAGGTTATAAATTAAAGTAGAAAGGGTTAATGATGAACAGTGAGAAAGTTTGAGAAATGAGAGAGGAAGACTTGTATTTAGATCCTTAAGGAGAACAGAAGCCATCATATAGAATACTATGCTCATAGTTTAGCAGAAAAAAACAATAAGCCAACATGGGAGTGGAGAATGAAGTTATCAGTTAAGCTGAAGTAAACAAAATGGATAGGAGGGGGTTGAAATTTTCTGGAGGTAACTGAAAAAGAAACCAAGGTAGTGGGAGCAACTGAATAAGATGAGGCCAAGCAAAAATTTGAACTTCATATTAGACTGCCCTCTCAACCAGGGGTTGATTTATTAGAGTGCAGGTGAAGAAGAAAAGACAGTGGAGTGCTAAATGAAATACCAGCTCTGCCAGAGTTTTTAGTAGAGTATAGAACAGAATTGACCTGATAGAGGGATAATTAATACAATATATAAAATACTGCAAGATAACTAAAAGAATCAGAGGTTAGAAAAGATTTGGATGGGATACTGGAAAGGCAGTTTACAAAGAAATGATGGGAGGACATCTGTATGGCTTCCAAGTATGCAACACAGTCTTGAAGGTCTTGCATTTTTGCTTTGAAATTTTGCACAGGTATTTTTATACCCCAAGATAGCTTCAAAGAATGTTTTCCTTTTGCAGACTGCAAAATGTTTTTTGTGAGTGTAATGGGGAGTGTAACGAGTTGGCAGAGATTAAAAATTCCCTTCAGAATACATTGTCAGATATAAGGGGAGCAAATGGGTGTAACTAAGGAAATGATTCTTCTGAACTAGGACATGTGATATGAATTGCCTAGAAATACTAAGGCTTTACTAAATTTAATATTACTGGCTGTTAAAAAGGCAATTACTAGAAAATGGAAATCAAAATGTAAATTCAACTGTACTTTAAGTACTGAATACTGTAAAAGAAAAAGTACCTGGAAGTAGGATCTTTAGAAAAGAGGTTCAAATTACAAATAAATAAATGGAATTTGTGGGAACAATATGGGAAGAATAATGCTCAGGCTAACACATTTGCAATGACCTGAACTCCCTCACCAACTTCTTATAACTCAACTTCATATCACCCACTCCATCCTTTACAAGCCTACTGCCTGCCCTTCCCTGTCCACTCTAGTCTCCTTCTACACCCCCTCCAGATCACTCAGAAGCTCTGAGAAACAGCTTCTAGACATACACGTACCAAACAGAAATATAGGTAAACTTCTCTATAACCAAAATGTGTCTTCAGTTTGGAACAAACTTCCTTACTCCATTAGAAACACCTCAAATACTTCTCTGTTCAAAAAGCAACTTAAACTGTTCCTCTTAAGCTCCAGGATTTGTCCATGCCAGGAGCCTACTTAACCAGTTTCCATCCTTTTCAACCTCATCTCATTGTTTTCATCTCATCTCTCTACCTTTACTATCAACTTCACAGCCTGTGTTTCTCTTTTTCATACTCCCTTCATATAGTTGCCTTCTCTGCTCAGGTTATCTCACTTCTCAGTATCCACTGCAGATACTTCTTCCAAAACAATGTAATCAGTGTAGGTTTGCATCTGAATTCTTTGCACTGTATCATATTTTTTATTATCATAACTGAGATATGTATGCTGTTGTCATAATCAGTTTTGTCACTCACTTTCAGCTGTTAAAACTGAGATACTTATGCTGTTGTCATAATTCATTTTGTCACTTTCAACTGTTAAAATTGCTGCTCATGTAAATAGTCATTGTTGTGCTATTGCACACTAATTACTTTGTATATAGTCTCTCTTACTGTGAATTTTGTGTAAATACATTGGAGCTTTTCTCTTCGTGTCTCCACTGAAAATGGGCTTCTAGCTCAGTTGGACTAACCTGGTTAACAAATGCCAAATAAAAAAAAATAATAAAATGCTTTAAGCTGCCTTACTGATCCTATTTGTCGCTCAAAGTGTTAGGCACGTGTATAAAATAATCTTCCCTGCCATGATTTGAATCAGGTCCCTTTTAACTACAGCCTGCTGCAGCAACCCACTAGGCCACACAGATTTCAATTAAAGCAGGTGTTTTGGGGAAATCAGTGATTGCCACTGACCAACTGCAACTGAACCTAATGGGAGAAACTGGAGTGTACCTTGGACTCTGATGCAAAACCACACCAGTAAACAGCCAAATAAATAATAATGTCAGTACATTAGGCCTGGGATAACAGATAAATGTTCCCTTTTATCTGCAGCATCTTTAAACTCACCTGCATAACCATTGTACAGAGATAGCCCATAGGGAGTTGTCTGACTTCCTGCATGGGAATTTATTCACGCACACATACACAAAGTTGGATGCTGGGAGAGTAGAATACCTACCTATTTAGTATTACACACTTATTGCATGCACCACACTGTTTATCTGATAATACACTATCAGCCAGTACTCTTAGGGTGGATGACATCAGCAGGTCTTGTAGAGGAGGGGATTTAGAGGCCAGCAGTCAGTCACAGGGTCATGAAATGCATAACATTGCATGGAGACAGGCCATATAGGCATGTTCATAGTGCTGTGAGGGTATATTTTGGTAAATACACACACACACACAGTTGGAGGATGTGATATTAGAATGCCTACCTATCTAGAATTACACACTACAGCTCACAGTACCTATAGCACATGCCAGAGGTTATGTCTGTTGTATATGCTGCTGCAGGCACAGTACTTGTGGAGTACGCAAAGTGGCCTTGTGTTAGACAGCATGTGTGGCCCGCATGGTGATACTGCTTGGCAGTGTTATTGTATCTAGTGTTCTAGGGGTGGGATACCTGGTAATATCCCCTGCTATGTGTATATACTTACCAGTCTGGCCATATGTGGTTGTTTGCAGTTTGATAGGCAGACATGTGGCCAGGGACAATATGGCCTGTTCAAGGCATGTGTCGCACCCATTGTACATTACACCACCTGTGTACCTATGTTTGTCTGCAGAGTGACAGCCCGCAAGCTCAGGGGTGTGTGGGTGAATGAATTATGTGCTGTTGTGGCCTTGGTCTGCTGCCATCAGACAGCTGTTGTGATGTGTACGTGCAGATATCCCCAGCATTCAGGGGTATGTGGGAATATATGCACATCCCTGCCCATATCCATATCAATGGTGTATAACAGTGTTGTCTCTTTAAATGTAGTTGTGTGTGTCAGTAATATAAATGTGTTCTGTAGAAGTATGTGGGCAGTCTATGTATCATTGTACTGTATACAGCTATATATACATCTTGTTATCATATATATATATGCCAAATACTGAAAGAAACAGTTATCAAGCATGAGGGGGATAGGGAGAGATGGTTATGTATATGTAGCTGTATGTATGTACAGCCATATTTCCTCATAGCAGATCTTAGGGCAGTAGAGGCAACAGACTTGGGCTCAAGTTAGCTAAGTGTAGGAGCATGCCCAGTGTGATTGTCAGTACTTAGGTCACTCCAGGCCAGAGCTACCTGTACTCCAGTCCAGGATTACTATGTGCTGCAGGCCTTTGGCTGCTGCACCTGTTATCACAGTACTGCAGTTGGCTGATATTGTCCAAGGCATTCCCTGGCTGTTTGCTGACCTTAACATGTGACTCACACTTCAGAACTGTAAACACCTTCACAGACTGACCACACTCTTGTCACATGTTTTTGGCCCATTTCATATAACATTGCTGTTTTCTGGCAAATTAGTGTCAAATCTGTCAAGATTGCAGTAAATTACTACTAACAGATATTTGAGTTTCAGACTCCATGCATAGCAGGTAAGTCATGCAAATGCAGGATATGTTCTTCTATCCACAGTCTATTCTTGTAGGAGCCCAGTGTTTAAAACATGACCCAAGTTGTGGTCCTTGGTCCCACTTTTATCTACTGTAGTTCAACAGATTTCCTGCTGTCAGAGGTTGAGAGGTATGATGTGACTGGGGTACAGTACATAGTGAAACACCACATACAGGGTGACAATTTGCATGCCTCTCCCTGTACATGTTTTTCCAGAATGTCCAGCATTTTGCCCCATATCTCTGCTGTGTTCCTCATACATTTGTGGTTTCCCTGTGCTATACTGTACATCCGTCACTGACTTGTTGTCCCTGTTGACACACTTAACTGATGGCCTTTGCATCCTGCAGCTAATCTGACCTGTTGCAGCCTGCTGTTGAACTAGCCACCTGCTAGGTTACTCAGAGCATGTATAATGTATGTCTGTAGGTATGGCCCTTTGTCCCCCCAGTCACTCTGTCTTTGTCCAGCTCTCTTGCAGTAACAGATCAAGGTATTCTGACAGTCTGTGGGGCTACCGCCATATGTGTACCCACATGCAAAAGATATTGGATGATGCCAGATTCAAACCATCAACACCATCACACATGCTACTGCCCCTGGCCCACCGGGCCACAATGGCTGCCACAGAGAGCGGTCTCCACCCTCACACTATCAACAAGATAGGGTAATTTTCTGGTCTGCTGGTATATCTTTTCAGATTTACTGTTACAGCAGTTGTCTGGCAACACTGATGTATCTGGGGTGGGGGACAACCAGCCTATGCTCTGCTGGAATAGACAGTCATGTGACTGTCCTTTGAACCCATTGTTTGGCATCTCCCTGGACTAATGTCGTGGAGTTTTCAGCCATGTGGCCTAGTGGCTAATATGGGGCACATACTAGTGAACAGAGTACCTGTTGTCCCAAGTGGCTGTTAGATCTGTACAAGTAGCCCAGTAGCCCACTATAGATCTTGGCAAGTAGCTCAGTAGCACACTATATATATATATATCCCACTATATTCCCTTGCATACATACAGCAGGTCCATACATATGCTACCATATTATAGTACACCTTACAAGTGGTGTACAGGAGAGTGACTTACCTTGTGAATGCAGCAGTTGACAGACCTGTAGTTCAGGGCTGCCTCTGTCTGATGCAGGCACTCCACAGCCAATACATGGTGAGGTACAGGTTGTGTGGCCTGGCTGACATCATTTGTACTGATATATATATATATATATGCAAGTCGGAGTATGGTGTCAGTCCCTAGGGCCCTAGGTTGTCAGTACATGTGTTATGCATTGTCTCTTGGCTAAGACTAGGGCATATTGGGCATATTGGACATGCTTACGTCTGCCTACAGGGACAACCTCAGGGAGTTCCTCTGAGTCCCCCTGTGGATACAGCTGTGGTGATCTAGGCACTGGTGAGGGTCTGTGTATCTCTTCCCTTTACTGATCCTGCTGCAGCTGTTTCCACAGGATCATATTGTGTAGCATGGCACATACTGTGACCATCTGTGCACATGGGGCTGGAGAGTACTGCCGTGCTCCACCAGATATATCGGGACACTGGAACCATGACTTCAACAGCTCAAGTACATGCTCTATGATATTCCCGGTTTGTGCATGTGCCTCATTATGGTGTTCTTCGGTGGGTGGGTGTGCATTTCTGGTGGGTGTCATCATCCATGGTTCCAGTGCATAGCCAGCATCCCCAAGTAAATGGCCGTGTGGGATATACCCCCTAGCAAACATCTGGTACAGCTGTGATGCATGCCAGATATTGGAGTCATGATAACTCCAAGGGCTGCCAGCACACAAATTCATGATAATGCCCTGGGAATTGCACATGACCTGGCAGTTGATGGAGTGATACCCTTTGTGGTTGATGTAGATTCTACCCTCTTCACCAGGTGGTGCCCTGATGTGTACATGAGAGGAATCTATGGCACCCAGTACCTCAGGGTAGTGTGCTATATGGTAGAAGAGTGACATACTGCTGGCCCTCTCCTCAGGGGTGTGAGGAAGATAAATGTGCTCACTGGCATGTGGTAGCATGGCATCCAGGAACTGTTGGAAAACCCTGAATGCAGATGCCTGTGAGAACCCCATTATGTCCCCAGCTGGTCTTTGGAAAGTACCTGTAGCTAGTATCCCAAGGGCTACACATACCTTTCTTTCCACTTTTTTAATTTCTCCAAATATTTTGGGTTCTAATACCATGACAGGAATGGACCCCATTCCTAAGTCAAAGTACAAATAAAGTGTATGAGATTAGTATTGTTTCAATCTTTGATGTCAGCCAAAAGTGATCTTCGCAGCAACCCCAATGTGCCCATTAATGACTCCTTCTACAATTCGTACAGAGTTGCATGTATTGGTAGCATATCAAAATATGATTGTAGACTCTTTTTATATTACCCATTGGTCCTACTACTATTGAAACTATCTGGGTATCATTCTTCCACATTGCACTCATTTCTGCTTGCAAATACTGATATTTTATGATGACTTTGTATCTCTCTGTACGTAGAACACTGTAGTCACTGGGTGTGGTAATTTCAGTGATCAATGCTACTTTTTTCTTCTTTTCTTGGACCACTATATCTGGTTTTCTAGCATCTATCTTTTGAACTGTTGGCAATGGATGATCCCATGTGATGTAGACTTCATCATTTTCTATGATGCTTTGTGGCTCATGTTTCCAGTGTTTATCAGCCACTTCAGTACCATAATGTTTGCACAATCCCCATTGCAACAGTCTTGCCTCATTATTATGCATTTCGGTACACAGTCCTTCTGCCAAAACCTATATTTGTCCATTTCTCCCACATGTTCAATGGACTTTGTAAACCAGCATGTATGTAGCTCACTGTCTTGTGCCGCCAATATTAACCTTTCATCTCTTGGTTTGAATTCACCTCTCCCTAACCAGTCCTGGGTTTGTTCCTGATCCAAATGAGGTTCTTCCAAAAGTTTTCTATACTTGCAATTATATTTATTAATTTTCCACATTTCTAGCTTTCTCATTTGGTCTTTCACCTTATATTCTTTCTATTGTTTTTTGGCACATTCAGTTACTGCCTGGCTTTTTATCCACTTGCGGTTTGATTTCCATTCCTGCTTGACACCGATATGCTTCTGCTAAACTAAGCAAGGAAGTTCTCTTAGATTTAGTCTCCTCATGTTTCAAAACTTTCACTACATTTGGGTGTTGTGAGGTCAGCGGATATGTGTGGAGTTCCACAATTGCAGATCTGTACATGTAATCAATTTCAAGGAGGCCCATCCTTCCTTCCGAATGGGGAATATATAATCTTGGTATGCACTGATTTTTATAAATCATTTGGTGAGCATGAAGCATCCTTGTTTTTCTATCTAATCTATCCAACAACTTTTGGGGCTAATCAATCACTGCAAAACTGTAAGTTAGGACAGGAAGAGCAAATTAGTTTATAGCTTGGATTTTGTTCCTAGATATCAATGCTCTTTTCAGGATTAACTTAAGTCTATTAAAGTACTCCTTACTAAGTTTTATTCACATTTGTTCATGTTTTATTGTTGATCTTTCATCAATTCCCAAATATTTATACACTCCCTCTTGCTCAAGTTCTTTTATATCACATTCTTGTCCCAAACTGATGTTTTCTTGGTGCTGAAGTTTTCCTGCTTTAAAGGTTGCCTTTGCACATTTATCAAGACCAAATGACATCCTTATATCATCTGAGAAAGTTTTGACAACTTGCAGTTGTACTTTCAGTTCCTCATCTGATGTGCTATACAGTTTCAAATTATTGACAAAGAGAATATGAGAAGTCTTTACAATTTGTTGTTTTGTTTGTTTTGTTGTTTGTTCTTCCACTGGTATAGATCAATTTCTGTTGGCTCTGGGTCTGTGTTGAGAGTGGTAGAGCTCACTGACTTGTGGTACGTTCCTGTCCATCCTTTGGCACTCTACAATCTCCAGCTCTTGTAGTTCCTGGTAGGTTACCCTGGGCCTCCACACTCTTCTCCTTCTCAGTCTAGGCCTATGGTCAGCATCAACATCGGCTACATTGACTTCAGCATCTAGCACATACAGATGTAGCAGACCTGCAGCAGCACTGACCTCAGCATCTAGCACATACAGATGTAGCAGACCTGCAGCAGCACTGACCTCAGCATCTAGCACATACAGATGTAGCAGACCTGCAGCAGCACTGACCTCAGCATCTAGCACATACAGATGTGGCAGACCTGCAGCAGCACTGACCTCAGCATCTAGCACATACAGATGTAGCAGACCTGCAGCAGCACTGACCTCAGCATATAGCACATACAGATGTAGCAGACCTGCAGAAGCACTGACCTCAGCATCTAGCACATACAGATGTGGCAGACCTGCAGCAGCACTGACCTCAGCATCTAGCACATACAGATGTAGCAGACCTGCAGCAGCACTGACCTCAGCATCTAGCACATACAGATGTAGCAGACCTGCAGCAGCACTGACCTCAGCATCTAACACATACAGATGTGGCAGACCTGCAGCAGCACTGACCTCAGCATCTACCATATACAGATGTAGCAGACCTGCAGCAGCACTGACCTCAGCATCTAGCACATACAGATGTAGCAGACCTGCAACAGCCACTAGCATTCTGTAGGTTAAAATTCCCAGGTCTGTACTCCAGTGGTGCAGAGTATGGGGAAAAGCAGATTGTAGGGTGTATGCATACTTTATAGTGCTCTGCTGTAGGTGTACTCTGTGTGCTTGGCTAGCTATGATGCATTCCACCTGCCAAGTACATCACTAAGGGGTTTAATTGTCCTAGTTTAAGTGTAACAGGGCTCACCAGCAACTAATACATCATTGGCTTTCTCAGGCAATGTTTTTTTTTTTTGACAGCCTTCTTAGCTGAGCACTGCAGCATGCCACACAAACCTGCGCCACAGAGGTAAACAAGTTTTAGCAGTGAGCAAACATACCCCCATGGAAGGCATGCTCTGTACCGCTGTGCACCATGCAAACACACTCAAACCCACTGAAACACATACCCCTAAGGTAAACAAAGCTTAGCATTCACTAGACCCCCCCCCCCACTGAGCAGAGTGGCACGCCCCATAAACAAGCATCACTGAGCTCCAATGAGCTTAAAAGTTTGCGGAAACACCCCCTTTTGATATCAGCTACCTCTTCTGTGGACACCAGCATGGTTCTGTGCTTACACTGAAGGGATCTGTGGACACGGATGCCCATTTCTGCTATTCAGTAAATCCAGCTCATTTGCATGCAGATCCATGCACAGTATCTGGTAACTACACAGATACAGGCCCTCCATCGTTAGCAACCACAGCAGTCCTATATTGTACATACCTCACACGGGGTCCTGTAATACATCACTGTTACATACTCACAAATTCTGCTTTTTACAATATTTTTTTTCCATAAGGTGATGGTGAGGCTCTTGTATCCAGGAAGTCTAACAATTTAAACAAGGAACTCCAGAAACACAAGCACCAATGTTCTAATCCTAAAACAGATCCAGCAGTTACTTCTCTATCCAAATCTGCTTCTGCTAAACAGGTTACAATTGGTAACTCAACCCCCTCTCCAGACAAGGAAAGGAAAACACTGGATAAGTGTGGGAAGAAAATGTGTCCTAGTATTTTATCTTACAGAAGTTTAAACTGTCAGCCTTATATGTTAAAGGCTTTAATGTTATCTTTTGAGAACACACTGAAGGTAATGGCTAACCTTCCTTCTTCTCTGGTAAACAATTCATTAAATGTTTCTGTGACGACTCTTTCTCATGTGACTTACCATATTTTAAAGTGTACTTCTAATGCCAGTGGTTCTTCTTTCAGATCTCTTGCTTCTGGATCATTTTGAGGAGATTTAATTGGCTATGTTCTTAAAATCTTCTTGATGATTAATGCAAGATTTTAAATTTTCCTTTGGATAAACAGGTTCTGTTTGGCCCTTCCTCAGCTGAAGTGCTTAAAAAGTGTGATAAAAGGGGAAAACTGATTCCAGGAGTCACAAATTTTTCAAGCTTCCTTTTCTTCAGAACAAATAGTAATTTCCTCTTCTCAGCTTCCTTCTACGAGCAATTTAAGCAGCAAGGATTTAGATAACAAAGCTGTAAAAAGAATGGGGAAAAAAACTCTTCAAGGGCAGTCCTCACAGTCACTGTGACTATCCACCTGTTCCCACCTTGGCATCCTTTCCATGTCTCTGAGACAGCACTCCCCCTTATGGTATCAAATTGTCTCAGACAGCTGGCGTTCTGAAGGTAATACAGTGGGGGTACACTTGGCGATGAGAATATTCCCATTTTCTATCTTATCCAGGGAAACAGGTCTTTCTAGTTCCTTCATCCTGCAACACCCAATGTCTCAGGGAGTCATAGAGCTTGTGCCTTCCAACCTCCTAGGCAAACGTTTTTATTCAGGAGTTTTTCTAGAGTGCAGAATAGTAAGATCCTGGAGGCCTCTATTGTATTTTTGTTTTCTAAATCCTTTTGTCAAGATTTTAAAGTTGAAGATGTTATCTCTTCAGTCTCTTGTTCACAGATTGGTGCTAGGCTAACTGCCTTAATGGTCTATTTTAAGAACAGCTAATTATCCCATGTGAGAATCAAACATTGCACCTTAACCATTATGCCAACTTCTGAAGTCTCTTCTTCTTTTCATGGTAAAACCAGATCTAAAGGATGCCTATCATCACATCTCCATTGCAGAGCATTTCAAGTGTTTCTTAAGATTTCTTGTGTCTAGCTTACATTATCAGTGCTCTGTTTTATCCTTTGGACTGTACACAGCATCAAGAGGATCCACAAAATGCCTAGCTCAAGACATTGCTTACTGCAGATTTTGGGGATTTAAGTCTTTCTAAATTTGGATGATTGCCTTTTCACTGTAGACTTTTTAAGCTGTTGAAAGTGTTTAGCAACTATTCAGAAACTTCTACTCAGTCTGGGTTTTCCAATAAACTTTCAGATGTCTTCTCTCATCCCTTCTCACAAAATGATTTTCTTAGGATGTTTACTGGACTCTACCTTGGGAAGAGCCTTCTTCCTTCAGGCAAGTTAGACTTGTTTCAGCAGTTCTTTCCAACTTTTTCAAGTCAAAACCATGCATCTGCAAGGGAGTTCCTTGGGATTCTGGGGTAAATGACATCAGTGATTCTCAAGCTTTCCCTGACCAGACTGCACATGAAGAAAATACAATAGTGTATCAGATCATTTTGTGATCAGCATCTACACCATTTGTCCTTTTTGAGCCTAATCGTGGAACTTATAAAAAGGGAAATTGGATGGTGCATGGACCAGCTAGCTTGTACTCCAATTCTTTCATTTTTCCCTTCAGACCTCACTCCATCCAGTCTCCGTAAACACTTAAGACATGGCATGGGGAGCAGTTTCAAAAAGAGTAAAGGTACAAGCTCTGTGGGATCCTGTAGACAGACAGAAGTATATAAATATCAGAGAGATGTTGGCAGTTATCAATGCTTCGAAAGCCTTGAGTCATATCTTGTCCTCATGTCCACAGCAGGTGTAGAGAGACTACACCATAGTCATGTGGTACATAATCAAACATGGCGATACAAGATCTTACCCCTTTGCAAACTTGCAATGATAGCCTGGAAGGTGGTAACTCAGCTTTTTAAACTTAATACATTCTGACAGAGTAAAACCTTGGTTGCAGAGAAGGTCAGCATGACCAAGACAGATCCTTCCCCAAGAATGGAAACTTTATCCTGGGGTCTTCCAAGAACTAATCAGTATGTGGGGAGCACCTCAAGTACAATAACAGAAAAGGAATTCTGCTGCAGGATTCCCTTGGCTCTATATGACTGTCACTGTTGAAGTGACACCCTGACCCTATGTGCAAAAATGGGAAAAATGAGTTGTGGGTGGATGGATAGGCCTGTAAGACAGATGCTTTCTCATTTCCAAGGAAGGGAATGTTCTGCCTGCTGTTTTACCCTTTCTAATCATATCCAGGTTCTTCTAAAGATTCAGAAGAACTCTACAAAAATGTGGTGGTGACTCCCTTTTGGCCAAGAGATTCAGAGAAACAATTTGGCAAGAGAAGCCAGTTGGCATAATGGTTAAAGTATTCGCTTCCCATTCACAAGGTACACACTTGAATCTTGACTTCTATCCTAAGCTTGTATGGAGTTTGTATTTTCTACAGATTTCTCTATGGTATTCCTCCCACCTCACCAAACAATGTTGAGGGTTTCTGCACCTAACTGCTTTGGAGATAATCCAGTATCCTCAAAATAGGAACACATGAATCACAGTGTGCTGTGCCAGGGCTAGCCACTTGGTGCAAAATATGACTGTAGATGATTCAGTCATGTTGACTAATTTTACCAAATGGACTTGGGTATTTGCTGGTGATAAGTGGATTGAGGATCTGACCTACACCATGGATTCATGCTATTGGTGGAAGGGTGTATGTGCTCCTATATGTCAGTGTGTGCCTATCATAAAGCCCAGCAACTTTGGGTCTATAAGCAACTGGCTAGCCATTGTGCAGTTGTCCAACTTGGATTACTTAGGATATCTCTGTTGAGCAAAAGCTGGATGTAAAACTAATCAACCTGTCAGACATGAACCAAGAGTTGCTACACTTAATGTAGGTTCACTGGTAGGAAGAGGCTTAGAAGTGGATGACATGATGGTAAGGAGGAGGCAGAACATCCTATGCATTCATGATCTAAATGAAAAGGCAGTGCAGTAAAGCCACTTGACCTGGGATCCAGAGACCATTTCTCAGGACGAGGACAGACTAGAAATGGTGTGGGAATTTTGAGAGGGAGAGGAGTCAGAAGACACTGACAGATGTCATCAGAATTAGTGACAGATACATGACAATCAGACTCCAGTGCAAAGATAGGGAAGTATTCATAATCTCAGCCTATGCTTCACAGCAGGGTTGTGAGATAGTGAGGAAAACAGTGCATTCAGTCAACAGTTGCAGGACCTACTACATAAAGCAATACAACACAAATTGCTGTTGAGAATTGGGGATCTGAATACACATAATCAGGACAGAAAGATCAGGATAAGAGAAGTGCATGGGTAGACATGGGTGGGCTACAGGAATAAAGACCTAGAGGCTATTCTAGACTACTGTCTGGCAAATGGCTTGATGGTAGCTGTGATGACCCACCACTGTCAACCAACATGTGATGTGGATATCCCACCTCTGGGCCAGAAATCAAACAGCATAAATCCTCACCACTGGCACCTGTGCTGGGATGTTCATTAGGAGGATAACAGGTACGCACACAGTATTTCCAGATGCAGCTCCCTGCATCAAGTGCAATTTCCCTTAAGAGCACAGAGACAACAGTCAGTCCGGGGTTGGTTCATCTTTCTTTCTCCAGATTCACAATAAGACTCCCCACTGGCACAGCTATAGAGCTGAGTCCTCACCCAGGGGTCCAAGCCAAGTCCTCCAACACTCTCTCTGTCCAAACATTGCTTTGTGTCCCTGCCCAAGTAGCTGACACAGACCTACTCTTTGAGATTTTGATTTGCACATACACACACACACACACACACACACACACACACACACACACACACACACACACACACACACACACACACACACACACACCTGGGAAAGGCTGGCACAGGTTTACTAGCTATGCCCCTTCTGCCCAGACTATAAGGTAGTAACCACTGCCACCAGAACTACTTGACAGCTACTTTGAGGCCCTTAATAAGGGGTGTCCAATCTTACTGTGTAGTATTAATATTAATACAAATGGTAGTTTGACCAAGACCAAGGCTGTAAGGCATGGCCCACACAGTGTCATAAAAATATGCAAGTACTCTCAAAACATAAATATCTCTACAAAGATCAGCCACAATGAAAGGTTTGAACATATTTAATAAATAATAAAAGAACGAGAAAAAAATAAATATATATCCAGTGACAGAGTTCAAGATCACAGGAAATATTTAAAACAACACTGAATGACAGTCTCAAACAAATAAAGAAAATAATATCTAAACTAAGCTTCACTATATTCCTGACTGAATCTGAGAATTATACTATTCCCTAGTAACTTACTTAATAAAGCAAGGCAGATGATGTGGTGAATAGTTCTTGTCAGGACGAAGACAGAATACAGAATGCTCTAACTCACCAAGAAACTTCTCAAAAAATATCTAAAATATTACTGCTGGGATAGCTTACAGAATGACACCACTTCTAATCCCCAGGCAATTCCACATTGCTGGCAGCTGGCAGTATTTAGCATCGATCTGTAAAATACACAGACAAGGGATTTTGCTCAGATCTTTGTCAGGTGCTGGAAGTCATAAAACAATTGCATTCCTTCATGCTTCTAGAGTAACAATTAGGTCACCCCAGAGACAATACAGAAAGCCTCCTAGTACAGACTTTGTGTCTCTGGCTGCATTGAAACCTGTGAGATAGCATCTTTATGACCCAGCCTATAAAGTGATTTAATTTCAGATATTTTCTAACATTTGCTGGACTGAGGTTAACCTCCTGTATTCCAGTTTCCACTGTTAAAACATATACATTTAAACAGTTACAATGATGCATGTTTATTTCTGTTCTCTGCCATAGGAACACTGTGGATACAGTCCAAACTCAAGCACTTTACAAAATACCTTTTCAACACACACATCTGTGCAAATCAGTTTGATATACACATGACATGCAGTTCTAATACATTTGTAACACAAGCATCTTATATAAATCATGGTAATATTCACAACTGACATATAATTATTTACAAAATTCCAGCTAGCTGTGCTGGTATACCTTCTTTTGTCACAGTAGACAACACATGGTTCAGCAAAACAGACAATCACAAGATTGCATACAAGAGTGAACAACATGCATCTGAGGTAGACTTCCTTCCAATAAGGAAAGAGCAGTGGGATAGAATCAGTGACTACAACGTCATCCCAAGTGAAACAGTCAGCCAACAGCTTAAACCACTGGTTGCCACAAGCAACTGCAAACAGTAGTCAGAAAAGGCTCTAAGGTCAACAGAGACTAGGCCGAAGACCTGGAAGTTAACTGGAGAGAAAGCACAAGAGTTCAAGGAATTGCACAGAGCTTGAGCACCTTAGGAAGAAGAGGAAATAGGTGGAGTTAAAGAATAGCAACATCTCAAAACAGCATGTGTGAAGACTACAGATATGTGACCAAGCCAAGTGTGGTAATATGGTACATAAAGAAATCAGGTGAGGGGATGCAGAAGTCCAGAAAGTTATCAAAAGAAAGAAGGGGCACAGGAAAAAGTCAGAGACAGAAAAGACAGAGCAGGCTAGGAATGAATACTGGTTGGTTAATAAAGAGGATAAGGCATGAGTTGCAATAGCAAAGAACAAGGCATTAGAGTCACTTTATCAGCTTTTGAAAGTTACTTGGTAGATGGCACAAAGAAGCTCTATCAGGTTGCAAGGCAATGACAGAGAGATAAAGAAGATAGTCAGACACCCTTCATAAGAGATGCCAACAACAACCTGTTCACCAGTCCACAGGACATCAAAGGCAGATGGAAAGAGTACTTTCACCTAGGAAAAATAAGGAAAGAGAGAGCCAGCTACAACCCACTCAGCAAAGAAAAAATGGCCCCAAATCAACTGGAGAAACCACGAGGAACTTCAAATTGGGGAACCGTTTGTATTAAAAGAACAACCAAATACACCATTCACAAAAGTGCAATAGCCCTAAATGCTTAACTGTCTGACCGCATTTTTTCATTCAAAAACTCAAACTTTTTCAGACATGCATAAATCCCCCTCTCTCACAAGTTCAATTAAATACACAAACCAACTAATCACAGTACAAAACCCTTCATTCATTAAAATAATTAATTAAATCAATGCACCTTAAACAAGATATTTAAAAGCAACCCCAAATTCAGAGTAAAATATGACATACATATGAAAATAAATAATCAGTTGTGGGCATAAAGAAGCCTAAAATGGATATTCAAATATAAAAAAACTGAAAATATAATAGTATACACTAATATATACAAACACATTCTTACTGTATAAAAATAGATGTCGAGCTACTAAATGAATAAAAACATAGTAGTTTGCTACCCTCTAGTGATCGCAACTAATCATAACAGTGACAATTGGTGAAAAACATTTAAACACTATTGCACGAAAGTATGCTGAAATATAAGACTGTTGATTTAGATAATACATATTTAAAGCAATGTTTAGATATGAAGATTGTACTGAAGGGCTTAAGGGTATTTAAGAACCCCAATAACATTATTGAGGGCTCTGAGTTTTACACCAATCTGATAAAGATTTTTGATACATGTGATTTTCCATAATGAAAGTTATTATAAAACCAAATGAAGCTGAAATGGAATGGCTATATAAAAAAAATAGCTAAACAATATAAATCAGCCCACAGGTAAACGAACTTCCATTAGTGCAAGATACAAGTAAAAGTAGATAAACAAACACGACAGTATGAAGTATGGCTATTATAAACTCAGAATCTTTTATTAGACAAAGGTAAGCACTTTCAACACATGGCAGTGGCTTCCTCAGTATTCCTCAGAGTATTAGATGGTCTGAGGAAGCCACCACTATGTGGTGAAAGCACTTACCTTTGTCTAATAAAAGTTTCTGAGTTTATGATAGTCGTGCTTCATACTGTCATGTTTGTCTATGTATAAAAAATAGAGGATTTTAATAAAAGAATTATAAATGATTTACTTTTCACAGTTGAAGAAGAGAATAAGAAATATTTTAACATAAATAAAAAAATAGATGCAAAAGTTGTTTTTATTTCCAAATTAAAAAGTAGGAAAATAAGTAGAGATATTTTAGAATATAAAGAGAATAGATGCTACCCTAAACCTAGGCAAGTGGAAAATCAACGCAATGGGCAGTATAGGAATGTTAGTCGCTTAGAGGAGTATGATAGAATGGAAGAATGGTTTAGAAATGATGAACTTACATTAGGGGACGACAGACATGGTAATAGGTTGGAAGGTGGTAATTTTAATTTAAACTTGAAGGACCATTTTAAATTCCCCAACCTGAGGAGGTCAGAAAGGATAAAGATCAGACCAGTCATTACAATCACAATGGAGGGAGGAACCAATGGTAATAGTAGCACTGAATGAGGGTACCCATGCTACCAATAAACAAAGTATTTTTACAATCATGCTATGTATATTCTTTTCAGAATTTTAAGATATTTAATTACAGTAATATTGAATTGAATGAAGATTATTTTAGTTTATTTATGAAAGGGCTGAAGTTTGTGCCCGATAGAAAATGTGATATCAGTAAGCTCCTTACTGATTTAAAATTATTTGTGAGAAAGAAAAATCTGGAGTTAATTTTTGCTAGTGGTAGTACTGATAAAATAGAGGATAAAAATATTTGAAAGAAAAGTACTTTTAATCCACCCCTACATCCCCAACTTAGAAACTTTGAAACAGTGGTGGAGAGAGAGTTGAGGGAAGCCTTAAGTTGATCCAAAGTATATTCCAACTTCCCCTACCAGGAGAAACAGCTCCTGTTGGAATTAAGTAAGAATAATAATGTTAGAGTCATGAAACCAGATACGGGTGGGGAATGGTCAATGGATAATATGATGTATATGGCTAAAATGGAAGAGGTTCTGGGGGATGTAGAGAAATACCAAAGAGTATCTATTATGAAATCAGCATAGCTTACTCTAAAATTGATTTGGGTTTTGTGAGAATTATTACATGATGAAATGATTGACATGAAACTATTTAATTACGTATGGTTAGAGAAACCAGTGACCCCTTCTATCTTCAGGGTTCCGAAGGTGCATAAGAGCCTTGTGAGTCCTTTCCACAGACCAATTGTGGCTGCCAGTGGTTCAATGACATATGCCCTTGCCAAATATGTTGATACTAAATCAAAGGACTTATGGCTTGGGCAGGAGGGAATTCTTAAGGACTCATGATTGTTTTTAAAATCTGTAGATCAAATGTTTTTTAGTAAAAATATTATTTTCGTGACAATAGATATAGTTGATTTGTTTTCTGTTATTCCTCATGAGATAGGTTTAAACTGGCTAGAGGAAGCCTTTTTAGAGGCAAAAAGATTTATGAACAGGGAGTTCAGGGTTATAATGGAGATGGCTATGGTTTTAAATAATAATTTTATTCACTTTGAGGTGGAGTTTTTTAAGCAAATTAAGGGCGTAGCTATGTGGGTGTGTTGTGCCCCCAGCTATGCGAATATTGTACTAAAAATATGGGAGAAGAAATTCATCCTTAATTCCCCTATGTGAAATGCTGGTGCTTATATAAGAGATACCTGGATGATTTATGTATCTTTTGGACCGACTCCGAGGATAAACCTTATGAATATTTAAATTATATAGGTAATACCACAGATTTTTTAAAATTTACACATAACATTTTTAGGGACCAGGTGGATTTCCTGGATGTTACTATTCACAAGGATTTAGTTAAAAATGTGTTTAAATCTACTGTTTTTAGAACTAGTACTTTTTCTGTTTCCTATTTGTATTATACCAGCACTCACCCCTACAGACAAAAAGAAGCATTGTCAAAGGTCAGTTTGTTAGGATTTCCAGAATGGTTTCTGATTATATGGACTTCTTGCAAGAATGTGATGTTTTAAAAATATGTTTTTGGATAGAAAATTTCCTGTTAAATTGATAAATGAGGTCCTTATGGAAGTAAGAGAGGCTAGGAATAATATATTTAGTCTCATTTTAGGGAATGAGACTAGTAATTTTAAATTCATTGGGCATGACAAGATGTCTAAATCTAAAAGCAAAAGCATTAAAGGGTCCTTTGTGATAAATTGTAATAGTGAAGCTGATGTTATTAAAAAGTTATTTTAAAAAACTAGAAAATGTTTTCAGAATTGTCTGATATAAAGACAATATTTACACAACCCCTTATTTTTAATTACAGAAGGATAAAATTATGAAAAACATGCTTGAACAAAATGGTATAGTCTGCAGAGAGGGTAACAAGAGAGTAGGGAAATATAAATGTGGCAGGTGTGCCCAATGTCCCTATGTTAGGAATGCATAGTACATTTTCATATGGAGTAGGGCTAGATATATTTATGGGAAATGTTTTTCTAATTGTGAGAACAAGGGAGTTTATTTAGCAGAATGTAAATGCTGTTGCATGTTTTATGTAGGAAAGACAGAGAGGAGATTAAAGAAAAGGATATATGAGCACTTGTATGACATTCGAAGAAAATATTATAGGAATGCATTATTTAAACACACCATCAGTTGTAAGGATGCAGGTTTTCCATTCTTTGTATTAGAGGAAGTGCCATATGATATCGGTGGGGGAACAATGGGAGACAAATATTGAATACCGTGAAGTGTTTTGGCAATTGAGGCTAGAGGCTTGTAACTTTTTTGGTCTTAATTATCAGGTCATCCTAGTCCCCTGTGATGAAACTTAGGGCAGTCAGACTATAATATTCCTAGTAATATAGGTCAGACATATCTGGCTTTAATACCTGTTTATAGTTATTCAGTTAAAATAGTAGTTTATTTAGACAATTTATGAGCTTATGCCTTACTTTGGATACTTTCATTTTGTATGTTTTTTATATATTTTATTTCATCATATTTATTGTTTTTTTCCTGTTATAGATGGTGTTTAAATGTTTTTGCTCTATTGTGGCTGTTATTAGTTGTGATCAGTAGAGGGTAGCAGACTACCATGTTTTTTATTCATTTAGTAGTTCAGCATCTATTTTTATACAGTAAGAATATTTTGTATATATTAGTATATACTATTATATTTTCACAAATTTTTTATATTTGAATATCCATTTTAGGCTTCTTTATGCCCTCAATTGATTATTTATTTTCATATGTATGTCATATTTTACACTGAATTTGGGGTTGTTTTTAAATATCTGGTTTAAGGTGCATTGTTTTTAATTAATTATCTTAATGAGTGAAGGATTTTGTACTATGATTGGTTGATTTGTGTATTCAATTAAACTTGTGGGAGAGGGGAATTTTTGCATGTCTGAAGAAGTTCGAGTTTTTGAATGAAAAACGCGGTGAGACAGCTAAGCATTTAAGGCTATTGCACTTTTGTGAGTGGAGCATTTGTTTGTTATTTTAATACAAGTGGTTCCCCAATTTGAAGTTCCTCGTGGTTTCTCCTGCTGATTTAGGGCCATTTTTGCTCTGCTGAGTACTTTCACCTATACCTCTCAACTGACCAGATTTTCGCAGAATGTCCAGATTTTGGCTCATATTTTTGGTCTTTCCCTCATAAAATTTGTGGTTTTCTGATAAATTTCTGAAGATTGGCATCACTAAATAATAACAGACATTTGAATTTCATGTTTTATTTCCTTCAGAAAATGCATGGTAATGCAAAAGCTGTTATTCTAGCAACTTTCTAAGTTTATAAGAATAATATATAAAATCCGTCCTATATTTGGGCCTGTGCCCCTCTATTTTTGGGTTTGTCCAGCTGTCTTGTGCTAAGAGGTTAATTGGTGTGCTTTTATTACTCCCCTCAACCTCTAGGTGCAAAATATCTGGACAAAACATAAAAATAACTGGAGGACAAAGACCCAATATCAGGGATACATTTTAAATATTGTTCTTATAACGTATAAATTTGATAGAATAATACATCTTCCATACATTTTCTGAAGGCTATAAATTCTGAAATTCAAGTGTATTTCATTGTTTAGTGACTTCAACCATCAATAATTTATCAGAAAATCATAAATTCTGTGAGGAACAGACCAAAATAAGAGTAAAAAAATGTGAGCATTATGTGAACATCTGGACAGTTGAGAGGTATAACTTCCAGTATCTTCTGAATGAAGAAAATCCCACAGAAGCTGTACTGCCCCAGATACAGCCTACAATGAAAGAAAGGAGGAGCCCACCCTAGAAGAAGTAAGAACAGTTCTAAGGAAAGGGAAAAACAGCAGTCAAAGATGACTTCACTGCAGATATGACCAGGATGTTGGGTGAGAAAAGGGAGAAATGGCTCCTGAGGGTACTTAGAGTAGTATGGAGAGAAAGGTGTGACCTAGATGACTGGAAAATAAGCATACTAGTCCCAATGTACAAGAACAAAAGGGACATTCACAACTGTGGGCAGTACAGAAGTATCCATCCTGTCACACTGCATGAAAATTCCAGAGAGGGTAATTTATATATGAATACGTAGAGCAGCAGAGATTAAGATGGGAGATGAGCAGTTCAGATTCAGATCAGGAGACAGCACAATTGATCTGATGTTTGCAGTGAGATATAGTTAAGAAGAAACTACGGACGAGGAAGAAGTCCATCTTGGCATTTCTAAACTTGGAGAAACCATATAAGAAGGTCCCAAGAAAGCTGATTTGGGCAATAATGCACTGATCTGAAGTCCTAGAAACATTGTCAGAATTAGGCTATGTACAAGGGCCCAATGACTCAAGTATGAAAAGTGTTAGTCTCATAGAGGGGTACCCAGCGAGAGTGGGTTTGCATCAGAGTTTAGCTTTGAGCCCACTGCTGGTCACGTTGGTGATGGACTGCATTAGCAAGCAGGCTGAAAGAGATGTATCAATAAAGTTGTTGAATGCAGATGATGTGGCATTACAAGCAGACTCCTAGGTCCATAGGTTCATAGGTATATATAGATAACAACCACCTGGGCCTTTATAAGCCTAGCCATGCAATCCAGCAGAACTGTGTCCCTATGTATCATGGGTGTTTATTAGGAAGGGGTACCCCATTGACACATTTAGCTAAAGTTTTTACAACAGCTGTTAATACTGCCTTTATTTAATTAAATGCCTCTCTAGCTATCCTGCTTGTTCCCTGATTTTTTCCCTAACCCTTCCACCCTTTTGCTGTTGTTGTTCTATAAGGTTGTGTCTCTGGTGTCCACCCCTTATGAAAATCTGATTTCCAAAATCCCTCCTTCCCCTCTTTCATTGATAATGACTGTTGTATAACCTGTTTATATACTCTTCCTACCCATTGATTACTGAATGCCCACCCAGCAAACCAGTATTGCTGTTGAGTAAAGTGTCTTTACTACATATTGTCTACTGTTCATTTTACCTGAGCTCAGCAAAGTTGGAGTCTTAGCCTGCATTTCAAAATTATCAGAATCGTTTTAGTTGTATCCAATGCTATCCAGCCAAAATTAAGTACCTTTGTTTGCTATATTACATTTAAGTTATTCTACGTGATTGTTACTATTTCCTACTTTTATGTGTGTGTTTCACTGATTTTTTTTTTGAAAAAAAATTGCTCTTCCTCTCACTGTTACTGCTGAAAGACAGTCCTGAAATTGCCTTTACCAAAGGATTTCTACCTTTGTGTTTAAGTGGTTCATGGTAGCATCTCTTCTACTGGGCTCTTGCAGTAAGAGAAGGTGTTTGGCTGGTATACCTGAGCTGGGGAATATAGAAAAGGACTCGTAGTGTAGTCATTTTATTGGCTTATTTGTTAGTTTTCTATTTTTTTTTCTGTGCTGCTATAAATTTTGCACACTTGCCTAGGTTAACAGTGCCCTATAATGCAGAAGACACTTACAAATCAGATTTGTCCTGAAGAATGGTCCATAAAACTGTACCCTGTAAAGCAGCAATATAGTACAAATACCTTGTGTGCTGATAAGGCTATGGCAGATAGATGAGTGTTGAGTGGCAAAATCTAAAGATTTAGTAGAAGTCATTTTCTGTAAACATTAAAGTTAGTAGAATTTAGTACTGTTTATCCTAATCTGCTCCAACAAAGCACCCTTATTAATCTGCACCAACAAAGCATCCTTAATAGCTTTCTAGCCCTTGTACACAACCAATCTTGTAGCTCACAAATCAGAGGACTGGGCAGTATAGATATGCAATTTCCTAACTTCTCTGTAGTCAGCTTGGTGGATATGTGCATCCTGTGACAATGCAGCCATTGTCTCATGTTTAGTGACAGCTGCTTAATCCTTAAAGAAGTATGTGAGAGGTGTACTTACATAATGACACTGCAGGATAAACTCTCGTATACGAATGCACATCAGGTTGTCAAAACATGCACACAACACTGACCTCACACAGCACATGACAGACACACATAGACTAACATATGCTGAAGCACTTGAAAGCAAGCTTCCTAAACAGCAAAGATCACCTAGACCACTTGTCAAAGCTATGCCTCACCAAACTCAAAGACACTCTGAAAAACCAGCACCTGACATTGCACATACTGTCAGTCTTAGTGGAGGCCCAAACACTAAGCCCCTAAGGCAAGCAAACACACTCACCAGGACTCTTGTTAAAGGGGACACCATTGTAAGGTATACTGATGCCCCTCTAATGAGGTTGAACAAGGAGAAGATCATTGTTAGTTACCCATCTGGAGCCACAGTCGGCCAAATCACACACAGGTAGATCCAGTATGATTCCATCATAGTCCATGTAGGTGTAAATGACCTGAGATGTACCTCCCTGGACTATATGAAGAGAAAAATTATGGAGCTTTCAGACTTCATGTCTCAGGCTGGTATAAGCCTAGCACTGAGTGACAAATTACCATCACTGAAGATGATGCCACAATATGAGCAAAAATGATTGATTTCAATGACTGTGTTTCTGTTGTCATTTCAAAGGGATCCAATGTTTTTCATCTTTGGAAGGCATGGTTAATAGATCACATTTTTTTGTCAAGAATGGTCTGCACCTTTCCCCTCTAGGCGTTTGAGTACTGGTTAAGGCGTTGTCCACACTCATAGTGCCTTTTTTAGGCAATGCCGTATTGACAAACCTACTAACTGTAAAATCAAGACAACTGAACCTCGGGGTATTACTGCTCATTGTTAGGAGGCTAAACAAATAATACACTGCTTTCAAGCCCTCCAAACACTTGAGAATATAGACATTTGTGCAATTGCCACAACATGGTTTAAAGTGGCAGGGAGTACCCTGGCAGTGCAAAGTTTTGGTACCTTCCACAATGCTGCACAGACAAGGGCTAAAGGTGGAAATGTCTCAGTATATACATCAATAACAGACATACCTCTAGGGTAGTCAAACAGGATGATATGCTGGAGTTCCTCCATGTGCTGATCACCGTAGACAAAATCCCTTACCATATCCTAGCCAGCTATAGGTCACCCTCCATGTCCCAAGAAGCTCACAATGCATACTGGGACCTACTGGAGAATCTTACCATCCAACCTAACACCCTACTCATGGAAGACTTTACTCTGCTATAGACTGGGAATCCTACATGGCCTCATATCTACAAGCACAGAGATTCCTGGACTTCATAAATACAAACACCCTTCACCAGATACTGAATATGCCTTCTTGAGGCTCTAACGTACTAGACCTCATGCTCACAAATATGAGAGTAAGCCGCACTCCCCCTAATGTCTCATTCTCCCTGGTAAGGTCTGACCATAAACCTGTATCCTTCAAAATCAAAATAAACTTCATGATGCCAGTAAAACTAGTAACAGGAACTAGTCCAGGGCAAATTGCCTTTTATTACATGTTTTGCCAAAATTCAATGTTCCTCCAAACCCAGAGAACACAGCAACCTGTGCTGAATTGCTCTCAAACTCTGTACTACCACATCAATGGCTGCATAGAGACTGCTGTACCTACAAGAAGTAGGCCTGGGATTAGCCCCAGAAATAAACTTCCCTGGTAGCATTCCAAATTAAACAGGATATACAAGAAAAGGAAAGAAATATGGCAAGAATAAGGAAGGGTAATTCTCATAAAAAATATGAACATGATAAAAGGTCTCATCAAAGTAAATAGGCAACTAAGAAGGATGATTAGGTCAAGCAAAGCCAGTTTTGAGGTTTAGATAGCCTCCCAGATGAGAGATAACCATAAGGCCTTCAACAGCTACATCAGAAACTTCTAGGACAGCACACAGCAATGTGCAGAACTGTTGGATAACAGTGACATATTAACTGAGCCTGTCAATTTAGCGAACCTGTTAGTGGGCAAATTCAGTTACAGTTCTACCCCCTTCTCAACCCCAACATCCCCAGAAAAATACCTTTAAACATAACCCTTCCAACTATAACTAGTGAACATGTACTGGCTGCATTCACTAAAGCCAAGAACATGGCCTCAGTGAGCCCCGATAACATCACAGGATGCCTCCTGAATAGTGTAAACTTTGGCTTCTCAGGACTCTTGGAGCCTTTATTTAAAAATAGTCTTAAAACAGGCTTTGCGCCAAGTGAATGGAGGACTGTGACAGTCATCCTCCTCCATAAGGGAGGACCTTCAACAGATCCTGGAAACTACAGGCCCATTAGTCTGACTAGTCTTATTTGTAAAATCATAGAAACAATTATCATTGAAAATATTAACAAAGACACTCCCAACACTGGCTCCATCCCAGTTTGGCTTTGTGAAAGGAAGGTCATGCTTCCTGAATTTGATAGACTTCTTTGAAAAGGTCAGTAAGGCAATGGATGAGAGGAAAACAGTACATACTGCCTACCTAGATCTGGCTAAAGCATTTGATACAATACCCCACTCAGGCATTGTCAATAAATCCACATAAGTAGGTATAAATCCCTTTATATCAAACTGGATAGTTAGCTGGCTCACTGATAGGACCCAGGGGCTTGAATTGATGAGACTACCTCCACAAAGAGGCCAATCACCAGTGGAGTCTTCCAGGGCTCTGTGTCAGGCCCACTCATCTTTGGCTTGTACTTCTTGAATGTAAAAGCCAATCTGAAAGGCCTCTGGCTAATAAAGATCATGGATGATTACAAACTGGGAACAGTCATTAAATCCCCCAAGATGAGAACACCCTTCAGGAAGGTTCTCATACAGACAAATGCTTGATGTCAAAGCCAATGTCAAAGGCCTCTGGCTAATAAAGATCATGGATGATTGCAAAGCGGAAGCAGTCATTAAATACCCCAAGATGAGAACACCCTTCAGAAAGGTCTCATACAGACAAATGCTTGATGTCAAAGTCATGGCTTAAATCTTAATACCAAAACATGCTTTATAGTACCTTTTGGGAAGTCTGCCACCCTGGGTAACTAAGTCATCAATAAAACACCCTTAAATGCTGATTCGCTATTCAGGGACACAGGAATTCATTTAGATAGTAACCTAGTGTTCAACCAACATGTGTCCAAGGTGGTTAGAAAATCCCTCTATTTTGCTCAACTTATAACATGGCATCTAGTTTCAGATATGTCATCATCCCACTGTACTTGGCCCTTATCAGACCCATCATAGAGTATAATGCCTACTTCAGTATGTACCTGGCCAGACACATGCAGCAACTGGAAAGTCCACAGAGATTCCTTACAAAAAGAATACAAGGAGCAAATGCAATGTCATATGCCGAGTGCCTCAAAGGCATGTCTCTTTACTTGGTATTATACAGACTTGAGATAGGTGCTCTTTGCCTGACATATGAAGCATCCCAGGACTGTGTGAACCTTTTTCACATCTGCAAAAAAAATAGCATCAAAATTACTAGATTAAAAGACCCAAATTTTGCTTGTGGCATTAATAGGTCATGTTGGAGAGAGAGATAATGTTTCGAGTACTACCATTCTTCAAAACAGGCTCCCCATCCATGTAAAGCAGAGTTCCTCACTATCTCTATTTAAGCGCAACTTGGACCAATGGATGGTTAATTGGAAATTCACTCCAGTCTGGTACCTATGTCTCTGATGGACAGAGTTAGACAATAAATCACCCCCTTTATAAATCAAATTTATGGGTCACATTTGGGTTGTACTGCTAGACTTATAAGGGTCCTAGTGGACGTTACCCTAGTATACACCTGTATATGTATGTTGGTAGAAAGTTTCTAGAGGTTATATGGGCGGGGTGTTAGTTTGGGAATTTATATCTGCCACTGTCTATCCAAGTTGTGGGGGCCATACCAGGGGTGAATTTCCAAATTCACATCCATTGGTCATAGTTAAGCTACTAGGGATGGACTGCTTCACATAGATGGGGAGCCTCTCCCAGAGAATGGGGGTCCTCTGAGACACATAGCTGTCGAGCCAATGTCTTATTTATATCAGAAGCAAAATTTAAACCGCTGACTCTAGTGTTTGCAATGCTGTTTATTCTGTTGATGTGCAAAAGGTCCAGTAGAGCTGGATCTGAGGATGCACTGCATTCCAGACATAAATAGCTTTTCAGTAACCTATAGGAGGCTGAGTATAGATACATACATATACATATATACATACAAATACTACAAGCACAGGCATTAATGCCCTTCTAGCTTGCCAATATATACCAAAACACTTGTTCCCATAGTAAGTGTCCAGGCCGCTCATAAAGATATCTAAACTAGTACTTGCTTGAATGTAATTTGGTTGCTTGCTCCATGCATCATATACTCTGTCAGAGAACAATTACTACACTTCTCATTCCTATAGAATGTCCTACATAGGTTGTCTGATAATTCTCTAGTACTTTTTGTTAACCCAAACATTCCCAGAGGTAGCTGTCTCTAAATGCCCTATATACCTGAATAAGATCTCCTATTAGATATCTATAAGAGGCACTGTACAAGTTCAGATATTTTAGTCTTTCATAATTTAAATTTTCACATCCATGAATGCCCTTGGTATATTTCCACTGTACTCTTTCCAGTTCAGTCATGTTTGTTTTCTTATAGGGTATCGATATTTTATTCCATACTCAATTTTGGGTCTAATGTAACTAACAAACGACTTTAACATTTTTGATTTCCTAGACTTTATAAATCTTAGATAGGGCTTTAAGGTGATGCAAGTAGGTAAAATGTTTATACCCTGAATTCACTTGGTAAGAAACCTTTGTGGATATTCCGACTGTTGCATATGTCTGGGCAGGTACATGCCAAAGGAAGCATTATACTCAGTGATGGATCAATAAGTGCCAAATAAAGTGCCACTATGACTTCATTGGACCTGGATGCCATGCCCTTACTTATAAGTTGGGTGACACAGAATGATTTTCTTACTATCTTGGCCACATGATGGTCAAAGGCCAAATTATGGTCTACATAATGTTCCCAGGTCCCTGACTACTAGGTCAACTCTTAGGGGCTGTCTTATCAATAGAGTAATTAGCATGGCAGTTTTCCCAAAGGTACTATAATGCATTTCTTGGCATTGAACTTTAATCCGGGGTTTTGGCATCAGTCATTTGTCTGTGTTAAACCCTCTTGCTAGATGCTTGCATCATGGGGGAATCTATGATAGTTCTCAATATGCAGTCAACCAAAGGTCCTAGCCTTTACCTTGAGAAGGCGATGACAAAAAGGAGCATGCCAGAACAGAGCCCTAAGGTACCCTGCTGATGACCAGTCTTTTAGTGAAGGTGGTATCATCAGTCCTGACTTCCTTGGTTCCGTCTGTGAGCCAGCTGACAATTCAGTAAGTTATGTAGGATTTATGCCAGTTTGTTAGTGTGTTTGTCAACTATACCTGAGTGGAGTATTGTATCAAATATTTAATCTAGGTCCAGATAGGTGGTATGTCCATTCTCACCTCATCCACTGACCTAGTGACTGTCTCAAAGAACTACACCAGGTTTTGTAGGCATAACCTTTCCTTGACAAAGATAAAATGGGTTGGGTTCAGTGTCTGAAGTCTGCCTATGTCTTTGTCAATCAAGTTCCATGATAATTCATTCCATGGCTTTACATATTAGACTTGTCAGACTAACAGATCTGTAGTTTCTGGGGTCAGTTGATAGTCCACCCTTGTAAAGTAGGATGCCATTGCAGTTCTCCATTCTTGTGGTACAAAGCCTGTTTTGAGGCTATAGTTGGAAAGTGACTCATGTGGTCCTGATAGGTCATGTTTCAAGCTATTTAGGAAGTATCCTGGGATATTTTTGACGCTCCTTGAGGCTGTGTTTTTGGCCTTAGTGAGTGCTGCCAGAACCTGCTTTCCTTTAATATTGGGAGGGGGGTTATTGTTAAGAGAAAAAGTTTTAAAACATACTATTATTTGTCTCTTTCTCCCATCTAGCAAAATGAATATGCTATTTGCTGAAGTGTTGGTAAGAAAAGTCATTGAACCATGTTTATTAAAGATGGGCTTTATCTATGATAGATGTAGTTTGCTTATGAACTTGAATAACATCTGTTTTCTATACTTCTGAATAAGAGTTAATTTACTGAGGTAGGCTGTGGAAAATTCCAGCTACCACTGTTGAACTAAGTATGCTGTACCTCTTTAAACGTTCTACACTAACTGTGGTTTTGAGGTAAACATTCTGCACTAGCTGTGGTTTTGAGGTAAAGCATTCTTTTCTGAGGTAAATTGTGATCCTAGATGTTTTTCATAGCCAACTGTCAACTGTTAGAAATGTAACAAAAGCTATTTTGGCTAGTAACAGGAAAGTATAAAAGTTGATGTCAGTAAACAAGCTGTTCATATTGAGATCATCTTGGCCAACATGCTGCTGTAATCTGGTTAGCTGCTAATAAAGAAGTTTTTCATCACCTGAGGCAGATGTGACTCGCTTGAATTTTTTTCTTCTGACATTTTGGTCCTTCGGACCGGAAACCTCTACGAAGATACGGATCAGACCGACAGAGAGACCAAAAAACCTGTGCAGGTGAGGGTTTCTTATCTTAGGATTCCCTTGATGGAAAGCCCTCCAACTGATTTGTCGTTGGAAAGAGGCCGGCCTCTCTCTGATCCCTATCGGAGGGACGGTTTCTGAACCAAAAGGGGAAACGGAGTCTCATCTGGTTCAGGTAGGATGAAAAACAATTTTCTTTTAATTTAATTTAACTTTGTCAACAGGGGTTTTATTTTTAGTTAAGGGTGGGTAGGAATAATTGTTAATATTATTTTGTTAGGATTACTTGTTATTTTGTTAGGATTACCTGTTATTTTGTTAGGATCCCCGTTAAGATAGCCCCATTTTGTAATAAGCCCTGTAAAAATAATTTTGATGCAGTCCTAAAATATACAGTCCTAAAATAAGAAATCTAGGAAAACATGGGTTCAAGTTGCTGCAAGTGTGAGAGTGATGCCTGTTTAAATGTTGATGCTAAGTATATGAAAAGTTTAAACAAAAATAATGTTAAATTTTTGAAGTGGAAGTTGAAATATGATTTTGATGGTACACTGAATAAGAATGCCTGTGCAAAATTGGTTAGAGATTTGAAAAGAGATGCAGGAACTAGAACTAAAAAGCAAAGACAATTGGGATTTCCCCAAACACAAAAATGGTTAGAAGAAGCAAATAAATGAGCTATAAAAGAAAAACAGTGTCAGGAAAAAGAAAAAATAAATCAAAAGGGATCACTGGTGCCAAGTGGAAAAGTAGCTTTATTTTTAGATGAGGATGAGCACACAGTTTGTGCAGTACAAAGGCAGGCAACCGCCCCACCGTATGGTGAAATTGCTGCTGCCATACCAGGGGAACCTCCTCAATATCAGTCTGAAGATGCGGGATCTGTACAGCAGGGTGGGTTATTAGCTGCTCAAGGAAATGTTGTGACCCCTCCAATTTACTCACAAATTCCCGTAGTACCTAAAGTTTCTTTGCAACAGGTAGACCAACCTATGCAGTTAAGGTCAGGACCAGCAGGGCAAGGACGTTGGGCTATTAAACTTTCTGACCATTTAGAAGCTCTTCCCTTAATACAAGTTGCAAACCCACAAGCAGGAGATGTTGGACAAGAACCAACTATTTTAGTTTATCGTCCCTGGGCTAGAGAGTATATAAAACGAGCTACGGATGGTATTCCTCATCCCAAGGTTAATTTTCAAAAGTTTTCTGAGGACATAGTTGGTATGCGTTTAAGTTATCATCTAAATGGTTTAGAAGTAGAACAAGTAGTGCGACAAATCTTAGGTCCAGATTGGCACTTAGTTTGTGGTACTTGGACATGTAAGGCAGATGACGGCACTACATTAAAGTATAATTCTGGGGTGTTAGACACACGAGTCACTGATCTGTTAGAGAATTTCTGATAAGTGGCGTCCAAGAGCAGATTGGACAGTAATAAATCAGTGCATCCAAAATGATGATGAATCTGTAGATCATTATATTGTAAGACTGACAGACGTGTTCAATAACCATTGTGGAATGATGATTCCGCAGGATCAGACTAATGATAGTCCATATGAACAGCAATTGAAAAATGCTTTTCTTAAGGGTTGTAAGGCTCCAATAAGTAGTTGTATTACTAAGCACATGGTAGATCACAGAACATGTAGACTGCAGCCTTTGTTTGAATATGCACGACATGCTGAGCGACATTTTAATCTAAAAAAGAAAAAGAAAGTACAAGTGTTAGCAGTAGGAGATGATGGTGGGATATTCCTAGTACAGGACCAAAGGGGGCAAGGGTGCCATGGTGGCATAAAAAAATGTGGGGGCCCGCAATGGGACACATTAAATGAACTGGGTGGACATTCAGCCTATAGGGAAAGGTTAAAATGTGGAGAATGTTTTAAATGCGGTAGACGTGGGCATTTCGCTGCTGACTGTGAAGAGTGGCAACATCCCCCACAGCTTACGAACAAGGGCTCCGCATGACTATATGATAGTAAAGAAAGGTGCCATCTTCATTATGGGGATAGTGAAGAGGCAGACACTCTCTACGATGAATGTCAGAACACTCTAATGGAAGGGCGGAATTGTGACTGTGAAGTCATAAACCTGGCAAATTTGGGTATTGCTATGCATCTAGGTCAGAAACCCATGATAGAGTTTTTGGTTGTGGGACAAAAAGTGGAGTTTTTATGTGATTCAGGTGCATCGTGTACACTTTTGTGTCCAGCAGTTCTGCCTCCGAACTGTGAAACAGATGAGTTTGTCCTTGTAAAAGCGGCAAATGGGAAAATTTATAAGGAACCACTGTCTCATCCTCTACTGTTCACAGATCCGCAAACAAACCAAACTGTTAGGTGTAGGGTAATTATATCAAAAGTTTGTCCAGTTAATTTACTAGGAAGAGATTTGATGCATGTGTTTGGAATAGCGGCAATTCCCACACCTAAAGGTATTAAGGCAAAAAGGTTAGCGGATGGCTTAGTAGTACAGGGAGTACAATACTTGTTTTACTGGTATAGCCTAGACTTGATTTCAGACGGCCCGGGGAGGGTTGATACAGAGTTGATCAATCTAGCTCTAAGTAAATCTAGGAGTGGGTCATCGCAGGTTGCGGCGCACTTACATTGTACAATGTTCTATAAGGCCCCTGGTGCGGATAAAGAATTTGAAAAAGAATTCTTTAAGCACAAGTGTGCAAGGATAATTTTGAATGATATGTTTTGGGATATGCAAGGTAATACAATAGTAACCTGTACTTTGACTAAGGAAATGAGTTCTTTATATCGCTCAAGTTATAGCTCACATATCTCAGTTACTAAAGCAGTGGGGACACATTGGGTAGATTTGGCGAAAAAGGTAACGATCTGGAACACAATGTCTAAAAGTCAGTTGAAAGATCAACAGATCCAGGTACAAAGATTAAATTGGGTGACTTGGGCATGACCAAGAGTGCACTTCAGGGATGACAAAACAGAAATGGCATGACAAATCCTCCTAACTCAAGAGGAAGATAGTGCGTTAAGTGCCTTGCCTGTAGATTTATGGTCAAAAGGTAAAGGAGATGTAGGATTAATGAAAACAGCAGGTGAAGTTTGTATAACTGCAAAGTCAGGTTTTAGACCTCGTAAGCACCAATATCCACTAAGTAAGCAAGCAGAGGAAGGAATTAAACCAGTTATTGAACAGCTAAAACAGGTAGGAATTCTTGCTGAATGCCCAGATTCACCCTACAATACTCCGTTGTTTCCTGTAAAGAAACCGGATGGGTCATGGAGGTTGGTTCAGGATTTACAAGCAGTTAATTCGGCTGTGATCCCAAGAGCACCGGTGGTCCCTGACCCCTATACATTACTTAATGATTTATTACTTCAGCACAGATATTTTTCTGTCATAGATATAAGCAATGCTTTTTTCTCCATACCACTACATAAGGAGAGTAAATTTTGGTTTGCATTCACTTATCAAGGTAAAAGATACACCTACACCAGATTGCCACAGGGCTATTGTGAGAGTCCGACAATATTCGCATAAGAAATGGCTGCGCATTTAGCTCAGTTTGTTCCCCCAGAGGGAAGCCAGGTTCTGCTGTATGTAGATGATATTTTGTTGGCCTCACCCACACAGGAAAGTTGTAAAAGGGATACCCTTGCCCTTCTTAGTTTTTAGCTGAGCAAGGACACAAGGTAAATAAAGAGAAGTTACAATTGTGGAAAGCACAAGTAAAGTACTTGGGTTATTTAATCTCGCAGGAAGGTAGACAATTGGAAAATAAAAGAAAACAAGCAATTCTTGAAGCACCTATGCCTACGACTAAGTGGGAGATGATGTCGTTTTTAGGTGTGACTAATTTTTGTAGAAGTTGGATTCCTAATTATGCTGAAGAAGTAGGGCCATTGACCGCACTGATCTATGACACTCCCATGGCAGCTAAAAGTAATGTACAGTGGACAGATAAGGCAATACAAGCATTTAATAGAATTAAGCAATTGATAGCAGGATCCTCTGTTTTGGGTTTTCCGAACTATTCTAAGCAGTTTGTACAAATGGATTATTGTAAGGGAGGATATATGACTTCGGTTCTGGTACAAGTACATGGGGATAAACAGAGACCGATAGCTTTTTATTCCTCCAGATTAGATCCTGTTGCAAGGGCATTGCCGCATTGTGTTCAAGCTGTAGTGGCAGCCGCCATGGCAGTGCAAGCCTCAGCATCATTAGTTTTGTTTCACCCATTAAAATTGCGAGTTCCACATTCAGTAGCTACCATACTTTTGCAAGATAAGATAACCTTTTTATCTCCTAGTCGACATTTGTCATGTATGACAGTGCTGCTGACAGCCACATATGACCATAGAAAAATGTACTACTCTTAACCCGGCAACACTTTTGCCGACTCCAGAAGAAGGTACTCCACACGTTTGTTTAGAGAGCATTCATGACAAAGTACTTCCCCGACCAGATTTAACGGATATTCCGTTGCTAGATTCTGATCTTGTTTTGTTTGTAGACGGATCAGCAAAGAAGGACACTGTAGGAAAAACACTAGTAGGGTATTCTGTCACTACAGAAACTGAAGTTTTGGAAGCAAAAGGATTGTCAAACATTTATTCTGCACAAGCAGCTGAGTTAGTGGCTTTGACTCGAGCTTGTACCTTAGGGGAGGGTAAAAAAGTGACAATTTATACAGATAGTCAATATGCTTTCTCTACTGTACATGTTTTCGCTCAACAATGGAAGAATAGGGGAATGATTACTGCGACAGGCAAACCAATAAATCACAGAGATTTAATTTTATAGTTGTTAGATGCAGTGCAATTACCACTTCAGATAGCGCTATGTAAATGTTCCGCACATACTAACAGAAAAGATCCTGTCTCCAGGGAAAATGCTTTTGCTGATATGGCTGCAAAAAAGGCAGCTCAAGAAAATGATTTGCTTTTACATGACAATGATTTAGAGCCCGGACACCTCTTAGACTTAGAGACACTAAAAGTAATGCAAACATTGACAACACAGAAAGAAAAATGTCATTGGGTGAAATATGGTATTACCCAACAGGATGGGTTGTATAGGGCATCAGATGGCAAAATGGTATTATCCTCAAACCTTTATAGGTATGCTGCATTGGTTAGCTATGGACCTGCCCATGTAGGAGTACAGACAATGGTTCAAATAGTGTCTAAGGTGTTTTGGTGTAAGGGGTTTTCAACTTATGCAAAGCAATTCTGTTTATCTTGTTTATTATGTGCAAAGTATCATGCTCAGGGGGGAGTTAAGAAATCTCAGCAGGCATTCCCTACCCCTCCATATCCATTCCACACACTCTGTATGGACTTTATTGAGTTGACACCTTCAGAGGGAAAAAGGTTCTGTCTAGTTATAATTGATGCTTTTTCTAAGTGGGTAGAAGCTTTTCCAGTAAAGCATCCTAATGCACACACAGTAGCAAAGCTTTTGACAACAGAAATAATTCCCCATTTTGGCCTTCCAAGGTGCATTTATAGTGATAATGGGTCTCAATTTGTTAACCAGATTGTGCAGAAGATGGGTCAAGTGTTTCAAATTGATCTCAAGTACCATTGTGCTTACCATCCGCAGTCAGCTGGACTGGTGGGGAGACACAATGGTGTCCTGAAGAGTAAACTCCGCAAACTGATGGCAGAAACGCATAGATCCTGGACTGCGTGCCTTCCTTTGGCACTCCTGTACATGCGAATCTCACCCTCCTACAAAGGACTTACACCATTTGAACTTTTGTTTGGGAGACCATATTACGTCCCGAAGTGGCAAGGATGTTGCCAGCGGAACGTGAGGGGGGTGAGGATCTGGCGGATTATATGAAGAAGCTGCTAAATGTCAAGTCTCTTGTAACCAATGACTCCTTTGCAGATTCCAGAAGTGAAACCTTGTTAAGCATGGCAGCCGGGGACTGGGTGTGGATCCAAATTGTTAAGAGAAAGAATTGGTCATCCCCCAGGTGGGAAGGCCCATATCAAGTACTTATCTCAACACCTACAGCTGTAAAAATCACAGAGAGGACTTTGTGGATTCATATCACCCACTGTAAAAAACTTAAGACTTTTCCTTCTGCCATTGATGTTGGTCAGACTCCATCAGACCCCTGAACGCAAAATCTGACTACAAAGGAAGGATGGCCATGTTCAACTGGTACTTGAACTGTTACATGATGATGATTTTGGTGGCGAAAGTAAATAAGTCCATACGAGAAGGAACAGTTGTGAGAGAAAAAGGAATGGTGGTGCTGCAAGCGCAAACAGGTGTTACTACTGTGTTCAAGGTAAAACTTTGTGAAGGAATTTTGGTCTGTGCTAAATGGAACAATAATGATTTCTTGACTCGTGCAAAATATTTGTGCAATAGAGACTGTGCGTCCTGGTCAAATGTTTGGTGGTCAACAGATGTGAATGGATGGGAAACAAGTGGTGCAGTGATACCAGAGAAAGATAAAAGCAGGCAACAAAGAATAAAAATTGCGCATTTCCAAGGTACTGAAGAAATTACTATAACCATCGTGTCACCACAAGAAAGTGATTCAGGAGTTTATGGAATCGGAGTGTCTCTTCCAATTGGAACTGATCCTTTGGGGACCCTCCAACTTAAAGTACAAAGCCTTAAAAATGCTACAAGTAAAGCAGATTTTGCCTTCACAGAAGAAGAGCAATTGTTACTCAAGACGGGATTCGTACACCATAATGAATGGTTATCTTGGGTTAGATATAGTACCCGAGAGGCACATCGTGAGAACTGTGTTTCTTGTGCTGAAGGTAAACAGCAACTAGCGGCAGTCCCATTGATGCAAGATGAAGGTAACCTAACGTGTCTGTTAAAACTATACTTCAACAAAACTGAAGATAAATGCAAAAATGAAACTCAGCATTTTCCAGTCATAAGCAAAGTTGAGAAACCGCCTACAGCGATTTCCTATCCAGGTTCATATATGTGCATTTCCAGAGATGGCACAGGAAAGAATTATGGCAATATGGGACAGAATTATTGCAATATTACTGTGAATGGCAATGAAAATCCATTTCTGGAGAACCAAACTCATAATTTGGCAGACGTATGGTGGTTATGAGGAGACAACAAACTCAGATCAAGGCTTACGATTCCCTGGAAAGGAACTTGTGCACTTGCAAAGTTAATTCTGCCATTCTACATTTTCCCAGTTCCAGCAAGCAATTTTGTAAGAGAACCTGAAATAAAGCCGAGGTGGTTGAATAAGAGAAAAAGAGAGGCACCGAAGCAATCTTTCGATAGCGGTGTCTACATCGATAGCATTGGCGTACCAAGAGGCGTGCCTGATGAATACAAAGCAATAAACCAAATAGCAGCTGGTTTTGCATCCATCTTTGTCTGGATTCAACCCAATAAGAATGTGGACTGGATCAACTACATTTACTATAACCAGCAGCATTTTGTGAACTATACCAAAGATGCATTAAAAGGTATTGCTGAACAACTGGAGGCTACTTCACAGGTAGCATGGCAGAATCGAATTGCGTTGGATATGCTGGCCAAAGAAGGAGGAGTTTGCAGGATGTTTGGGACTTTCTGTTGTACATATATTCCGAATAACACTGCCCCTGATGGGAGCATCACTCGAGCTTTGAAAGGTTTGGAGATGTTATCCGAAGAATTGGCAGAGAACTCTGGGGTAAATAATCCCTTCACAGACTTTCTACAAGCATGGTTTGGAAAATGGAGTCATCTCATCAGCAGTTTCCTGGTGTCCGTCGGAGTCGCTGTGGCTATCGTGGTGGTATGTGGTTGCTGTTGTATACCCTGTATCAGAGGTCTTCTACAAAGACTGGTTGATACTGCTGTTATAAAGACGATGTACCAGCAGTTGCAACAGACTGGTGAAAGTGAATACATTGAAATGTGACTTTTGCAAATGTCTTGAAGTTTAAAAGTTTGTCTTGCAAATGAAGTAATGTATGCAAATAAAAACTTAGTTTTTACCATATATTGCTGAAATAAAAAGACAAATAAAAGTGTTTTGAGGGGGGAAATGTTAAGAGAAAAAGTTTTAAAACATACTATTTGTCTCTTTCTCCCATCTAGCAAAATTAATATGCTATTTGCTGAAGTGTTGGTAAGAAAAGGTCATTGAACCATGTTTATTAAAGATGGGCTTTATCTATGATAGATGTAGTTTGCTTATGAACTTGAATAACATCTGTTTTCTATACTTCTGAATAAGAGTTAATTTACTGAGGTAGGCTGTGGAAAATTCCAGCTACCACTGTTGAACTAAGTATGCTGTACCTTTTTAAACGTTCTACACTAACTGTGGTTTTGAGGTAAACATTCTACACTAGCTGTGATTTTGAGGTAAAGCATTCTTTTCTGAGGTAAATTGTGATCCTAGATGTTTTTCATAGCCAACTGTCAACTGTTAGAAATGTAACAAAAGCTATTTTGGCTAGTAACAGGAAAGTATAAAAGTTGATGTCAGTAAACAAGCTGATCAGATTGAGATCATCTTGGCCAACATGCTGCTGTAATCTGGTTAGCTGCTAATAAAGAAGTTTTTCATCACCTGAGGCAGATGTGACTCGCTTGAATTTTTTTCTTCTGACAGTTATGCTAGTAGATACTTCATGGGGAAAGTTGGAGGGTGAAGTCTGAGTTGAATTTGTCAGCCAGCAAATTCACTATATCACTCTGTTCAGTGAAGGCACCACTGACCCACCAGTTCGGCACGCTGATGTATGCTGCCTTTGAGGTTTCAGACAAAGCTGTAGAAGGCCTTGTGGTTGTCTTTAGCTTGTGAGGCTATCCTGACCTTGTAATTGGCTTTATTTAAATTAATTAGTCCTCTTAGTTTCCTGTTTAGTTTAATTAGAGAGCTCATAATTAAGCAGGTTGCTTTTCCTGATTTTAGTTATGACTTTGTTCATTTTGTTATATATGCTGCTAAGGTTAGGATTCCACCGTTGTGGTTTATTTTTAGAATTGTTTTGGGCTTACTTCTAGTAGGTACAGCAGCCTCTATACAGCCATATACATGGTTACATAGAGTCTCTGTGAACAATTCCGCATAGGGTTGCTGTGAACTCGGGGTTGGAAGGGGCACTGGATTTTGACAAACTGCCACTTAATAGGATGTAACTTGCTTTGGAAAAGTTCCTGTTACAGTGTTTGCTGGGTTATTAAGTGGATTTTTATTTGAACGAGCAGCTTTGTGGTCCAGTCTCAACAGGTAGGATGTGACACTGCAAGGGGGGTGCAGTGCTCTAACATATTGATGAGTACCAGGTCCATATGTCTGAATCTCTGAGCAAGAACGTCAGTGAAGGATTTGAGAATGGAATGCAAAACTGTAGGCACATGGGATGAAACCTGAGCACAGATAAGACAGATGTAATGGCAGCAAATGAGGGAAATCATAACAAGCTGAGAAATGAGATAGAAGGGAAAATAGTGGAACATGTTAAGAGCTTTAAGTATCTGGGAGGGTGGTTAAAGAGAAGGGGAATGAATGATCAAAGCTAGAATCGGAGGGGCTTTAGTAAACTGGCACAGAGTATCAGAGGTAGCATATGACAGAAGAATGCTGACTGGAGCACCACCCCAGTAAACAAATATTAATAAATAAATAAATGTCAAAAAAGCTGGAAGGTAATGTGCAGAAAGCAGTGGTGTGACTAGTCCTACTGAAAGGTACAGATACCTGGGCAGTAAAGGTAGAGCAGATGAGGAAGCTAGAGGTGATAGAAATGAAATCCCTGATATTAGTGGTAGGGTGCACACTGGACAGATGAAGAAATAAGGACATTAGAGCAGATGCCAAAGTAACTCCAGTTGCACAGGAGGTCAGAGAACAGATTACGGTTGTTCAAGTACATGTGCAGAAAAGCAGAAGAAAATCTAGTGAAGAAGATTTGGGACAGACAGGAAGAAGGCAAGAGGAAACAAGACTGTCCAGCAAGGAGGGGGGTGGATTGTGTGAGAGAAGACCTGTGCCAATCAGGCATGACTATCGAAGAAGATAAAAGAGTGGCACTGAATTGAGAGAGACGGCAACAGCTGACATGCCATTCCGACCGCATGTAGGAAACGGGGAAAAAGGGAGTTGATGATGATGATAACTCCTTTTGGCAAAGGCAACATCGGTTCTCCCTTCTTTTCACTTTGGCCAAGGGCAATTACTACAAACGTCCCTATAGACTGGATTTACTCACATTACAAAGGGAGTTTGATACACACTGATTTAGAAACTCTGTAATTCACAGCCTGGATGACAGAGATTTGATACATTTTAGGCACCTTTTTCCTGAGGATGTGCATCAGGTACTAATGCAGGTGAGAGAACTTGCAACTAGAAAATCAAACGTGCAAGTGGAAATGATTTTCTAGTTGGTGCCAATGAAAGAACCAGGATCCCCTTCAGGCATGGTTGCATCCAGTTCTTGTTTATTTGTCTGACTTACTGTTCAATGGCCTTTTGTATTACTCTGTCAAGGTACATTTTCATCCATTTTGGCTTGTCTGCCATTGGATCCCTCCCTTTCTAATAACACTAAAGTATAACAGGGTTTGAAATGGGTGTTGCATATTCGTCCACCTAGAAAACAGGTGCTTCTTTGTGATGTGAACTTTGTGGTGAGGCAGAATTAAGGTTCTTGATTTGAAAGACTATTCCACTCATTGCTCTGGCATCTGCTAAAAGAATATCAGAGTTACAAGCTCCTAAGGGGAGTTAACCTTACTTTGTTTTCCACATGGACAATGTTTCTTTGAGAGCAAATCCTATGTTTATGTCTAAAGTAGTCTCAGAGTTTAAGTTAGACTGTTAATATTACATTTTTCTTTCCTGAACAAAAGAACAAGGGAGAAAAGGATCCTTCACACTCTAAATATCCACAAGCAGCTCAGATACTACCCAGACAAAATGTGAACCTTCAAGTAAGCTGGACAGATGTTTGTGTCCTATGAAGGTAGGAGGAAAGGACAACAAGTTTCAAAACAGATTATTTCCAGGTAGTTGTTTCACGTTAGTCTTTTGTTATATTAACCATAATAGCCCACTTCTGGGTAGGGCTATAGCCCATTCCATAAATGATTTAGCTTCTTTGGTGGCTTTCTGGAAAGGGGGTAGACTCTAGAAGTATTATAGAGGCAGCAGCATGGTCTTTACATACTTTTTGAAAGCAGTGCAAATTAGATTCTTTCTCCAGGTCCAGAAAAGGCTTTACTAGGGCCATTCTCCAGGGGTTCTTGGAGTCTTAGTTTATTGGCCTCATCCTTTTTTCGTGCTTTTCACCCCTAAGTTATGACCATCTACCCATACAGCTTAGGCTACTGCAACAATGATCTATGAACATATAGTTGTGTAAGTGAAACTTACTATATCAGTAGATGTTCTGAATGACCACTGTTGCAGTAGCCTCTGCTCCTTCCAGCCAACTTTCCTTGCTTATATTTTTTTGATGTTACCAAGGTGTGGATATGTACACCTGTTTTTGTATATAGTTACTGTCTGGTTTGTTTCCTAACATTATTCTTCAAGGTTCTTTCTTCCAGAGCAAGAAATACTGTAAAGCTTTTTGCACCTTACCTGCCTTTTTATGAAGCTCGGCTTTCCTCCTGACTATTGGAGCACATGGAAGGCACCCTTATCTATTAAAACCTGGCAACTGCAGTGGGATAGGATCCCACATATCTTAGGATACTGCAAGAGTGATCTAATATAATATCTACTGTTATGGTAAGTTTTACTTACACAGCTCTACTTTGTAACGGTGTAACACTTCTTGTTTTTTACTATATGTACTAGCATTGTCTATTATAAACCACGGTGGTACAGCGGTAGCATTGTTGCCTCACAGCAAGAGGTTCTCCCATTTGATTCTCGGCTGGAGTGCCTTCTGTGTGGAGTCTGCATGTCCTCCCCGCGGTCGAGTGGCATTCGAAAGACATGTGTAGAATGGCCGTGCCTTAGTTGAAGGTTGGGCATCAAGCTGGTACCTCGGCACCGTAAAAATCTACTGCCAATCATTAGTGGACCGGAGTTCCGCTGTGGCGACCCCTAACTAGGAAAAGCCGAAAGAAAAATAACTAGCATTGTCTATTCAGGAACAAGCACATTAATATAAAAAATAACTATTCACACAAGATTCTTCATTGATTCTTGCTATATACCTTATTAAAATTAATGAAACAGACATAAACAAATCATACAGTATATATTAATATTTCTGGTGGTACCTTCCATAAGTCACTGGATCATGTGCTAGGACATTCAGGGTCTATATTACATCATCGAATGCTTACAAAAGCGAATGATAATTAATCGACCCCATTGTAAGCAAAAGCTTACAATGTCGAAACCTCAGAACAGCGATTTTTTTTCCAAGGGAAAAAATCACTGTTCCAAAAAAAAAAAACCACACAAAAAAAACTAACACACAAAAAAAAATTACATAAAGTGGGGGGCTTCGCCTTCCACCCCCCTACTTAAATATATTAATTCCGAGATCGCACTACAGTGCTGAAAATGGCAGAGTAACAGAAGTGGCAAAGAGAATTCTTTCCCAGGGAAAGAATTTGCTTAAAAGCCGCTTCGCTATTTTGCCTTTTCATTCTTTTAAAGTCGATCAAGACGCATTTGAGAAAATGCATCTGTGATCACGTAATAGGAACCCAGACATTCGTGTCTCCCTAACACATAACTGTGCTCCACATGCTGTATCTATGAATTAGTTGCAGAAGGGATGTCATCCTCTAAGCTGCTGAAATGTTGAGGAATATTTATTATGGGTCAGTACATAGCTATAGTATGGTCATCATCCAATCAGCCTTCAGAAGGTTTTGTCCTTTAAGGGCTTACACTCCCCTGTGCATGACTGTAAGGTCTCAAGGGCAATGTGTGCATTGTAATAGTGTGAGGGCTTGGTATACACTTCCATGAATAATGCCACCCCCATGGATCACCCCGTAGCTACACAGCTATAGCACGGTTATCATTGCCTTCAGAAGGTTTGTTTTTTAAGGGCTTACACTCTCCTGTGCATGATTGTAAGATCTCAAGGGCAATGTGTGCATTGTAATAGCGTGAGGGCTTGATATACACTTCCATGAATAATGCCACCCCCATGGATCAAGGTTGTAGCTAGACATGTCAATCATTTCTCTCAAATACCCGGGAATATAGGTAGAGTGTACATCTCAGGACATGCACACCAGCCACCCTTCTGGGATATATGAACAATTTTTACCTTGTCATTCCTCTTCTGCAAAAGCTAGCTTCTTAAATGACCAGGTCACTAATTACATGCAGGTCACCAGGATTCTAGAAAAGGCTTGTCCTTCTGTGACACAGAGCCAGCTGAGGCAACAGAACATTTCTTATAGAATGATCTAATGGGGGATTATTTTAGCTAAACAGTTCATTCAACAGATGGATTTCATATGTACTAAATTTTATATATGAGACCATTAACCATCTCAGTGAATTAGAGACAAAATAGTGACCTGTAGTCAGCAACACCAAAAAAGATCTTGTTTTCTATGCAACGAATCTGACCAGCAAGAGCAGCATGCAACAGCACAGATCTATACGGCACCTGCTCAAGAGCAGCATGAAACAGCACAGATCTATACGGCACCTGCTCAAGAGCAGCATGAAACAGCACAGATCTATACGGCACCTGCTCAAGAGCAGCATGAAACAGCACAGATCTATACGGCACCTGCTCAAAGGGTGTTTTGGAAAAAGCTGAGAGTTTGGTAGTGCTTAAAGCAGGTGAGTAGCTGGTCATCCTCTTTAGAAGCTTTTTTATAAAAATGAGGAAAAGTGGGGAAGAAATGTGCACTGATGATGAGAAAGAGGTGCAAGGCAGTTGATCAGTGCCTCACCATCAACCAGCAATGATGGTGATTGATGATAGGTGATACTGGTTTGGAAGTCAGTGACAGATGAGTCTATGGATGCAATAGAACAACAGGTTAAAAAGTGTCTTGTGTTCCTGACCTGACATGCTAAACAACGTGCCTTGTCCAAAGATTGTTCTGGTTAATTTCTGATGGAGGCATATAATGCTTTGTTGCTGACAGAACTGTAAGTGACAGATGTGCAAAGTAGGTAAACATAAATGAGCAGCAAAATTATGTATCCTCAAAACATGGTGACTTTGGAAGATAAGGTCAGAAGGTGTACTTGACTGAGTGAAGTGATGGAAGAAGAGAAAGGACATGACAATCTTGAATTTGTGAAAAACAAATTGATGCTACTGACAGGTTTCTCTAAGAGATCAATGGCAATAGAAGAAGTTTATTGATTAACGCAATGAATTATTAATAGAATCTGTGGTGACCTGAGAGTGATTGTGGTTCACTTTCTGAGTCAGTAGGAAAACAAACAAGTCTTGCCAAAACTGTACAGAGACCAGCAGACTGGATTAGGGTTGAAGACAAACCAGTATTGGTGGAGAACAAGTTCTTGGAGACAACTTTGTAGCAAATAGCCAAGATCTTGGCTCCAATAAAAGGGTGTCACTGGTGTAGGGTCTATTATAATTTGCCTTTCCAAGTGCGATTTAAAGTATAATCCCATCAGGGATACTTTGTTGGGAATAGCGTGTTGCAAGGATTGCATCCGAAGTAGAATTCTGTGATAAAGGAAATGGTGGAGAAGTCAAAAGAGAGTAATGTGTCCTCTGATTGTTGGACTAGTCAGAAAGTCTAAGAAAAGCAAATAAAGTTTTGATCTGAAATATTTAGTTATAACTTCCATGGATTTTCCAGCTTTATGATTTTTGGTGGCGGCATGATGGTGGAAAAATTATATCAGAAGTGTGCTTAAGAGACATCCGGCTGTCTCTGATTGTTACAAAGTTTGGAATTCCTTTTTAACTATCAGACTGCTGCTATAGTTTAAATTCCTGTTTAATAGAGTTGACCCCACTCAGCTGCAAATATTGGCAGATTTAACAATTATATATGTAATTTAGTCTGCTTGAATTACATATATTGCGTTGGTGTGAAATGACTGATATATATATATATATATATATATATATATATATATATATATATATATATATATATAAAATTTATTTTCAAAATTATGTAATAAATGAGAACAAATTACTGAAATGTCTGATAACATATATGTAATACCTTAATTGCTTTAGTGTGTACCTGTTAAGAATGTTTATATAAATGGCTTTATTTGTTTACATATTCTAAAGTAAATATAGTCCTATGTAAATGCTTAATATACAGAAAATGAATAGGGAAATGCATATCAGTTTATCATGATATGTGGCTTAAAGGTAAATAGTAAATGAGCACAATTTATGGATGCAATCTTTAGGATGCATGTAATACTTAATTTGCTTTCTTGGAATCCATTAAGGATATTTATATAAATGATTGCACATAGGTATGTGATCTTCAGTAAAACAGACTTCTGTGAATGCTTTACGTGTGGAATGATTAGTAAGAAAATCATGGTGCTACAGCAAGCACAAGTAGACATATTTTTGTCATTTTATCTGTTTTAGGTGAATTGTATTTTACTGCACATTAAATATGTCTAATAAATAGCCACAGATTCAAAGATAGTGTTCCCAGAGAAAGCCAAAATCAAGTGAAGAAAGGCACACAAGTGGAGAGACAGCACAATGTATTCAAAAAAGGCATTATTTCACACAATAATAAATGCCAATAAAATGGAAGAGTCGTTTTCATCCAAACCAAGTTCCTCTTAAAAACAAATTCAGAAAGTTTCATCCAATTATGTGAATCCAATTAATTAAGTTAATCAGACCACATACTGAGTAGGTAAAACTCCATAGTTCCTTTAAAATGTTTCTTATAAGATGTCAAACGTTTTCACAAATACATTCACTAATGTTGCTCATATTTTGAACATACCTTAAAACCACTTGACCAGTTATAAAAATAATATACAAACAAGTTACTCATTTAAAAAGTGATTCAGTAAAAAAGTTTTATGTAGAAACATTTTGTTTAAAAAATGTAAGTTTAAAACAGTATGTTAATACTACCATCTAGTGGCCAAAAGATAAACCACATCCAAAAAATATATAAAGTGTAAATTTATGATAGACTAACTGAATGTCAATATGAAACATAAAAAAACATAAAATGCTGTAGCCATATAGCACCAATACCTAACTGTTGTAGTAAATCTACATAAAAGCACAATAAATAATATTTTTTACAGTGCAATATTAATTTAGCATAATTTGATGTTGGTGCACATTTTAACCAATAGGTTGTAAAATCACAGTTTAGCTGCTCTAAGTTTTAAAAGAGGGGCAATGCTGATATACTCATTGAGTCCAGGTAATCTCCCAGAATCAAGGGTAACTTACCAAAAAAGTTCCAGGTGAGCCTCTCAAGGGCCACCCCTAATGTCCATAGGATCTTGCTCAGCCACAAAGAATACAAAATTAGCACCAGCACAAGTCAAGGTGTGCTTATACAAGGCATTTTTCTCATTAGATGTCCTGATGTTGTAGTAGTGCTCATATATATGCTTCCTCAATCTACACTCTGTTTTCCCTATGTAAAATGCCTGGCACAGTGAGCAGGAAGTCAAATAAACAACTCCGTTGGTGTTTGCAGTTGGAAAAAGCACTACTAATGACATCTCTCCCCCTACTTTGAATGTGTACTTTGTCAATACTGCCCAAATTGGTTCACCCCCCCCCATTGTCACCATCACATAGGGAAGCTGCAGGAGGTGAAGCACTTCATAACCCTTCCTAGTTACACGGAATAGATCCACCAGATAACAAACCAGCTAACGAATGGCCAATAGGAGTTAACAGTTCCACCAGCTGAGACAGCTGGCCAATAAGCCTTCGGGTTTCCCGTACATTGTCGTTCCTTTCTCCCAGAAGTGGAGGTGAAGATTCAATACTCTTCATACCTTGTACCAAAGGCAATAACCACAGTTTCAAGGAAACCTGAAACTTGAACTTTGTATATAGGAAGGGCAGGAACCTCAAGGACCTGTTTGAGTCATACACCTGTTAGAGAGACTAAATGTAAGAAATTTGGTACCTTCAAGTGTGGTGCTTGTGCACAGTGTGTGCATATTGTTGACTGTGACAAAGTACACATTCAAAGTAGGGGGAGATATGTCATTCATAGTGCTTTTTCCAACTGCAATACCAATGGAGTTGTTTATTTGACTTCCTGCTCACTGTGCCAGGCATTTTACATAGGGAAAACAGAGTGTAGATTGAGGAAGCATATATATGAGCACTACTACATCAGGACATCTAATGAGAAAAATGCCTTGTATAAGCACACCTTGACTTGTGCTGATGCTAATTTTGTATTCTTTGTGGTTGAGCAAGTTCCTATGGACATTAGGGGTGGCCCTTGGGAGGCTCACCTGGAGAACTAGGAACTTTTAAGGCATGGTTACCCTTGATCCTCAGAGACCACCTGGGCTTAACGAGTATATCAACATTGCCCCTCTTTTAAAACTTAGAGCAGCTAAACTGTGATTTTACAACCTATTGGATAAAATGTGCACCATCAAATTATGTTAAATTAATATTGCACTGTAAAAAAAATGATTTATTGTGCTTTTATGGAGATTTACTACATCAGTTAGGTATTTTTGCTATATGGCTATAGCATTTTATGCTTTTTTATGTCTCATATTGACATTCAGTTAGTCTATCATAAATTTACACTTTATATATTTTTTGGATGTGGTTTATCTGTTGGCCACTTGATGCTAGTATTTACATGTAAGCAATAATGCACGACAGTGTGTGTGTTAATGTGTAATTAATGCCCGCTCAGGGGTTGTGCAGCATTGGGCCTCTGCACCCCTAGAAGAGCATTAATTACACATTGACACACACCCTGGAGGGCCTCTGCAGCCCTGGAAAGCATTAATTACACATTAACACACACCATGGAGGGCATTATTGCTCTTAGAAAATGGACAACTACTACTGCCTTTATTTAAAAAAAAGAAGGAATTCAATTACTTTATTTTTATTTGTTTTAATTAATTTTTATAATAGTTTTCACATAAAATAGTCCCTTATTTAAATATTTATTTATACAAGTGTATTGTTGCTATGTATTTCTTTTCTATTAATAAAATTTTATTTGAACATTCTAAGTTATGAAAACTATAATATTTTAATGAGAACAAGTAAATTTATATGTTTATTCATAGTTTATGAAAACTATAATATTTTAATGAGAACAATTAAATGTATGTGTTTAATAATGCAATGTTCATTTGTCTTTGTTTTCTGTAACATAAAATGTTATAGGTGCATTGAATATGCATGATGTTGGTTTAAAATAAACTGTTTCTGCTTTCAGATTTTCTGCTTTTTCTTCACTATTGGTTATTTTGATTGTTTTTTTGTTCCTGTAGTGTTGTTTCTTCTGTTGATGAGAGTATGTTGCTCCATTGTTTTCTGTTTTCATTTGTTGGTGTCCAGTAGTTTATAAGGCTTGCTTCTGATCTGTGTCCAGTTATTGATGATATTTCTCTTGGGCTTAGTCCCGCTTCTGCAAGGATTTGTATAGCAGTCGCTCTTATGCTGTGGTTGGTATACCTTCTTGTAAGATTTGCTAATTCACTTTTTGTGGCATCATGTTTGCTAGGTAATGTTTTCCCATAGGTTCTCTGATGTACCAGCATGTATGAAGATCAAGATTGTGCTCTGGTATTCTTTTTGGATGTAAAAATAATGCTGGTGGGTTTCTGGTAATTTTGTGATGCATTTCTGATATGATGCTACTGGGCATAATGGATTGTCTTTTTGTTCATAGATTTGACCTCTGTATTGTTGTTTATTACTTTCGGTTGAGTTTTTGTGTTTTTTAGTTTCTTCATTCATTCATTGTTAGTGTCAAGTATTTTGTTCCTGTGTTATCTGATAGTTTTGTGAAGCATTCTGCTTTCAGTTCTCTTTGTCCTTCTCTCCCTCTTCTTGCCATGTATAGCTGTAAATTGAAGCAGACCTTTGTGACAAGACCTTGAGGTGTGTCTCACAACAGTGCTTTGCAGTCTCTTATTTTTTTCATGTCTTGTTTTGAAATTGCAGGTTGATGACTTGCATTAACTTGATTTTCTTCTTAGTTTTTTTATCATGGAGTGTAGTATGTTGTTTGCTGTTTTGAATAATAGGTCTGTTAAAATGTTAAATTTTTCTGTCATTATTTACATCATTTAAGGTTCTGTTTAATCAATCTCTTAGTGATATATAGCTCTGCACTGAATATTTTTGCCGTTGGTTGCTCTTACTTCAGCATAGAATACTTTTATGAGGTCAGCAATTTTTTGTATGCTGTCGGTTTTTAAGTTTATTTCTATGTTTTTGTGTTAATTCATATAATGTAGATACTGCCCATTTTGTGTTTTTGTGAGTGTTTTCTTCTTTACTATAGTGTTCTATTTTTTTTTTAGTTCTTCATCTGATACTGTTCGGAATCTGTTGTTAGATGTAGTGTTAGAAGAATTTGATGAAGTGGGTTGTGGATTGTCTTTATTTTTTTGTTTCTGAGTTGTCGGTATTTGAGGTTGTGGCTTACTTGTTACCTCTGTTTCATTGGCTGGTACCATTTCTGATGTTTCTTGGGTGTTTTCTGTCGTTTTTTTGCATTTTTCTGTTTGATTCGGAGATAGTGGTGCTATTTACATTTTCCGTAGTTGATTCTTCTTGTGTTTCTTTCTAATCTCCATTGTTTGTAGTATAGGTTCTTTCTTCTTGGTTTTTTTCTGCACAGGTTGTATATGTTCTTTTATTTCCTTTCTTATTAATATCTTCTAGGAGGTTATTTAAGTTATTTGGGTCAAATAGTTGAAATGATATACCAAATGGGTTTGACATTTTCTTATTTTTCTTGTTGCGTTTATTTTTTCTGTCAGGGTTTTCTTCTGATACAGCTGTTGTGTATTGTGCTGCGCTGATTTGTGCTGCTAGGTTACTAGGTCATGTGATCATGTATTTTGTTTGGCTGTTTAACATTTTATATATATATATATATATATATATATATATATATATATATATATGTATATATATATATATATATATATATACATATATATATATATATATATATATATATATATATATGTATATATATATATATATATATATATATATATATATATATGTATATATGTATATCTGTATATATATATATGTATAAGTACATATATATATGTATATATGTAGATATATATATATATATATATATGTATATGTATATATACATGATATATGTATATATATATATATATATATATATATATATATATGTATATATGTGTATATATATATATATGTATATATATATATATATATGTATATATATATATATATATATATATATATATATATATATATATATAGATATATATATATATATATATATATATATATATATATACGTATATATATATATATATATATATATATATATGTGTATATATATATATATATATATATATATATATATATATATATGTATATATGTATATATATATATGTATATGTATATATATATATGTATATATGTATGTATATATATGTATATATGGTTCTAGGTCATAAGATCGACAGCCACTTTCACCGACAACAGAAACGTCGACACCACATTATCGACAAACCATAAACACGACACCTCACATGCCCGACAAACAAGTAACCGACGGTCCACAAACACGAAACCCCATACACTGCACACACCACAATAACAACAATCAACTAACAAAACACATCCTTATCCAAAACCACACACAGAACACAAGCACACCAAAATCCTCACAAACCCACACTAAACCTCACACACAACTATGTACAACCCTAACCCAAACCCTTACCTAAGGTCCGTTACTATCGCACACTCAGCTAACCCGCTACCTAACCCTAACTCACTTAACCCACCCCTAACCAAAAATACCACTCAAGACACTTACATAACCCGCCTAACTCCTAACTCACTTAACTCGCCTTAACCCAAAATACCACTACCGCACACTTACTCCAACCGGCCTAACCTAACTCACTTAACCCGCCCCTAACCCAAAAATACCAACTACCACACAGTTACCTAACCCACGCCCTAACCTAACTCACTTAACCCACCCTATCCCCACAGACTGTCACTATCCACACTTACCTTCTCTCCGCACCCTAACGTCCGTCACCACCACATACTCACACAGCCTTCTTTCCAAGTCACTATCCCTGGCGTTTTCATCCGTAGCGTCGGTCTTCTGCATGTCGATCATCTGGCGCCCGCTAATCCGTTGTCGGTGAAGTGGCTGTCGATCTTCTAACCTAGACCCGTATATATACATATATGTATATATATATATATATATATATATGTATATATATATATATATATATATATATATATATATATATATATATATATATATATAATATATATATATATATATATGTATATATATATATATATATATATATATATATATATATATGTATATATATATCTATATATATACATATATATAATATATATATATATATATATATATATATATATATATATATATATATATACACACACACATATATGTATATATATGTATATATGTATATATATATATATATATATATATATATATATATATATATATATATATATATATATATATATATATATATATATATATATATATATATATATATATATATATATATATATGTACATAAAGATTAACAGTGATTTTTGTCTGGTATTAATGTAGTTTCAAAGGCATTTGTTGTTATACATTTTGGCCACTAGGTGTCACGGTCTATATTTATTTACATTGCTTGAACTGGTTTTGGTTTGTGTTAACCTACACAGTAATGAATGACTAAGATTGTTGTGGCTGCTTATGTGCTGGCTGGTTATGTAAGGTTAGTTTTTATTATGTTATTGAGGGAGAAAAGTTTTGATATAGGGTAAAGTTTAAATATTTAGGTTAGGGAGTTACAAAAGTTGTTTGAATTATTTTTTTTTAATGAGGTGTACAACATTTTTCTGTGTAGTTGACAGTTTCAGTATTTAGTTTTGCATGAGTTGATAGGATCTGTTAATTGTATTGGGAGCAGCTATTTCTTTTTTATTATTATTTTATTTGAGTCTCTCTCGGTTGTTCACGTTTAAATGTAGGATGGGTTTTGTAGTAATGGCTGTTGATATTTTTTTCTAATATTTACTTGTTTGATGTTTGGCTGGTTTTGTAAGTTGCTTAGGTGTTGGGCTGCTTGTTGTAGTTTTATTTTGCTTCTTTTTAAAAGTAAATGTATAATTGTGAGTTTTCTGCATGACATGTTTAGTTACTGGTGGCCGTTTTGTTTTTTACAGTGCGAGTTTCGCGGTGGCTTAATACGCTGCCGTGAAGAGTCGCACTTGTTTCTGACTGGGCATTACTTGTTGATTAACACCCTGCTGGAGAACGATTGTTCTCCAATGTGATATCAAGGACTGAAATCACCGTTTTCTAAACTGTTTTAAACTATTACATTTTTTTAAACAAAATGTTTCTACATAACTTTTTTACTGAGTCACTTTTTAACTGAGTAACTTATTTGTACATTATTTTTATAATTGGTCAGGAGGTTTTAAGGTATGTTCAAAATATGAGCAACATTAGTGAATGTATTTACAAAAACTTTTGACATCTTAAAAGAAACATTTTAAAGGAACTATGGAGTTTTACCTACTCAGTATGTGGTCTGATTAACTTAATTAATTGGGTTCACGTGATTGGATGAAACTTTTTGAATTTGTTATAATCAGTCTGATGTGTGTTATCTGATGAAGCCTGACTTGCTTTGGATGAAAACGACTCTTCCATTTTATTGGTGTTTATTATTGTGTGGAATAAAGGCTTTTTGAATACATTGTGCTGTCTCTCCACTTGTGTGCCTTTCTTCACTTGATGTTTAATAAATAAGCTAATGTGTATAGGTGCTCTTCTTTTTTTCATATTTGTGCCTTAATGGTAAACAGAGTTTTGTATAAAAAGGAACTTACTGAAGCAGGATGAGCTGCTACCTTTTTATTTATTTATATTTATTTTTTTATTCCTTTTGCAGGTTACTCAAATGGAATGTGGTTGATATGCATCCAATATAACACTGGGAATGTATCAGGAATGTATTATACAAATTAAACATGACATTTAAATTTTCACTTTATTAACAGTAGTGCAGAGGGTAAAAGTAAATGTATGTAATGCATATAGTGTCTTATTTACAGTAATAAGAGTCTATTTTGGACAATACTGATGAAAGTATATGCTGTGAAAATATGCTGAAAAACAATAATAAATAATTTGACATGGATCAAACTGTATAACATGCTTTGATATTTCTGTGAGGCTAGTCAAATGGGCCTGTTGAAGGTTCATAGATTCATAGTTATGTACTAGACTATTGATCCATGTGGATGTTTTAGAGGTTTAGTCATATATTACTTTGAAGTTTTTAGCCTTTATATTTTATGTATGAATAACCCAGAAATGAGCAAAACATTTACATATTTCCTGTATTTAGGAGAGACAAGGATATAAACTCAGGGTGAGTTTGTGGTTTCCCATCTATTCATCCAGATTATTGTTGAATAGTGTAAGAGAAGTACTTTACTTTTGGAGAAAGGAATATGATTCCAAAGAAGTCATACTGTCTGTGATACGTATCTAGCCACGCAAAATGTTCTATTTATGTTTCAAAAGAGATTTTGATTTTTTGGGTGGGTGTTTATGCCACACTGGAATTGTAAACATGCAGTAGGTCTGATAGGATAGACTCTGTTGAGGTTCTGTCTTCAAGGCAGAGATCGCCTCTCAGTAGTATATAGGAGTTGCCATACAGTAGCAGCATGTATTTGATAATGACAGTTGAGCAGGATTTGGAGTCATGAGAGAACTTTTCTGTTGATTGGTGATGCATTTATTATGTGTGGTTATATATTAGTAAGAGGTGCATTGTTCTGTCATTGTGTTAGACAATATGCTGATCTTAAAATGGAAATCTTAAAACGTGAGCATCAGTTAGTGACAAGAGATAGACGAGACAGAATTTATGGAGGTTTCTTAATTTATTGGTGGGCTTTACTTTCTAATTAGGTCAAGCAGTTGGTTAGTTAAACAGGTGGGACTCTCTTTTTTGTTGTAGTCATTGTCATTACACAACATCCAGGGTATGAATATGTGATGATTTTTATAAGGGTATTTTTGTTCTCTTAGTGGCATTACCTAATTCTTGGGTGATATGTATACTATTTACTTGGGAAGTTTGATCGTGGAAGTATCACAAGGTAATGACAAAGGGTTATGATATATTGGACCACAAGATAATGACATACAGTTATGATAAATGGACCACAAGATAATGACATAGGGTTATGATATACTGACATAATACTATTGACAGGTGACCTGTTTTAGATGCAGGTTATAATGCATTATGTTTGATATCTTCTCTGGATGATTATTTTGGAAGGTGGTGATGGATTCATTCTAAGTGAATGGTATGTGGAGTTTGATTAAGGGGAATGAGGCCTTTGCTTTCAGAAAGGATGACTGTAGGCAACAGTGTGTTATAGTGAATGAGCTGAACAAATCAGGGGTAGGATTATACTCAGAAAGAAAGAGTATAAAGGTGTAATGCAGTGGTAGTGAAAGGGAAGGGGGTTATGGGTAAAAAATGACTATTAGTAAGTTGGGTTTTAAAGATGATGTGAAAAAGGTACTTGAAATAAACATATGAGTAAGAACTAATCAAACACAATAACATGTTATTATTTATAAATGTGTTTAAACACAGAAGAGAATACAGCTTATGAGACAAATCTTTATGTTCATGAGCTTTTAATATTGTTAACTGTATAGACGATTTCATAAAATTGCTTATAATTATCTCTAACGATAAAATTATGATACCAGCCAACCATTTATATGTAGCTAAATGTTCTATGCTCACTCAGTTTATTTATTTTTGTTATATTGTGCTGATCAATACATGTTTATTTAATTCTTTTAAAGATACTGTTCTAGTTAACAGAGTTCAAACTCTCCTTTTTGTTAAACTAAGAAAAGGTCATCTCAAAACATTGAACTTGCTAAGCAAAATACAAGACCTGGTTCTTCTAGTGTGCAATACCTATCTGAGAATTATTTCATGAAAGCAATTAATCATAGCTCACATGCAATACCTATGTGAGAACTGTTTCATGAAAGCAATTAGTCACATCTCACATGCAATACCTATGTGAGAACTGTTTCATGAAAGCAATGACTAACATCTCACATGCAATACCTATGTGAGAACTATTTCATGAAAGCAACTAGTAACATCTCACATGCAATACCTATGTGAGAACTGTTTCATGAAAGCAATTAGTAACATCTCACATGCCCCGAGGCCAGATATTTTACTAAATATTTAATTATGGTTTTGAGACAAAGATGGCCGCCATTCTGTAGACACTGTACATCTACAGCTCTCCAGATACTCGTAATTAAAATCAACCCTGAGATAATACTACAAGATTTTTTGTATTAATCATTGGATATAACTATTCTACTACAATCAAACATTGCCTGAGAGGTAAAAGAACAGAAGGAAACTAATTAAATTCACAGGATTAAAGCTGATTGTCTGCCTGACTCTGAAAAGAGTATTAAACAAAAGATCTGTCTGATTTCTGTTTCACGATGTCAAAAGAGGAAAAAAGCATGGAAACAACAACAACTAAAACCAAATTATCAGCACTGCAGTCACCGGAAAAAGATTCAACAGTCAAAAGACAGAAAACTGTAAAACAACAGGAACTTTTAAAAGCTGGAATGACAAATAAATCGGATCAACTGGCTAACATGGAAGACATCAAAACTGCTTTGTTGCCCATACAAGAAGCTTTAAAAGAACTTTCAAACCAGGTACTTTCTTTTGGTGCCACATGCAGTCAAATTCTAGAAAGGATAGATAAATCAGAAGCTAGGATATCCGAAAATGAGGACAGAATAACATTGCTTACAAAAAAACAGATATTCATGACCTGGACATTCAATCTATGCAAAACAAGATTCTGGACTTGGAGGCAAGATCCAGAAGGAACAACATAATTATAAGAGGAATTCCTGAAACTATTCAATATAATGACCTAATGTACACCATTATACAAATACTGGAAATATTGTTAAAAGACTCTGATATGGCTAAGCAAATTGTTATAGAAAGAGCCCATAGAGCTCTCAGGGAAACACAAGCCTCAAATATTCCCAGACCGGTTTATGTCAAAATTCTTAATTACCAAGATGTAAATAAAATAATTCTAACTGTTAAAAAGAATGGAGGTTATGTTATGTGGCAAAATAATAGACTTTCTATGGGTCAGGATTTACCATTGCAAATAAGACAAGCCAGACAAGTGTTAGCTCCATACTGCAAGTTCCTTATTGAAAAAAATATTAAATTCCAGATGAAATACCCAAATACATTAATTTTTACAGTTGGTGGATCCAAATATTCCATTTCTACAAAAAAAGAAGCAAAACTTACTTTTTTGAAGATTTTCAAATCCCTCCCAACTTTGGAAGCTTAACTGGAACATTCAGTCTGTTTACAGCAACGTGGATACTGGGATTCCATGTCTACTATACCTCGAGGCTCTAAAATCCTTTGTTTGTTCTTTCTTCTTCACCAGGCTCCTTGGTTAATAATTAACTAGTTTTTTTTTTCAGGTCCAGCTTGTTTATGAAGATTCCACAAACTTGTACAGCTTCTATGAACTGTGATCCCTCGTGAGGCAACAGGAAGTCCTTTAGATGCTGCTGAGGGTCCGTTTTCATCGTGGCACATCCGGAAGTCCATCCGTGAAATGGTTCCCCCTTCGCAAATTCGAACACAGGATTTCATGACCAGGAAGTAGATAGAGCTTTGTGGAAGCAGGGGGACCTACTGGGAACGAAAAACGAGGCTTCGTGGACTTTTAATGTGTGTTTCAACTTTTATTTCTGTAAAAGGGAATGTGACTTCATTCAGGTAGGATTTAAACTGAATATTAAGGTAGTGGTTAAAATGTGTCATTTAACTAACATGGTAGAAGTAACATAAAGTTATCATAGTTATTTTACTTTCCTAGGTAGTTTGCCTGAATGTGGATGTGCCAATAATATTGTACTGTACTGCAATATTTATTCTCCTGCTTTTAGATTGTGTTTTAATACTGTAAATATTTAGATACAAAGGGGTTTTAATACGGGGATAGTAAGTAAATTAAAAGCACACAAAATATCCTGGTATTCCTAGGGAAATGGAAGCTTATTTTTCTGATGTGGTTCTGAATGTTTTGTGAACTGTGCTATTTAGATATTGTGTATATATTTAAATATAGTATCTGCTAACAATAGTTAATGTTATTTGTATTCACCAATGCTGCTCTCATCACAATGTTAAATAAATTAGATTAGATGAACAATGTCAAATTTAATGCTTTAAATATAAATTAAACATATAGTGTATTATCTTGAAGTTAATAACATTACTGTTTAATAGGAGAACTGTCATTTATCTGCTTAGGTTAGATTTAAATAAGATAATTAGATATTCTAGGATAATATAACCAAATTATAGAACTAATAATATATGTGAACTACTGGAGAGGTAGAATAGTAATTTTGCATGTAAGGAATATCATTTGTGTTAACTAAATAATGTGATCAAGAGCTGTAGATAGATACCAGTGTTTAGTAGGGAATGTTTTGGTTAGGTTTTGTAGAGTTAGATGTAGTTATTATAGGTTTTTTGCATGTTTTTAGTGTGTTATTTTGTAAGATAAAGAACAAATATTTAATAATGATGTGTACCAATAGAAGTTTATACAGTGTAAAAAACCTATGTTTGTCCTGGTCCAGGGGAATAGTGGATAGGCACTGGTTAGGGATAGGATGTCAAGATTGCTTCCAGATATTACATAATGTGCTAATACATCTGAATCTAGTATCGTTTTGCAATTTTAAAATACACTTTAAAGTTTTAAAAATCTTAATATGTGGATAATAGACTCGTGGAATGTTAAAGGCTTCCAGAACTTGAAAAAAAGGAAATTATTTTTTCATTTGCTCCTCCAGTCAAAAGCATGTTTTATTTTCTTACAAGAAACCCATTTGGCTAATGATCAATGGACTGCCCTTAAAAATAAGAAATGGATTAGAGAGGTGATAGCTTCGGAAGGGACAACTAATAGTGCAGGGGTGGCGATTATTATTAAAAATCAGTACCAAGAGAAAATCCTAGATTTTAAAATGGACAAAGAGGGAAGATGGTGTTATGTGATTCTCGTATCCAAACTTTACGATAAACCGGTAATACTTCTTAACATATATGCCCCATGTACCAATCAACAAATTTTCATAACATCACTTTATTTTATCCTGAATCAATATAATAATTACTATATAATAATAGGAGGTGACTGGAATACATACCAAGACCCTAAATTAGATAAATCAAGCTCTCATAGGTCCTTTAATAACCAAGCAGTGATAGCATTACAGGAATTTAAAACAGATTTTAAATTATATGATCCATTTAAATATAATAAGAATCACATGAACGTTAATAACTTTACAGTTTATTCAAGTTGTCACAAAATGTGGTCCAGGATCGACTTTTTTCTAATTTCAGACGCACTAATGTTTTTTGATCCTTATATATACATACAAGCTCGACATTTGTCGGATCATTCTAGGATCACATTAACTTTTAATAAGGGCACTAGTCATAAGATACGCTTTAGAGGCTATAATTGGACATTAAATCCATATCTATTGCATAAAGAAGAGGTAATAAAAGAAGCTCAGGAGTTCTTTAATCAATTACTAGCTAATCTTTTGGAACACCGTCATCCGTCTGACATAGAATGGGCAACTACCAAAGCACAAATTAGAGGAATGTTTCTTTAAAAGGCTACTTATTATAAGAAATTACAAGTGAGAGACATACAAGAATTGGAAACTAAAATTAAATTACTGGATCAGGATCTAATTGGGAATTATAATAAACAAACTGAAACGGAGTTATTAAAATGTCAGAAGGACCTTTTTTTACTACAAAACAGTAAATTATCATTTTATGAGCAGAAAATGCTCGTAAAATACGCCAATCACATACAGACCCCCTCAAAAGCACTAGCACGTATTATTAATCAATTGAAAGTACCTTCTCAAATCTCTGAAATACACTTTAATAATAAAACATATACCAATACTGAAGATATCATGAGGGTATTTGAACCAATATTTTCACAAGTATATGGTGAACAACAGGAAGTTAATATAAATGAGTAATAATGATTTTCTGCAGAAAATTATCTTTCCGAAGATTGGTGATGAGCTTCACATGAACTTAATTAAACCAATTTCTTCAGAGGAGATAACTGATGCAATTAAGAAGTTGAAGCCATATAAAGCTCCCGGACCAGATGGATTGACCACAGAATTCTATAAAACCTTTAGTGATATATTGGGAAAAATGCTTCCACAGGTATTTAACTATATAACTAACAATAAAATCACTGACCTGCACTTTAATGCTTCGAAAACTATTCTTATACCGAAAGAGAATACTGATTTACATAACCCGGATAATTATAGACCTATTTCACTTTTGAATATAGATATGAAAATTATGACATCGATTTTGGCTAATAGATTGAAGAAGGTAATTAACCTGATAATATCAGATGAACAAGCTGGTTTTATAAATGGCAGACAAACTACAGATAATACGTTATCACTTCATACACTGATTTCTTATGCCACTCACAGGAACTGTAATGCATATGCACTCATAATTGACGCACATAAAGCTTTTGATAGAGTGAACTTAGAATGTTTGTTTGATACTTTAGCATGTTTCAATATGCCGCAAGAATTCATTTTAACTTTAAAAAAACTATATAATAATCCTTATACAAATCTAGTTATTAATAGGAATCTCTCAAAAAGAATCCAAATTAAGAATGGTACCCGCCAAGGGTGTCCGTTATCTCCTATATTATTAAATTTATATTTGGAACCATTATTTCTACATATCAAACAAAATATTTATCACAATGCTCCAATAATTTATGGTACGAAGATTTCCATGGCGGCTTTTGCGGACGATTTGAATATTTATTGCACAACACCTGTTTCAGATATTAAGAAAATATTAAAAGCTGTGGAAGACTTTGCAAAAATATCTAATTACAAAATAAATTTAAAAAAAAACAAGGTATTCCCATTAAAGATGCCTACACCCTTCTCGCTTTTACCATTGGTAGGACAGGTAAAATCCGAAGAAAAAATAAAATATTTAGGGGTTGTTTTTTCAACAGATAATAGAGACTTTTACATAAATAATGTTAAGTTAATTTGGGAACAGATAGTATCTGATTTAAAAAGATGGGATAATTTGAAACTACCAATAATGGCAAAGACCTCAGTTATTAAAATGAACATACTCCCCAGAATACTATATACCTTTAGAGCTACTCAAGTTCAAAGTTTTAGGAAATTCTTCAAACAACTTCATACAGAATTAGCTAGATTTGTATGGGAACCTAGAAAAGTTAGGATATCTTATGACAAACTGATGACTCTGAAAAATAGGGGGGGGGGGTTGGAACTACCGAATTTTGAAACATATTATTTAATAATAAACGCTAACAGAATTTTAAGAGTAGTTAACTTTGATAAGATCAATTCGAAATGGGCTCCTAAGTGGTTGATTTTAAATCATAAACATGTTGCTGGTCTGGGTATTAATTGTAAGGCATTACCTTTTTTAAACAAAGATACCCTTAAAATGTACATATTGATGGAGCATATTAAAATATATATAATATCAGTACAAAGTCTGTTTAACTCACTAAATCTTTTACAATATATGATGATTTTTCAACCATTTCACAAAAATCCGAATTTGAAAATTTGGTAATCAGTTGATAGACCTTAAGAAATTCCCACTTATAAGTAATTTAACCATATTTGATTTATATCCCTTTCTAGGAATCTCAATACATAACATACTAAGAGAGATGGATCTCCCTAACTCGTATTTAATTATAATAAGACAGTTAAAGGACTTATCAATAAGCTATTTTAGTAATAGGAATTTTAAAATTAAAGAAGAAGATTTAAACATTTGCCTAAACTTATGGCAAACCTTAACACAGGAATGTAAATATATAACAGCGTCATATAGTTTGATGAAAGAGGTGAAATACAATAACCAAATACTTTTATTGAAATACTAGAAGGAGAAATTGTTAACGATTGAGGATAGTAAAATAGTGAGAGCAATTAACTTAACCTTAAAATCAGTGTCCCTTCAAAAGTTATTATTTACTCAGTTGATGATATTTAATAATGCGCATTATACGTCTCACTTTACATAAATTTAACTCAAAAAACTCACCCAAATGCCCATATTGTATAGATCAAATGGCTGACCTTTTACACATGTTCTGGAGTTGTAAATGTATTTTTAAACTCTGGAATTCTTTGAAATTCCAACTACAAAAAATGGGATATCAACAGTCTACACTTTCTTGGGAGTTTATGATTCTGCATATTCCACCAACTAATTTGGATAGATCCCAAAGGATCATACTCGTAAATATATTTTTGTTAATGAAGCTATATATAGCTACAAATTGGCTGAACCCATCCCAGACTATATGGGAAAATTTCAAGAGTGTAGCGATAAAACATATCTTAGCACATAAATTATTAATTAGTGATCATAAGAAAAGTGTAAATAATACAAAAATATGGGAGCAAATCTTTAACATTGTCTTAGCTTAAGGTTCCATTCCACTTTTCTCCGGGAAGTACAGACTAACTATCGAGTTGTCTGTAGACAAGTATTATACTGATACTAGATTTTTAGTCTTTTTTTTTTTTTTTTTCTCTCTGTAATATCTATTTAGAACTGTATAGTTATGTATAATGACTCTATGTAACTGTTGGAAGCATTCATGTATATATTGTAAATAGGTTGTAGTATTGTATTAACATTTAGAATAAAAAGAAAAATAATGAATTATTATTGAAAAAAAATATTTAGTTATGGTTTTGTCTCTTTAGGTAAATACTATTCTAATGTTTGTCAAAAAAGCCCAGAAGGCATAGTTAAGTGGGAATTATGTATAAAGTGGTGTAATTCACATGGGTATTTATGATGAAAAAAAAAAACACTTTTGTGAGAGTTGTTTAGAAAACATGCACCAAGCATAGGTTCAACAAAAGTTGTTGGTAATGAAGTTGCCCACAAAAATAGAACCTAGAAGTAAGCATTCACTTCACTTTCAATGCTACTAATATGTGCAGGTCTCATTTGTAAAATGCACTTCCCAAAGAAGATAAAAAATGCATTTTCTCAATTGTGCTAAGCTGTTTGCATCTCTAGTAGGGGTGAAGGCCCCAAAGGAATGGGTATTTTAGTATGTAGTGTGAAATGAAGTTATAGGCTCTGAGGGAGAACTAGCTTAATGTAAAATGAATATCTACTGTAATTCTCTAATTCTCAGATTTCCAGTGTAAGGAGAGTTAACAATGTGATTTGTGCCAATGCAAACTGTTCTCCCATTTGTTTACAGCAGGCAGTA